>NC_057800.1:609447362-609809831 GCF_018294505.1 Triticum aestivum
CATAGAGTTAGGTATGATAGCACTGTTTGCTATCATATCAGTGCATAATGACTGTTTTACCACTGTGGTTACCCCTTGATCTATAAAAGGAGGCCCGTGGCAACCCTAGAAAGGGTTAGAAGGTTGGATAACCCACACCCCCATACGCACGTAGTCGCTGCTGCCCCAAGGTGGCCCTTGCTGGGCAAGTGTACTCACTACAAAAAAAGACACATCCATGACATTTTGGGCCGAACGAATTTTTTTCTGTCATGCTTATGACACTTCTATGACAGTAATTATGACAAAACCCGGTATCATCATAGATGTGGTGGGATCCTACTTCTATGACAAAAAATCATGACAGAAAAAATGGGCTTTTCGTCCTGGGCGGACCGGAGACGCAGCTGCATGACATTCTTTGGGCCGTGCAAGATGAAAAAAACCGTGGTAGAAGCGAGGGCGAGGAAAATATCAGGGAGTTCCTGGTTATGGTGGGTGGTTGGGGGCCGAGCAATGCATGTTTCTGTCGTACACGTGCGCGCGTGTGTGCGAGGCATTGCGCTCTAACTGAACCCGAGCAAGGCGTTGGGCTCTAACAAAACCCGAGCGATTGCACTAGCTACGTTACTGAACCATCACTTGTTGTTAACTGAACCCGAGTGATTCCTTCGCCACTGCTGCTAACTGAAGCCGATCGATGCTGCCTCTGGATGAATGGTGAGCGTTGTTGGGGGGGGGGTGTTGGATGAACAGTTCCTGGTGGGGGTTGGATGAAGAGGACCCTGTGGTAGTAGAGGCCATTGCCGCTGGATGAATATGACCCCAATTGATCGAGCCGGTTAGGGGTGGATGAACATGACCCCATGGAGGGATGGCTGAACAGGACCCCGTGGAGGGCTGGTTGAACAGTAGCCGGTGGAGGGCTGGATGAAAAGTAGCCCGTGGAGGGGTGGTTGAAGAGGACCCCGTGGAGGAGAGATGGAGGTTGGCTGAACAGGAGCCCGTGGATGAACAGTCGCAGGTGGAGGATGGAGGAGGTCGACGGTGGATGAACAGTATCCCGTGGAGGCTGGAGGAGGTCGACGGTAGAGATGAATAGTATCTCGTGGAGTCCCGTTTTGCGATACGCCACACCCCTCCTATTGGGAATATAACTTTCAGGGATGACCCACCCAGGAGGGGCCGGGTCAACCCTAATGGTGGGTTGTTAAGAGAAGCCCAGTAATATTCAAGGTGATAGTTTATTAAGAACTGTAGAAGGCCTAAGCCCAGAGGAGGCTTAAGGCCCAATATTGTAAACCGCCATATGTAAAGGAAGACTTGTAAAGAAAGGCATATAAAAGAAGTCACCGAGCCGGACACGTTTTATGAGCCGGCCGGGACTCTGTAGGCCGCCACCCATCAACCCATGTATATAAGGGGACGACCCGGTGGCGGCTTAGGGCAAGAAACAATAGATCGATAGCCAAGCTAGCGGATGCTCTCCTTGGTCATCGAAACCTAGCAATACAACATCAACTGGACTAGGCCTTACCTTCACCGTAAGGGGCCGAACCAGTATAAACCTCTCGCGTCCTTTGTCCCGATTAACCCCTTTAAGCTTCCTAGTTGCGATGGCCCTACGACTAAATCCTTTCTCTAGGACATCTGCCGTGACAATTCCATGATAGTTGGGGCCCACCGTGGGGCCAGCACATGGTGGATTTGACTTCTTGAAGGGCAACTTCAAAGGGCTCAAGGGATACACTGTGGGCCAGATGACCAAGATTCGTCATGGCAAGCTCTACATTGACGACGAAGGCTGGGACCCCGACGCCAGCTCGATTGAGTACGCGTACCGGGTCCCCTTCGGCGGAATCCATGTCTTCATCGGCCAGATCGGTGAGTCAGGCCCTGAGCCAGACATCTGCACCAACCTCATCGAGACGGCTCAGCGTGCGAGACCCGCCCGGGCTCAACCCGCTGTGCGGCGGGCCTTCGCGGGTTGCATCCATGGAGGGGAATTTTCTGAAGGATCAATAGATGGTAGTGACACGGCCGTCTTCTCGGTGCATCGTCCACAGGCGAGACAGATTCTTTGTATCAGCTACAAGATGGCGTGCTTGGGGGCTGTTCCGATGGCAGCAGTATTTCGGACCCCTCTGAGCCACCGAATCGAGCCGGAGTCTTCATGGCTGGCACTCAATCTGGGCAGAATTCTACGGTTGCGGCAGCCGTAACAACCGGGTCGGCAGCAGCCGGGTCAGGAGACCCCGCGCGCCCCCGACTCAGATACTAGTGGACCTCATGGATAAGATGACGACTCTGTTGACTGCTGTGGTTGAGCCGGCGGATAAGGCTTAGCATGACGCGGAGGTGGCACGACTACATGAAGAGATGGCACAAGCCAAAGAAAATTTAGCAGCAGAAGATGTCAGGATGGCCGCAGAACGGGCAGCTCTGGATGCACGTGCTGAGGAGCTTCAAGCGGAAACTTTCCGGCTCTCGGTGGATCTGAACGTGTCAAACGAGGTTATGAGGAGAAGGCACCAGAAGGCTCAATCATGTCTGCCTCTGACTTATGATCCTAGGAACCTTTTTCACACACCCGGGGCTGGTCCCAGTAACCCACCGGAGGCAAACCGGATCACAACACCCGGGGCTGGGGCGCCGGTTCAACCGCGGGCCATGGAGTCGCCACATGTGAAAATACTGCTCCGCCTCATTACACGCCAGTACCACCGGGTCACTTCTCTAACCCTTTGGAGAATTTAATTGATGCGTCAGCTCATCTGGCGGCTCTCCCAATGGAAGGCGACTCTCCAACAGCGATCGAAACACGAATTGTTAGAGAACTCCTTCAGACAACCCTGGCACAACAGGATGCATACTCTTATAGTCGAGACAGAATCCATTCAACCCCTCGCCCAAGCCGGAGCCCGAGCTATAGCAGGCATATGGATCCAGCGGCTATGTCAGGCAATGCCCAATGCCGTAACCAACCGCGCAGGCATGACCCGGCACAGGATGGAGCCTTTAACTTGGTGGATCAGGAGAGGATCCGTCAGGAGGCTGAGCGGGCAGTTCAACTAGCAGCTGAGCAGGCGGCTCATCAGGCTTTTCCGGTTTATCCAGCAACCTCTGTTGAGGCAGGAGTGGACACAAGGACAGAGGTGTCCCTTGCCTGGTGCCGGCTCTACGTAATGAGCGCTTGCCAAAAGATTTTAAGGGGCCTCGTAAAGTGCCTAATTACACGACTGGCTTGCAGCCTGGGGCATGGATTGAAAGTTATGAGATGGCGATGGAGCTATTAGAGGTCAGTGATGTAGCAATGGCTAAATATTTCACTATGGTGTTGGATGGAATAGCTCACACTTGGTTGAAAGGGTTGCCACCCAACTCCATCGGCTCGTGGGCGGAGTTAAAAGCTCGGTTCATTCAGAACTTCAAGGACACATGTAAGCAACCTATGTCAATCATGGACTTGACTAACTGTAAGCAGGAGGAAGGTGAGTCCACGACCCATTGGGTGCGCCGGGTCAAGGAGATAATACATTTATCTGATAAGATGGATGTCGGCTCTGCGGTCTTAATGTTGGAGAAAAATTGCCGTTTTGAACCTCTGAAGCAGAAGCTGGGGCGGC
The DNA here is from genome assembly GCF_018294505.1 of Triticum aestivum. Lineage (NCBI taxonomy): Eukaryota > Viridiplantae > Streptophyta > Magnoliopsida > Poales > Poaceae > Triticum > Triticum aestivum. Next base: position 609,450,968 of record NC_057800.1, read on the forward strand.
TCAAGCGTGATTGTCATTACATGGGCCAGTTGATGGCGGCTTTGGTTAAAATATGTTGATTCAGTTAGTACCAAGGATCCCACGTCTGATGAAGAGAAGGCAGGGAAGGGAAAAAAGAATAGCAATGGCAAGGGTCACCAGCATAATCCGGCGAATCAAGGAGGTAATAAACATAAGGCTGGAGAGTTTGTGGCTAACGCCATTACACAGGGCAACAACCAACGGCGCAAGGGGAGGCCAGCTCCTTGGTCAGGTGGGTCAGGTCCCACCCTTGAGCAACTACTGAATGAACCCTGTCCGAGACATGGCACCCGGGAGAAGCCAGCTACCCATCTGTGGAAGGACTGTATGATCATGAAGGCGTTTAAAAATTCCAACATGTTCGATGGTAACCACGGACCTGGCGGCGGTTCAGGCGGTGGCGGCTTTCATGGCCCGAGCGCCGGCTCAGGCGGAGGCGGTTTTCACGGCCAGGGCCATTCGGGTAACCAAGGTGGTTATAATCAGCAATCCGGCCAAAGTAATCAGCAGCAACATCAGCAGTCCAGGTATCAGAGTAACCCGAAACAGCTGAACAGTGGGCAGTACCACATATTTACCACTAGTTTGTGCAAGAGGGACCAGAAACTTCATACGAGGGTTGTAAACACTGTTGAGCCGGTGGTTCCATGTTATTTGAGATGGTCAGAATAACCTATTGGGTGGAGTAGGGAGGATCACCCTCCCCGGGTTGATAATTCGGGTCACTTGGCTTTGGTGGTGGCACCTCAGGTTGGCAGATATAAGTTTACTAAGGTGCTCATGGACGGAGGCAGCAGCATCAACATCGTGTATTATGAGACGTTTCGTCGCATGGGGTTGACTGACAAGAGTCTTAAACAATCCAACCCTATTTTTCATGGTGTTGTACCTGGTAAGTCGGCATACCCAGTTGGTAAGATTGAGCTGGAAGTAGTCTTTGGGGATGAACACGATTCTAGGGCTGAGAAGTTAACTTTTGTAGTGGTTAAGATCAAAAGCCCATATCATGCCCTATTTGGACGGCCGACTTATGCCAAGTTCATGGCTCGGCCGTGTTATGTATATCTGCAGCTCAAGATGCTGGGTTATAAAGGCAGCATCACAGTACATGGAAGCTGGAAAATAGCCCTGGAATGTGAAGAAGGTGATGCTTCTTATGCTGAGTCTGTTTGTGCAACAGAGGAATTGAAGTTTTATAAGGATAATGTTGACCCAGCAGACATGACGTCCTTGAAGAAGCCAACCACGGAGCATGAACCGGTGTTGAAATTCAAATCAGCTGATGACACCAAGATGGTTGATTTTGTGCCTGGCGACTCATCCAAACAGTTCATTATCAGTGCTAACTTGGATCCAAAATAGGAAAGCGCGCTCATCGAGTTCATCCGTGAGAACTGGGACATCTTTGCATGGAAGCCTTCTGACATGCCGGGTGTCCCGAGAGAACTCGCTGAGCACACTCTCAATATTGATCCGAAATTTAAGCCGGTCAGGCAGTTTCTTCGACGGTTTAACGAGGAAAGGCGCAAGGCAATTGGAGAAGAGGTGGCCCGGCTCTTGGCGGCCGGGTTCATTGTTGAAGTTTTTCACCCGGAGTGGTTGGCTAACCCGGTGCTTTTACTAAAAAAGAACGGCATCTGGCGTATGTGTGTGGATTACACCGATTTAAACAAGGTTTGTCTGGCTGACCCTTTTGCTCTCCCTTGTATTGATCAGATCATTGATGGTACGGCGAGTTGCAAGCGTTTGAGTGTTTTGGATGCCTATTCTGGTTATCATCAGATCAAGATGTCAGTTAAGGACCAGGAGAAGACAACTTTCATCACTCCGTTTGGAGCCTTCTGCTATGTGTCTATGCCCTTTGGGCTTAAGAGTGCCCAGGCGACTTATCAACGATGTGTGCAGAATTGCCTTCACAATCAAATTGGACATAATGTTCATGCTTATGTGGATCATATAGTGGCGAAATCCAGAAAGAAGGAAACCTTGGTAACTGATCTGAAGGAGACCTTCGATAACCTCCGGGTCTACAAGATGGTGCTTAACCCAGCCAAGTGTGTTTTTGGAGTCCCAGCTGGTAAACTCTTGGGTTTTTTGGTGTCTAACAGAGGTATTGAGGCTAACCCACAGAACATTAAGGCAATTACATCTCTGGCTAAACCGGCGTGCATCAATGACATTCAGCGGTTAGCGGGTCATGTTGCAGCCTTACGCCGGTTCATAAGCCGGTTAGGGGAGAAGGTGATGCCTTTGTATCAAATGATGAAGAAGGCGAATGACTTTGTCTGGAGTGACGCTGCTAACTCTGCTTTTGAGGATCTGAAGAAAAACCTCGCTGAGCCACCGATTCTTGCTGCTCCGGTTGAGAAAGAGCCGTTGTTGTTGTATGTGGCTACTAACTCACGTGCTATCAGTGTGGCCATTGTTGTGGAGCGCAAGGAGGCTGGCAAGGAATATCCTCATTGGCAGAAGCTTGTTTCTGGGGTGTTCATGGCAAGCCGGAAGCTCAAGCATTACTTTCAAGGTCACCCAATCACTGTGGTTAGCTTTGCTCCTCTAGGAGACATTATTCAAAATAGAGAAGCCACAGGACGAGTCGCCAAGTGGGCTATTGAACTTGGGTCTCATGGTTTGAAGTATGTGCCACGTACTGCGATCAATTCTCAAGCACTGGTTGACTTCATTAATGACTGGACAAAGTTGCAGATGCCAGAGGAGAAACCAGACAACACATATTGGACGATTCACTTTGATGGGTCCAGACAATTGGAAGGCTCGGGGGCTGGAGTTGTTCTAACTTATCCTCGAGGTGACAAATTTTGTTATGTGTTACGATTGATGTTTCCTTGCACTAACAACGCAGCTGAGTATGAGGCCTTTCTTCATGGTTTTCGAATGGCTAAGGAAATGAGTTTAAGCCGGGTACGGTGCCTAGGAGATTCAGATCTAGTGGCTCAACAAATGTCAGGCAAGTGGGATTCTAAGGATCCTCTCATGGCGGCTTATCGCCGCGAGGTTGCCGCTGTTGCGGGGCATTTTAAGGGTTATCAAGTGGAACACATTGACCGCAGAAAGAACGAAGCAGCCGACGCCTTAAGCCGGTTGGGATCTCAGCGTAAGCCGGTGCTACCTAACACCTTTTTAGATGTTTTACACAACCCTTCTGTCAAGTTGCCTACAGAGGAAGACTTGGCCGTTCCTGACCCGGAGGCCCAATTAGTGGCGGCTCTTCATGTCATTCCATATTGGACAGTACCGTTCTTGGCTTACATGACCCGGGGCGAGTTGCCAGAGAACGAGACCCTGGCCTGACAGATAACCCGGCGGTCCAAGTCAATGACAATTTCTGACGGTGAGTTGTATCATCGCAGCATCACTGGGGTGTTTCAACGATGTGTCTCTAGTGGCCAAAGCCTTTTGTCATGGCTTTTACTGGTTAATGGCTCATGCTGATGCAGAGGATCTGGTCAATAGGTGTGATGGATGTCAAAAGTTCGCACGACGAGCACACGTACCGGCTCAAGAACTGTGGATGATTCCAATCACTTGGCCATTTGTAGTTTGGGGGCTTGATATGGTTGGACCTTTCAAAATATCCAAAGATAAAAAGACACATCTTTGGTGGCAGTTGACAAATTCACAAAATGGGTTGAGGCAGAGCCAGTGAGCAAGTGTGATGCAGCCACGGCGGTTCAGTTCATGAAAAAGGTGATTTTTCGCTTTGGTTTTCCATACAGCATTATAACTGACAATGGCACTAATTTGTCCCAAGGTGCTATGGAAGAGTTTTGTCAACGTTAGCATATCCGGCATGACGTTTCTTCAGTAGCTCACCCCCAATCTAATGGTCAAGTTGAGAGAGCAAATCGCGAAATTTTAAAAGGTCTCAAGCCCCGGCTTATGGTTCCTTTACAACGAACACCAGGTTGTTGGGTAGAGAGTTACCTTCGGTGCTATGAAGTATCAATACCACTACTAACAGGTCTACAGGTTATACACCTTTCTTCATGGTTTATGGAGCAGAAGTAATCCTGCCTAGTGACATGCGTCATGACTCGCCCCGCATGGCGGCTTATGTTGAATCTAATAATGAAGAAGCCCGACAGGATGCACTTGACTTGTTAGATGAGGAACGAGATTTGGCAGCAGCCCGATCAGCAATTTACCAACAAGACTTGCGCCGTTATCACAACCGCCGGGTTATAACTATAACCTTTCAAGAAGGCGACTTGGTGCTCCGGCTCATCCAGGATTAGTCTGATGCACACAACTATCCCCACCTTGGGAAGGGCCCTTTATGGTCAGTAAGAACTTAAACAACGGGTCATATTACCTTATTGACGTTCGAGAGCACAAAGACTCACGTAAGTCGGAGGAGGAGACCCGCTGACCGTGGAATATTGCCCGGCTTCGGCCATACTACACCTGGGCCACCGGCTCTCGTCATGTACATACTTTGATGTTGTATATATTATGATAACTAATAAAGCAGGACATCTGTCCTTTTCCTCTTCAATGATCATATATCTGTACTAATTTCATTATTTAAATGACCAAAGGGGGGCTGATCGTATCCGAATCTAGTTTAACCCTTTTGGTCTGGCTCATGATCGTATTCGAATCTAGCTGTAAACCTCATGGTCACTTGGGGGCTTCCTGTTCAAACATAGGCCGTATTCAAACCAAAGAGAACATAGCTGTCGTAACCCTCTTGATCGGCTCAAAGACAAACTCATTTGGGGGCTTCTTGATCATATCTGAATCATAACTTATCCCATTATGGGTCTGACTTGGATCGTATTCGAATCAGGGTCGTTAAAAACCTCTCAAGGTCATTTGGGGTTTCCTGTTCAAACATAGGTCGTATTCGAACCAAATAGAACATAGCTGTCGGAACCCTCTTGATCGGCGCAACGCCAAAGCCACTGGGAGCTATATGATCGTATTCGAATCTTAGCTTAACCCCTTTGGTCTGGTTTACTGCTCATATTCGACTCAGAAGCCTCCAGTTTTTATTTACATTGTCTGAGGCCTAGTGTTTTTTCTTACTATTTTTTATCATCTCAAAATCTAACTGTCAGTATGGTTTCAAATTAAACCGGCTCGGTTATTTGACAATGAGTTGCCAAGGCATAACAGTCATCAGACATATGGAAGTATTGAAATCTACAAAAGATTGGGTTGCCAACCTCATCATCCGGGTCACGTAAACTGGCAGTCCAGATTCAAAGAACACAGGTATGACAGTGTCATCCATGAACAAGTTTCTCTGTGTTTTTTCATTAATCAAAGGTTTTTCAGCCTTGTTTATCTGACATCTGGTTCTATTTTTTCCACTATGATAATTTCATAGTCATATATCTGGTGTTTTTGACCCGTCCGGTGCTAAAACCGCCAGGACAGTTTTTTCATCTTTTACAGGAACAGAGTTAAAACATTACAGATGTAACCACGGATGTAATGCATATATATATTGACATCATGGGCAAAGAGTCATATGCAACATCTTATGCACGATGGCATAGGCAAAATATGCAGTTTTCAAACTAACCTATTACAAGGCATTGAGAGCCCAAAAGGTAGACTATTTTTTCTCTCTTAAGCAGGTCTTAAGCTAAAAACTGGATTGTTCAGATGGTTATGACTCCCCCCCCCCGGTCGGCTCACCTCCCTCCACTGGTTAGAAGCTGGGATTGGACCAGTCAAAGCCGTTCAGAGCAATGAACTCAGCCTCATCGTCAATCAGGCCGGCTGGGTCAATCTCCAGGGCAAAAGTGTGTTGACGAACCGGCGGGATAAGATCTGTCACCTTATAAGAGGGAGTCGCCATCTTCTTATTCTCCATATCAAAACCCGGCTGATATTTGTCAATGTTGGTTTCCTCTCCAAGGATGGTAGCTTGAGGACTAACTCCCCTCACACAGGCAATAAAGTCATCCTGTTCAAATGGAGTCCCGTCTTCCTTCACAGTAGGGTACCCCTTAGCCACGTCCACCAGGTCTAAATCCAGCACCCAGGCTTTGGAGCGGCTCAGGGCAGTCAGGGCTCTAGTTCTGGCACATGATCGTTTGACCTCTTGAAACCTGGCAGGTAAGATCGATAACTTCTTCAAAACGTCACTCAAACGGTTGGGTCCTTGGTTGGCAGGGGAGATAGTAGCAAGTGCTTGTTGAGCGCCAGTATACAATTGCTCCACAAAGGCATAAACCGCCTTTAGTTTTGTCACACTGTCTTGGCTCAGATTTTTACTTCGTGGACCTGTGAGTGTTTTTAACAAAGGCTCAGCAGGCGGCTTATATTCCTGGTCAAAATAAAGTATCAGTGATTAATACAAATGACTTACCGAAGATGGTGGAGACCATTTGAAACACACGGGTTTTTAAGCCGGTGAGCTCCGTGGTAACCTCCTCAAGAGCCGCCTCTGCTGTCTCGGCACATTGTATCAACAAGGTCTTCTCATCGGCCCAGGATTTCTCCTTGTCAGTCAAACTGGTCTTCAATTTTTCAGTCTCAGAGAGACTCAATTGATGTTTGGAATTAGCAGTCTTTATCTCTGCTTCCTGATCCGCCAGTCGGGTGTTTGCATTCGTCAATTGAGAGCCCAAGTCAGTTAGGGCGGTCTACAAGAAGGCATAGGTGTGTCAAGATTTAACTAAAGGTTATAATGATTGAAGTCCCAAGTGCTTTGCATACGCAATACCACTTGGCACTTGGGGGCTAATGTTTGCCAAAGCAATTTTTATGCAAATGACTCTTCTATGCTTCAAGTCCCAAGTGTTTTACAAAGTAACAACGTTTGGCACTTGGGGGCTAATGCATGGCATTCAGAAAGTTTTCAAGTTGAGCCGGATCACACTACTTATTTGGACTGATTTAAGACAGTTATGAAGTTAAGCACCGGCTCATTTATGATAAATTGAGCCAGCCCTTGGGGACTACAGGTGAAAGTTTATATTAATCTGTTGGACATAGGAAAAATCTAAAGACAAGGTATCAACCTATATTATAAATATACAGATCATTCAGGTTCATCATAATCTGAAGACTTGGGGGCTGGTAGAGTATATATAAACCGGAGTACATACCTCATATTTCAGTTGCAATTGCTTGACCATCTCAATTTCCGAATCACGGCTGGAATGCACATGACTGAGATAGCCAGACAGTATGTCACTAGCATTCTGGTGAGTGTAGTGAGAGATATCAAACTGTACTTTCTGCCTTTCAAAGGCCTCCTGTTTGGCAGAATATGCCTGGCCAACACAGTCGAATTACCCAGCACAACAAATCTGCTGCCAGTGATCAGAACGTCATGGTCAGAAGACGCTGGCGGGTTAGCTGAACCGGATGGTCTGACGGTGGAGGGATCAAAAATGGTTTCATCAGCTGACAGCTCAGGAGGGACCAATTGAGCATGGACATCCAAATCTTCTGGCACTTCAGATTGAGCGGGAAGAGTTGATGTTGCTGGTTCAGGTGCAGGATTTCTTGGGTCTTCTGCTAGTTTAATAACCTTAGCTTTCTTGGACTTCGCTTGACCACTAAGAAAGATTTTTTATGAGACAATATAATGATGCAGTTTTAAAGATGCAGAGGAAAGATGATTTTCCTTACCCAGGGGTAGTCTTGAAAGCCGTAAATTGAGTCTGAGATGAGTCGCCAGAAGAGCAAGAAACCTCATGTAAATGTAAAATAAAGTTAAAGCATAAGAGGAAATAGATTCACGTATAAAAACAAAGGACAAAGGTGAAAGAAATCTCATTCTGGCATTTTCGATGAGTTTTTTGTAAGTCAGAAGGTGGTTCATCAACATCATTAGTCTGGGCCTGACGGCGGCTCTCATGTTGCTGCTCTTTCAAAAGAAAATGAGGGTCCAAATAAGCCAAAGGGTACAAAAACCTTACTTTCCAGGTTACTAGTCAAAGTTTATGTCTTGGCAAAGGGGATGAGTCGGAGGAGATAGTTACCTCTTCTTCCATGGCCTGGCTGGCCCCCGTGTTGTCCTGGCAATAGTCAGTGTCAATAAGATAGTTGAAAACCTGGCCAAGGGAGTCAAGGGCTACCTCTGATTCAGAAGCATCATCCAGGTGGAATAAGTCAGATGCAGTCTTCTTCTTCTTGGGCTTCCGGGTCATTCTCCTGGCGGCTATGGCAGCGGCTCTAGCCTTCTTGGCAGCTTCATGATCATACTTGGCCTTCCAGAAGTCAGATTTGGCCTGCAAGCAAATAAACAGGTTAAAAAGTCATGCAAGTATTTAAACTACTGAGGGAAACACAAAAAGAGAAAGAGGTCAGGGTTTTTTTACCTCTGGTGTCGGGTTAAGTTTGCAAAAGAGGTTTAATCCAACCTTACTGCAGTCCTCGTATTTGCCATTCATGAGGATGGTTGACATCGCAACAATATCTTCTTCCATTAGTTGTATAGAGCTGTGACATAGAGAATCATCTAGGCCTCCGCCATATTCATACATCAATTTGGGTCGGCGGCTTAGAGGGATGACCCGCCATGCAATCCAGCAGCGGATCAAGTCAACTCCAGTTAAGCAGTTTCCCAATAAAGCTTGAATCTTTTTGATAGATTGGATAAGCTTCTTGCGTTCAACAGGAGTAAGCTTGTCGGGAGCGCAAACTTGGAATCAAGATGATCTGTGCGATAACCCGGCAGTGGTTTTTCATCGGCTGGTGACATGTCTTGGCAGTAGAACCAGGTTTGATTACAATCTTTGGGATGGCTTGGTAAGACCACTAAAGGAAAGACGGCACCTTGTCGGCGTTGAATCGAGATTCCGCCGAGTTCTAAGCTAGGGCCGTTGGTACACACATTCTGGAGGTTCAAATAAAAGTACTCTCTGAAGAGTTCCACAGTCGGCTCCTCTTGAAGATACACCTCACAGAGACCTTGAAAATTGCAGATGTTGGATATGGAATTGGGTCCAAGATCTTGAGGGTGAAGTTTGAAAAAATTAAGAACGTCTCTAATAAAGTTTGAGCCGGGTGGTGAAAAACCCCGATTCATGTGGTCAGTGAATACAATAAATTCACCGTCTTTGGGATTAGGCTGTTGCTCGTCCGGGTCCGGAGCACAATAAGACATAATGTTTTTCTCTGGCAAAAATCTAATGGTGACAAACTCTTTCAAGTTATCTTCTATTACTGTGGAGGGGACCCAGTTACAGATTGTTGGAGCTTTAGACGGCATGATGACAGGACAGATTGAAAAGAAAGTGATGTGCCGGTTCAATTCAATGATGAAATTAGACGTTAAATGATGATGGTACAAATAAGTAATGGCGTCTTAAAATAAGGGCTAATGACATATAAAGGAAAAGTGAGCCGGCGTGATAAGCCGCCATGACTAAAGATATTCGAAGGATGCCAGAAACAGAATTGGCTAAGTGTTGACACGAACAAGTTTACCAAGCTGTCACTATTATTTTGGATCAAATGGCCGTTCCGAAAAGAAAATATTCTAGACCTAAAAATCTAGTACAGATGAGTTCATGAGTTATAATGAGACCTCTGTGCAGGAAAAAGGGATCTAGTAGTATCAAAAATGGACGAAAAACAACTACCACACGAGTTATGTGTTCCTTTTTGGATCAGAAGAGGCTGCGAAGGAGGAACTACAAAGAAACTGTGATGAACTATGAAGAACACACAGAAACCTAGAAACCCTAATGCGGATCTGAGGAGCAGGAAGGTGAACACTTACAACCACAGATTTTCTTCGGAGGGTCACCGTCGTTCTCTGGATCGATTCAGGTTGATGCAGTGGCTGATGTCAAGGAAGATGAGGTGCTCTGCGACAGCGGCGGAGCTCGAACGGTAGTAGGGTTGCGAGAGGAAGAAGATGAAGAAAGGGAAGAGTTAGGAAAGACCTGGTAGTGTCTATTTATAAGGGGATAAGTGAACAGGCATGCGCAAAAATCGAGGAAGACCCAAATAATGATTATCCGGCTAAATGGACGCCTCGATTCTCGGAAGACATTTAAGGATAAAGATCTATTGGAGATAACATCATAGCAGGCTTTCATATTTCGGAAGATGACGTCATGGCGGGTTACAACACTTTTACAAACAAGGGAAGATGTATTTCATCTAAATGTTGAAGGTTGACAAGAACAAGGTTCAAATCAACCTGGGGCCTAATGTTGGGAATATAACTTTTAGGGATGACCCGCCCAGGAGGGGCCGGGTCTCCTGGGCGGGTCAACCCTAATGGAGGGCTGTTAAGAGAAGCCTACTAATATTCAAGGTGATAGTTTATTAAGAATTGTTGAAGGCCTAAGCCCAAAGGCCGCTTAAGGCCCAATATTGTAAACTGCCATATGTAAAGAAAGACTTGTAAAGAAAGGCATATAAAAGAAGTCACCGAGCCGGACACGTTTTATGAGCCGGCCGGGACTCTATAGGCCGCCAGACGTCAACCCGTGTATATAAGGGGATGACCCGGGCGACGGCTTAGGGTAAGAAACAACAGATCGATAGCCAAGCTAGCGGATTCGCTCCTTCGTCATCGAAACCTAGCAATACAACATCAACTCGACTAGGCCTTACCTTCACCGTAAGGGGCTGAACCAGTATAAACCTCTCGTGTCCTTTGTCCCGATTAACCCCTTTAAGCTTCCTAGTTGTGATGGCCCTACGACTAAGTCCTTTCTCTAGGACATCTGTCGTGACAATTCCACGACACTTCCCGATGAACAGGACCCCTGTTTCGACCGTAGCGCTCCAACACAAGTCTGTTTCCTCCGTTTTGCGGCACACCACACCCTCCTGATCAACAGGTCCCCGTTTCGACCGTAGGAGGTCCAAGAGAAGTTTGTTTCCTTCGTTTTGTGGTACGCAACACCTCTCCCTATGAATGGGATCCCATTTCGACCGTGGCCAGTCGAACACAAGGCCGTTTCCTCCATTCTATGGTACGCCAGGCCTTGTTTCGATCGGCTGTTCCATCCAAGTCAGTTGGCTCTTGATGAACACGACGTATTACGTTGCCTCCCGATGAACATGACGCATTCCGTTGCCTCCCAATGAACACGATGACGACGCAGTTTCTCCGTTCCGACCTAGCCATGTACATGAGACCTAACCATATGTATGCGCGAGTAGGCATTTGAGACCCCGCCCGTATGTACATAGGTGGCCGTATTTACTTTCTTGCACCCTGGCCGCTGTATGTACGTGTACACGATATTAACGGGACTACGTGACATGCTACATGCACGCTTCTACTACGGCATGTGCGCGCCTCTACTATGACACGTGCCCTTCCTTACACAACGATGGTTCATTGCTGTAGCCTATAGACAGATCGATCGACCAGTATGTATGTACACGTTCGCGACCAGAATGACAACGCTACATACGCTTCGACCAGGTGGGTCCCGACTGTCAGGCACTTCCTTGCGTGCGAAGATGTAGCTAGTGGGTCCCATCAGTCAGGGGAGAATCATTTGTTTTGCTCGTAATATGGACGCACTTTTTTGCGTGTGAAGATGTAGCTGGTGGATCCCAACAGTCAGGGGGAAAAAGTTTTTTCACGAAATACGGTGGCCCATCCGGTGGGTCCCTGCTGTCAGGTGGAGGAATCATTATTTTCCGTGTAATAAGGAGGCACTTCCTTGCTGCGGCCGTGGACCCACCTGTCAGCCTCTCCGTGTGCAGTACTCTTCCGATGTTAGTCATTCGTTAACCACATTGACCATGCTGTCCCGAGAGCACCAAGGCGATGGACGACAGCAAGGCCTAGGAAGGGGATGGCGCGGAGACGGGGAAGACGCGGTAGTGGATGCCCACGTGGAGAGGAGTACGAGGGTTCGCTGGTTCGGCTATGGTGTGAGGCTGCCGTCGCCATAGGGCTTTGCCAGCGGAGGGAATTAGTAGGGGGCGGTGAGCCCTACGTGGCAGCACAGCCGGCCACAGGAGGCAGGAGCATGCGGCAAGACCGGCACTGCTTTGGGTGGCTGGAGCAAGAAGACCAGAGGTTGAAGAAGCACTATGACCGTTGGATGGACATTGTACGGTCAGTGAAGCTAGAATCGTTCATATCGACTAAGTTGACAAAGCTCTCCATCCCCGTCAACTTAGTAGGCGCACAAGTCAGCCTCCCACTATGCTGGGTCCCAGCTATCAGGGGTATTCATTTTTTCTGCATAATAAGGAGGTACTTCCTTGCGTGCAAAGATATAGCTGGTGGATCCGACCTGTCACCGAGGGGACATTTTTCGCGAAATACAGAGGCCCTTCAGATGGGTCCCAGAAGTCAGGTGGAGGAATCATTATTTTGCGCGTAATAAGGAGGCATTTCCTTGTGTGCGGCCATGGACCCAGCTGCCAGCCTCTCCACGTACAGTCCACATCCCGAGAGAACCAGGGCGATGGACGACGGCGAGGCCTAGGAAGGTGTAACACCCCGGATGTAACTTTCCATATTTGTAACTCCGACTCTTGCCATTTTCGGCTATGTGATATGATATTTCCATCGTGGTTGGGTTTTGTCTTTCATTTTGCATTTTGTTCATGTCATGCATCTCATCTCATGTCATCATGTGCATCTCATTTGCACTCGTATTCGTCTCATGCATTCGGTCATTTTTCCCGTTGTCCGTTTCGCAATCCGACACTCCCATATGCACCCATTGCACCCCTCTAATCTCATTTCGTGAGCGGGATAAAAACATTCTCGGAATGGGTCGAGATTTGTCGAGTGGCCTTAGTACATCACCAGTAGGCCGCCTCTCAAATTTCGTTCCATTTGGAGGTTGTTTGATGCCCCAATGGTTAACCGGGTAACCGCAAAAGCCCCTGTCTTGTTGCAGCCCAACACCCCTCGAAAACAGCCCAATAACCCATCTAAGCCCCATATATGCTCTCCGTCGTTGGATCACCATCGTGTGGGCGAAAAACGCACCTCATTTGGACACTCCTAGCTCCCCCTGCCTATAAATATGCCTCTTCCCCAAAAGTTTCGCAGTCCAAACCCTAGAAATCACCCCTCCGCACCACCGGACACGTCTGGGCGACACGGACAAATCCCGTCACCGCCCGCAGCCAATCTGTGTGCGCCACGTGGCTCCCCACCGCCGGCCCATGAGCCCGCAGCAGGCCCGCGCGACCCGAACCGGCTCCGTCGCCGCCTGGCTCCACCCGCTGCCGCCCCGACTCTTCGCCCGCGCCGGTCGCCCATCGCCTCCTCCGCCGCCCGCCACCCCCGTCCGCCGCCATAGAGCGCCGCCCGCGCCGGCCACCGGCGACCCCGAGACGTCTGCGCCCGACATCGCCTCCCATCGGCGCCACCCCGTGCCGTCGTCTCCTTACCCACAGTTCCGGCCGCCATCAACCTCGAATCCGGCGAGTTTCCCGGTGAACTTCGTAAACCGTGCAACCCAAGTTCCGGATCTGAGAAGGTTGACCCCCCTCATTTTTGCTAAGTCCCGAAATCTTCATGTTGTGATGCCTTGTTCATCATGCTATATCCCCGTGCTCGGTGCCCCGAAGCATACATATGATATATCAAAATGGTTGCCTCGTGATGCTCTTCATGTTAGTATCATTTTCATGCATGTTGTTGTCCGTATTGATGCCCTAATCATTGTTGCAAAAGTGCTATATGATGTTGCCCGCTGGAATTTAACAGAACTTGATGATTTGTCATTTTCATTGCATTGTGTGTGTGCATACTATGAGCATGATGTCTACATGTTTTATGAGCTCCATCATGCCATATTCCCAGATGTGCAAGTCTTGTATGCTTGTGATATATGTGGTAACTAGCACAAGCATGCAAAGTAGGCTATGTGATGTTGCTGATTTCAGGGACTTAGAATATTTTTGTCAGGACCCCGACTCAATGTCACATCGATCTAGCATGTAACACCTCATATCACTTTGCGGCCTCACGCACGGTATTCCCACGGGTGTCGCCTTACCTTTGCCCGGGACCGTTTGCGTCTTTTGGCACACGTATATGATAGTGTCGCTAGCATCCATATGATAAGGAGCCCGGGCTGACATGGCTAGTCGTAAACCCAAAGTGGCACAGACTTACAGGGACATGCATCCATGACCCAGCATCGAACGTGTCGGTCATCAGCGAGCGAATCCAGGCTGTAGCACTGGGCTAGCAGGACTCCGGTGAACCGGGCTGTAGCGGGCTAACAGGACTCCGGTATTCATCGCGTGACATTTCCCCGAAGGGACAGACACAGGAACGAAGAAGGACACATGCCGGCCAGCCTAAGTGTTCCGGAGCAGTAGCAAGCTACCATGGCTCAGTGGAAACACTAGGAGACATTTCCCGGTAAGAGAGGCTACTAAGGATAAACAACTAGATAGTCAGATCCCACACATACCAAGCATTTCAACAACATACACACAATATGCTCGATATGTGCAGATACAACATGGCATCACAACACGACTCTACAACTCAAGTAATTTAATCAATAGGCTCCGAGGAGCGAGATATTACAAACATGGGTCTTATGACCCAACAATCAGAGCATACAAGGCAAAGCACATGCGGAAGCTTAACATGTCTGAGTACAGACATCTATAAATGAAAAAGGCTGAGAAGCCTGACTATCTACCAATCCTGCCGAGGCACAAGATCGTAGCTGAGGTAACAAGCTAAACGTCGAAATCCACGTGGAACTACTAGTGAGACTGAAGTCTCTCTGCAAAAACATAAAATAGGCAAACGTGAGTACAAATGTACCCAGCAAGACTTACATCAGAACTATCTACATATGCATCATTATCAACAAGGGGGAGGGATTTGACTGCAGCAAGCCAGCTTTGACTCGGTGGCTATCCTGAACTACGACTGCAATGTAACTCTTTTGAGGTGGCGCACACGAGTCCACATATTCACCATATCAATACACCACTATGGATCCGCTCTCGTCTCCCTACAAGAACGCCATCCATAGCACTCACGCTTATCTTGCGTATTTTAGAGTATCCACTTTCACTTGTCTATGAACTGATATAAGCAACCCAGAAGTCCTTTTCCGCGGACACGGCTATTCGAATAGATGATGTTAACCCTGCAGGGGTGTACTTCTTCACACACGCTCTCACCACTTACCGCCGTTTACACGACATGTACTCGGCAACCTTCAAGCGGAAGCCCAACGTGGGTGTCGGCCACGGCCTGCCTAAACACTCAAGTCTCTAGTCCAGGTTTATCGCCTATTCGGGTTCCATCCATGAGGAGATCCGGCCGGAGTTTCGCTCACAGCCCCAAACGATGTGTACAGGGTTCCGTGACACCAAACGGGCGCCCGGTTTACCCGGCCACGTGCCTACCGTATCACAGCCCACCCCTACGGTCAGTGCTGCGCACGGCCTCCAGCATACTACAAACACCAGAAACTACTTGCAACTCCTGGACAGAGGACAAGGGTGATCAAGAAGCCGAGAGGGTCCATTCGTTTCGGGCCCAATGCGTGGTAGTAGCTGAATCATGGATCACAAACACAGAACTCAGTTCCTGAGGACGGCTGCAATGAGACAACCCACCATGTACTCCTACATGGCCTCTCACCGCTACCTTTACCAAATCGTGTTCACACGCTTAGCTCACACACCGTAGGACATGTTCACACACCTCTGATCCATCCCGGATGAATCAGACCTGACTCAACTCTAAGCAGTAGCAGGCATGACAAACAAGCATGAATGAGTAGGCACATCAGGGCTCAAACAACTCCTACTCATGATAGTGGGTTTCATCTATTTACTGTGGAATGACAGGTCATGCAGAGGATAAAGGGGTTCAGCTACCGCAGCAAGTAACAGATGAATCGGTGTTGTCCTAGTGCAGTAAAAGAGAGCAGGAGCGAGAGAGTAGGATTGTATCGGAATGAACAAGGGGGTTTTGCTTGCCTGGCACTTCTGAAGATAACATTGAGTCTTCATCAGTGTCAACGATCACATCATCGGTATCACGTCTATCGAGAGGGGACAAATACCGGCAACAAAGAAGAAATACAATCAATGCAATGCACAATATGATGCATGCTCATGACATGGCAATATGAATGTGTTTTGAGCTAATGCAACTAGCAACAGATTAAATGAAGTTGGTTTGAATACAAGATTCAAATTCAAACTCCATATGTGATTATTTAAATGCCCTTCACTTCATTTGCCCTAAACAGTAGTGATAAGTTGTTCTAACATGCATGAAAATGGTACAGATGGATTCCTTGAATTTTTCTGATAATTTTTCATATATAAATTATTTAATTTGGAGTTACGGTTAATT
Source organism: Triticum aestivum (assembly GCF_018294505.1). Classification (NCBI taxonomy): domain Eukaryota; kingdom Viridiplantae; phylum Streptophyta; class Magnoliopsida; order Poales; family Poaceae; genus Triticum; species Triticum aestivum. The sequence goes on from NC_057800.1 coordinate 609,467,262, forward strand.
TTCTATGAATTTTGGAAGTTTTAGGCATTTTTCTGGAATTTCAGAATTAAATTAATCCAGAAAGCATTACTGCGTCAGCATGACGTTGGCATGACGTCAGCAAGTCAACAGGGGCCGGCTCGGGTCAAACCTGACGTGTGGGGTCCACACGTCAGTGACACAGGGGCTAATCCCGCGTTGACCCGGGCTTTGACCCACTACGGGGCCCACTGTCAGTGGCTGTGGGGGGGTGTTTAGGCGTCATTAGTGCTAATTAGGCGTGCCACGTCGGCAGTCGCCGGAGTTCGGCCGGCGACGACCAAAACTGCGGCGGGAGCTCGCCAGAGTGGCGCTGCGAGCGGTTTTGGGCCAAGCCAAGGGCACCAGAGGGTTGCCCTTGCTTGCGCGCATCCAAAGGAGGCATGCGGGAGGCGCGGGGTGGCCGGAGCTCGCCGGAGTGGGGGCCGCGGCGGCTGCCGGAGCTCGGGTTTGGGCGGAGCGAGGTTACGGAGCGCTAGGGGGCTGGCTGAGGGGCTATGCGGACTCCTGGGGCAGCTAGGAGCACGCTAGGCTCGTCGGACTGGCCGCAACAGCACGTCAGTGCCATGCCCGGCGTCCATGGCGGACGGCGGCGCTCGGTACGGTGGCTAGCATGGCTACTGCACGGGAAAACCAACGGGGAGAGAGAGGAAACGTAGCAGGGACTCACGGGGATGACGAGGGAACGCTCGGCGAGGTTGGGGACGGTCCGGAGCCGGCGAATTTGATGAAGATGGCCGGCGGGTCCGAGGTAGAAGACGACGGCGATGGCGGCGATGCAGGGCTTCCGGAGGGCTGTGGATCGGTGGGGAGGCAGAGGGAGGACCGGCGGAGCTTCCTGGGGCGTCGGCGAGGCTAGGGGTGGCCGGTGGCCATGGGTACGGCGACGATGACGGCGAGCTCCGCTCGGTGGTGTGCGCGGGAGGGAAGCAGAGGAGGGAACGGGGTCCAGGGGAAGAGAGAGGCGGTCGAGGGGGTCGAGGCGTCTCCGTGGCGTCGCGAGGGAGTCGGGGAGGCTGCCACGGCGAAGCAGGAGGTGGCCGGAGCTCTTCGGGCGCGCGCCACGCCTCGCCTCTGCCTACTGGCAGAGGAAGAAGAGGACAAGGGGGGGAGGTGGGCTGGCCAGGTGGCCGGGCTGCTAGCTGGGCCGGCCAGGTGAGGCCCAGGTGGGCTTGGTAGGCGCCAGGTAACTTACTCTCTCTCTCTCTCTTTCTGTTTTAATTCTGTTTTCTATTTTGCAGGTTTGTTTTGAATTTGGTTTTGAAACCAATTCAATTTATTTTGCTTCTGACAATATTTTTAGGAGCTAAAAGAATTAAAACAATGCTCCACAAAAATATTTCAGAATTATTGGACCTATATTTATTTAACAGTAGATATAAGTCCAATTCAAATAGCTATTGATTTAATTCAAATACCCAAAATAAATGTTTCTGAGATACCGAAAAATATTGGTTTGGATTTTACCTCTTGCCAATATTTCCAGAGGATAACAGGAACATTTTCTTGGACTTATTTGAAGCAATTTTATCTTGATCATTTCATTTTTTTAAAAGGATTCTGAGGCTTTGAAAATTCCTCAATTCAATTTTCATTTGAATTTAAACATGATGCAGCAACCAAGCTAGTCCAAGGCCAGGGTAAAGCTAGGGATGTGACAACTCACCCCCACTAAACAAGAATCTCGTCTCGAGATTCAAGCGTAGGGTAAGGTGGAGGGGGAACGCGACCTAGCACAAACTTCACGATCCAGGGTGCACTTCAAATGAACGTTGATTTGAACACCATCTTTGTCTTGTCGTCTTGCTCTAAGAAATCCTGTCAACATGACATGGAGGGAAGAGGGAGACTCTAGAAGGGTCGATCTTCTCGAAGATCGAACAACTCACGGAATGAGACATAACAACATCTCTCGAGCTGAGACACGAAGCACACCTCTAGAGGAATGGAGTGGAACAGATGACGAAGGTTCACTAGGTAGACAACGATTCCACACTTAAGAGGGTGGTGAACGGTTGTCAACGTAGCGAGGAGTTGGATTGCCATGATACCACAACGAGGCATCTTAGGGATGGTGACTCGTAGATATATCCCCTTAAGTGGCAAAAAGAATTACCTTTGATTCAAAGATCATTGAAAACCTTTATACCAGCCTAAGGCAATTCACAACGATCGTTTGGAGGGGGTCGGTAGAATGGCATACTCGGACTTGGATGATGTGGATTACCTTGTTGAAGACAACGCAATGGATGAATTTGCTTATCACCGGGAATGGAAGAGACCCATGGTAGAATGGCACATTGGTGGTGCAAGCTGGGAACAAAATGCAAATGCTGGGAATGATTCTGGTAACTGGGGAAGAACCCAACAATAGAGAGTGAATTCACTGTTGAGTAGGTCATAGCATGTCGAGGAAACTGGAGAGGATCCCCAGTTAGTGCCGATGATAACACCTAGCGCTTGAGCGTGCTCTCAAGAACTTGAGCATTTCCATAATCATCAAGGTTTTACCAATATCCGTGTCAAGGATCCTGGCAACACAACTTGCTACCATGATGAATGGTGATGGAGGATGCAGATGCAAAGGAAGATAATACCTTCTCAGATTTCACCTTAGCGAAGCCAAGGAACAAAATCTGGATGATCGACCGAGAGACATTTAGCACTCCGCTTCTAATGTTCTCCTTGACGTGCTAGTGTAACCCATTCATAGATATGGTTTGATAACTAGAACATCAAGTAAAGGTCGGACTTCGGGAGCAATAGAATCCATAAGGAACAGTTACGGAGGTAAATCCTACGAAATCCTTATGGGGAGGTGGCCAACTTCCTCAAACAAGATACTACAATAATAGGTCTTTCGGCTGGGTGGTGCTGGCCACGACATCCACTTTACCGGTTATCGAGGGACCAATATTATAGTTCTTGGGAAATGTTCCAAACCATCATATCTGCCTGAGATTCAGATCTGGTTGGTGTCAGGATATTCCAGACTCATCGAGTCTAGGAAGAAAATGAAAGTTTGCAACACAAAATCGACGAGATGACGTTGCGAGATTCTCGGGAATGAACTACGATAGTAAGCTCCAAAACATGAGCTGGTTCTGCTACAAACATGTGAACACGTTGTCCCAGACAAGCATGACCACATGGTAGTCTTACAATAAAACACTACCGAGTTCTGGTGGGGAACCATCAGCGAGGATATCGAAGTCCTTGCATAAGTTCGGATTAGCTCTTATGAAGGAACTCCTTCTCCTTGAACAAATCAGTCAGTGGTTTGGTGTGCTAGGATATACATACGGAATGAAGATGATCAGTCTAACAGACCATAGAATTCTTCGCACGTGCATGACCGACTTGGGATGATTCCAAAGGAGCAAAAACAAACTTTCTCGAATTCACGACGGCAGCTTACATCAAAATGCACGTCAATCAAAGGAAGTCACTCCTTTCATCAAACAAGTACTTCATGAGCTAGCATGAAGAAATGCTTTCAAAAGTTTCCAACACTAACTTAATGTTCAACAACATCATGGAGGAGATAAGGATGTTGTCACTGGCTTAACAACAACTCATCAGAATTTCCATATCACTGGACTTCCACCATCATGTGAGCACGGTGATAGCATTGGTCAGAACCAAAAGATATAATGGTGTATGCTTGAGGAGTCAACCACGAGGAAGACAACATTACGAACATCGTTGGTTCTGACTTGATTTGACGATAGCCCACACTCAAATCAAAGGATTGATAAGACAATAGGTCCAGCAACTGATCACAGGGACCAATCAATGAAGATATCATCTTTCTTCAACACACACTACACAAGAATACCCCTTTGGGACGAACTAAGTCAGGCAAGCTTTTATCTTCCAACTCTCCAAGTTGTTGTTTAGCTTGACCAACTAGCTCAGGGGTATCCCACACAGACCCTTGGAGAAGGGGTGGTTTACAGGAATAAACCAACTTGATCACGAACTCAACATAGCGGTCAGGTGACAACCTGGTAATATTTCCGAGAAGATATACGGAAAATCACGAACCACCGATATGTTACTAAGCTCGAGAACAATCTTGCTTTTCAGGGCAAGATGATATGATCAAATGAGCGAGGACTGGACAAAATCCTAACTCATTAATCGAAGGGTGCACCGAAATAAGGACTAGGTAGCACGATCAGTCTTAGAGGATGATTCAGAAACCAACACGCTAAGAATGAAATTATTGTCCTTTAACTACCAAGCAACGAGGTTGCTGGGAGTATTGATTTCACACATCACAATTCATTTGTCGATATTCCGGTTGCCTCAACACGAAGACCGAGGAATGACTAATGATGGCAAGAAGTATCACTGTACCAAGAGTTCATAGGATGGTGTGCAATTCCTATAACAATCCCGATATAAAGATGGTAATACTCCAAGGTAGAACAGAACAAAAGCTGGATTAGCAATTTGATCTGCGGAGCACAACTTCTTTGACCCAATCCTGGATATGGAAGAGGTACTGGAGTTTGTTTCTCCTAGTCATTCTGCGATAGAATGGCTTGACGGACCACAAGAGTAATAGGCATCGATAAACGAACACACGCATACTCTTGACTATCAATTGATAGACGAGGGTCAGAATGCAACTAAAGAGGAACAACTCAAAGGAACATATAACTTTCTGAGTTGTGGATGCATAAATTAGTATGTCGAACCGAGTTCAACATAATTCTTCCGGATAACCCATGCAGAAAGGTAGAACTGGCAGAGTCACGATTTATGAATGGAGAACTCCTCAAGAGTACTCTAATTGTGATCTTTTGATCCAATAAACATCTGCCATAAGCGGTTCATAGTATTTGGAAGAAGGAAATACCACGGACCTCGAGGACTATCGCAAAGTTACTAATATCCTAGAGGAACTAGCAAACACTATCAACATGAGGTAAGTAGAGTGAATCTCGGGTTCAAAGCCCAAGGAGTAGAATACCTACTACTAAGTGGCATGACGGGATGCTTTCGAGAATGATGGCCAGAATCATCACACTGGGAACACAAATCATGGCTAAATTACTAGATGATCCCCTGAGACACCTAGGGTCATAATAATTATTCCAACATAAGGGTCGAGGCAGTAGAATACCTCAACTCAACAATTAGTGTGATTGAGCTGGCATAAAGGAGCATCGAAACCAGAGGGAAAGGATTTTGCAAATGCATCAGACTATTTAGAAACCTGGGATGACTCGGACAGCATAACGGCTGTAAATGCTCAGAAAAGATTTGAGACATTCACAAAAATGGTGGCATAACCACTCAGAAGCACAATATCAAGGTTCGAGATCAACAATTAACATACGGAAGTAGTAGAAACTGAACTGAGGCTTAAATCCAACAATCTTATAAGTCTACGGATTAGCAACACGTGATCCTAATAGAAAGAAGAGATAGCCTAGTTCTTAATCCCCGTAGAAGAGAAGATGATGACTCAGATCAGAAGGCCATGAGGTATAAGGAGTAAAAAGAGCCTTACGTTCCATCCCACAATCAATTCCCTTATATAACTAAAGAATTTCTAGACTCAACTTCGACCAGTTTGGCTTGGTAATCCTACAGGCAGTCAAGCTCTGATACCAACGCTGTCAGGACCCCGACTCAATGTCACATCGATCTAGCATGTAACACCTCATATCACTTTGCGGCCTCACGCACGGTATTCCCACGGGTGTCGCCTTACCTTTGCCCGGGACCGTTTGCGTCTTTTGGCACACGTATATGATAGTGTCGCTAGCATCCATATGATAAGGAGCCCGGGCTGACATGGCTAGTCGTAAACCCAAAGTGGCACAGACTTACAGGGACAGGCATCCATGACCCAGCATCGAACGTGTCGGTCATCAGCGAGTGAATCCAGGCTGTAGCACTGGGCTAGCAGGACTCCGGTGAACCGGGCTGTAGCGGGCTAACAGGACTCCGGTATTCATCGCGTGACATTTCCCCGAAGGGACAGACACAGGAACGAAGAAGGACACATGCCGGCCAGCCTAAGTGTTCCGGAGCAGTAGCAAGCTACCATGGCTCAGTGGAAACACTAGGAGACATTTCCCGGTAAGAGAGGCTACTAAGGATAAACAACTAGATAGTCAGATCCCACACATACCAAGCATTTCAATAACATACACACAATATGCTCGATATGTGCAATACAACATGGCATCACAACATGACTCTACGACTCAAGTATTTATTCAATAGGCTCCGAGGAGCGAGATATTACAAACATGGGTCTTATGACCCAACAATCAGAGCATACAAGTCAAAGCACAAGCGGAAGCTATCATGTCTGAGTACAGACATCTATAAATGAAAAAGGCTGAGAAGCCTGACTATCTACCAGATCCTGCCGAGGCACAAGATCGTAGCTGAGGTAACAAGCTAAACGTCGAAGTCCACGCGGAACTACTAGTGAGACTGAAGTCTCTCTGCAAAACATAAAATAGGCAAACGTGAGTACAAATGTACCCAGCAAGACTTACATCAGAACTATCTACATATGCATCATTATCAACAAGGGGATGGTGGGGTTTAACTGCAGCAAGCCAGCTTTGACTCGGTGGCTATCCTGAACTACGACTGCAAGTAACTCTTTTGAGGTGGCGCACACGAGTCCACATATTCACCATATCAATACACCACTATGGATCCGCTCCCGTCTCCCTACGAGAACGCCATCCATAGCACTCACGCTTATCTTGCGTATTTTAGAGTATCCACTTTCACTTGTCTATGAACTGATATAAGCAACCCAGAAGTCCTTTTCCGCGGACACGGCTATTCGAATAGATGATGTTAACCCTGCAGGGGTGTACTTCTTCACACACGCTCTCACCACTTACCGCCGTTTACACGACATGTACTCGGCAACCTTCAAGCGGAAGCCCAACGTGGGTGTCGGCCACGGCCTGCCTAAACACTCAAGTCTCTAGTCCAGGTTTATCGCCTATTCGGGTTCCATCCATGAGGAGATCCGGCCGGAGTTTCGCTCACAGCCCCAAACGATGTGTACAGGGTTCCGTGACACCAAACGGGCGCCCGGTTTACCCGGCCACGTGCCTACCGCATCACAGCCCACCCCTACGGTCAGCGCTGCGCACGGCCTCCAGCATACTACAAACACCAGAAACTACTTGCAACTCCTGGACAGAGGACAAGGGTGATCAAGAAGCCGAGAGGGTCCATTGGTTTCGGGCCCAATGCGTGGTAGTAGCTGAATCATGGATCACAAACATAGAACTCAGTTCCTGAGGACGGCTGCAATGAGACAACCCACCATGTACTCCTACATGGCCTCTCACCGCTACCTTTACCAAATCGTGTTCACACACTTAGCTCACACACCGTAGGACATGTTCACACACCTCTGATCCATCCCGGATGAATCAGACCTGACTCAACTCTAAGCAGTAGCAGGCATGACAAACAAGCATGAATGAGTAGGCACATCAGGGCTCAAACAACTCCTACTCATGATAGTGGGTTTCATCTAATTACTGTGGAATGACAGGTCATGCAGAGGATAAAGGGGTTCAGCTACCGCAGCAAGTAACAGATGAATCGGTGTTGTCCTAGTGCAGTAAAAGAGAGCAGGAGCGAGAGAGTAGGATTGTATCGGAATGAACAAGGGGGTTTTGCTTTCCTGGCACTTCTGAAGATAACATTGAGTCTTCATCAGTGTCAACGATCACATCATCGGTATCACGTCTATCGAGAGGGGACAAATACCGGCAACAAAGAAGAAATACAATCAATGCAATGCACAATATGATGCATGCTCATGACATGGCAATATGAATGTGTTTTGAGCTAATGCAACTAGCAACAGATTAAATGAAGTTGGTTTGAATACAAGATTCAAATTCAAACTCCATATGTGATTATTTAAATGCCCTTCACTTCATTTGCCCTAAACAGTAGCGATAAGTTGTTCTAACATGCATGAAAATGGTACAGATGGATTCCTTGAATTTTTCTGATAATTTTTCATATATAAATTATTTAATTTGGAGTTACGGTTAATTTTCTATGAATTTTGGAAGTTTTAGGCATTTTTCTGGAATTTCAGAATTAAATTAATCCAGAAAGCATTACTGCGTCAGCATGACGTTGGCATGACGTCAGCAAGTCAACAGGGGCCGGCTCGGGTCAAACCTGACGTGTGGGGTCCACACGTCAGTGACACAGGGGCTAATCCCGCGTTGACCCGGGCTTTGACCCACTACGGGGCCCACTGTCAGTGGCTGTGGGGGGGTGTTTAGGCGTCATTAGTGCTAATTAGGCGTGCCACGTCGGCAGTCGCCGGAGTTCGGCCGGCGACGACCAAAACTGCGGCGGGAGCTCGCCGGAGTGGCGCTGCGAGCGGTTTTGGGCCAAGCCAAGGGCACCAGAGGGTTGCCCTTGCTTGCGCGCATCCAAAGGAGGCATGCGGGAGGCGCGGGGTGGCCGGAGCTCGCCGGAGTGGGGGCCGCGGCGGCTGCCGGAGCTCGGGTTTGGGCGGAGCGAGGTTACGGAGCGCTAGGGGGCTGGCTGAGGGGCTATGCGGACTCCTGGGGCAGCTAGGAGCACGCTAGGCTCGTCGGACTGGCCGCAACAGCACGTCAGTGCCATGCCCGGCGTCCATGGCGGACGGTGGCGCTCGGTACGGTGGCTAGCATGGCTACTGCACGGGAAAACCAACGGGGAGAGAGAGGAAACGTAGCAGGGACTCACGGGGATGACGAGGGAACGCTCGGCGAGGTCGGGGACGGTCCGGAGCCGGCGAATTTGACGAAGATGGCCGGCGGGTTCGAGGTAGAAGATGACGGCGATGGCGGCGATGCAGGGCGTCCGGAGGGCTGTGGATCGGTGGGGAGGCAGAGGGAGGACCGGCGGAGCTTCCTGGGGCGTCGGCGAGGCTAGGGGTGGCCGGTGGCCATGGGTACGGCGACGATGACGGCGAGCTCCGCTCGGTGGTGTGCGCGGGAGGGAAGCAGAGGAGGGAACGGGGTCCAGGGGAAGAGAGAGGCGGTCGAGGGGGTCGAGGCGTCTCCGTGGCGTCGCGAGGGAGTCGGGGAGGCTGCCACGGCGAAGCAGGAGGTGGCCGGAGCTCTTCGGGCGCGCGCCACGCCTCGCCTCTGCCTACTGGCAGAGGAAGAAGAGGACAAGGGGGGGAGGTGGGCTGGCCAGGTGGCCGGGCTGCTAGCTGGGCCGGCCAGGTGAGGCCCAGGTGGGCTTGGTAGGCGCCAGGTAACTTACTCTCTCTCTCTCTTTCTGTTTTAATTCTGTTTTCTATTTTGCAGGTTTGTTTTGAATTTGGTTTTGAAACCAATTCAATTTATTTTGCTTCTGACAATATTTTTAGGAGCTAAAAGAATTAAAACAATGCTCCACAAAAATATTTCAGAATTATTGGACCTATATTTATTTAACAGTAGATATAAGTCCAATTCAAATAGCTATTGATTTAATTCAAATACCCAAAATAAATGTTTCTGAGATACCGAAAATATTGGTTTGGATTTTACCTCTTGCCAATATTTCCAGAGGATAACAAGAACATTTTCTTGGACTTATTTGAAGCAATTTTTATCTTGATCATTTTCATTTTTTTTAAAAGGATTCTGAGGCTTTGAAAATTCCTCAATTCAATTTTCATTTGAATTTAAACATGATGCAGCAACCAAGCTAGTCCAAGGCCAGGGTAAAGCTAGGGATGTGACAATTTTGCAAAGTCCTTTTCCTGTTACATTTTGATGCTATGTAACTTGTTGCTACCATGAGATCCATGCACATTTTGAGATAGTTCAATACGAGTGTTTTGAAGATGCGGTATTGCTCTATCCATTCATGCCTCTGGTTGTAATTATGGAGTAATTTAGCATGTCATTTCCATTCTCTACTTTTGGTAAATATTGTTCCTGGCAGATTGTTAACATGAGATTTAAATTTGCCATGGGTGTTGCTAGTGATGCATGTACCCTATGAACTTGTTCTTGCCATTCTCAGCTTCTTCAACATGTCTAATTCACGCTGGTTACCTTGTGATGCCATGAAATTCCTTGTGGTGAGTGGCATGAGCTTGCCAAGTTGCTATCATGAATCTGATCCTCCATGTCATGTTTTTTCTTCTAAGTCTGAAACTGTTAATATAATTTGCCATGTTTGCATGGGTGCCAATTCATTTTCCATGCATCTTTGGGTAAAGTTTAGTAAGGAGTTTTATTCTATGCCTTTAGTAATAGTATTTCATGCCTTTTTTGCCATGATATATTCCTGTAGCATGTTGTTTGCTAGCTATAAACATTGCTTCCTGATGCTATTTTGACATGTTTAGCATATTCTGTTATCTTTTGTATTTTTTGCCATGCTATTTTGATCTTGTTCTATTGAGTTCTAGCAGAAGCTCGGTGTTCATGATTTGTAGAGCTTCATGTGTACTTTACGGCCATGCGCTTTGTTGCCATGTTGGAGTGTTGTAGCATAGTTTCTTTCTGCATTCTAAGTGCTATGATGTTGTTAAGCGCAGATTTGCATCATTCTTGTTTTCCTTGTCATTTGCAAACCGTGCATCCATTTCCGGTGATCCTTATATCGATTTCAACCGAAATCATCTCATCTTTCCAGTGGCTTACTTGGCTTGCCAAGTTGATGCCTTGATCATCTTTCCCCTACCGTTGTACCCATATGCATTGCACGTCATACCTTGCATTCCATGCCATGAACTGCATCATGTTGCTTGTGCATTGCACCGTTATTGATTGTTGTTTCGTTGCTTGTGTTCGTGCTTTGGGTAGATACGGCATACGAGTACGTGAACGAGGAACCTGTTGAGTATGCTAACGAGGAGCAAACTTTCGACAACTCTGAGAACTCTGCAGGAAAGATGATCGTTACCCTCGATATCACTTATATCTTTGCTTGCTAGTTATTCGCTCTATCGCTATGTCGCGCTACCTACCACTTGTTTATCATGCCTCCCATATTTCCATGTCAAGCCTCTAACCCACCTTCCTAGCAAACCGTTGTTTGGCTAAGTTACCGCTTTTGCTCAACCCCTCTTATAGCGTCGCTAGTTGCAGGTGCCTTGCAGGTTGTTCCATGTTGGAACATGGATATGTTGGGATATCACAATATCTCTATTTAATTAATACATCTATATACTTGGCAAAGGGTGGAAGGCTTGGACTTTTGCTCGGTGTTTTGTTCCACTCTTGCCGCCCTAGTTTCCGTCAAACCGGTGTTATGTTCCTTGATTTTGCGTTCCTTATGCGGTTGGGGTTATGGGACCCCCTTGACAGCTCGCCTTGAATAAAACTCCTCCAACAAGGCCAAACCTTGGTTTTACATTTGCCTAACAACCTATAACTTTCCCTTGGGGTTGCAAACCCGAGGGTGATCTTTATTTTAACCCCCCGGGTCAGTGCTCCTCTAAGTGTTGGTCCAAACTGGGCGAAGTCCGGCGCCCTCTGGGCAACCGGGGTCTCAGCCAACCCGACGTCTTGCCCATCCGGTGTGCCATGAGAATGAGAAACATGTGGCTCCTATCGGGATTTGTCGGCACATCGGGCGGTCTTGCTGGTCTTGTTTTACCATTCTCGAAATGTCTTGTAACCGGGATTCTGAGACTGATCGGGTCTTTTAGGGAGAAGGAATATCCTTCGTTGATCGTGAGAGCTTGTGATGGGCTAAGTTGGACACCCCTGTAGGGTATAAACTTTCGAGAGCCGTGCCCGCGGTTATGTGGCAGATGGGAATTTGTTAATATCCGGTTGTAGAGAACTTGACACTTGACTTGATTAAAATGAATCAACAACATGTGTAGCCATGATGGTGTCTTTTTGGCAGAGTCCGGGAAGTCCGAGAGTGAACACGATTTGGGTTATGTTTGAACGTAAGTAGTTTCAGGATCACTTCTTGATCACTTCTAGCTTCACGACCATTGTGTAGCTTCTCATCTTACTCTTTTTTGCATATGTTAGCCATCATATTTTCTTAGCGCTTGCTGCAACTCCACCTCATTACCTTGTCCTACCCATGAGCTTAAATAGTCTTGATCTCGTGGGCGTGAGATTGCTGAGTCCCCGTGACTCACGGATAATTCCAAAACAGTTGCAGGTGCTGATGATACAAGTGCAGGTGATGCTACTGAACTCAAGTGGGAGTTCGACGAGGAACTTGGCCGTTACTACATGTCTTTTCCTGATGATCAGTAGTGGAGCCCAGTTGGGACGACCGGGGATCTAGCAGTTGGGTTATCTTCTTTTTCATTTGGTATCCGTAGTCGGACTATGAGTGTACTTTGATGATGTATGACTTATTTGAATATTGTGTGACGTGGCGAGTGTAAGCCAACTCTCTTTATCCCATTCTTGTTCATTACATGGGATTGTGTGAAGACGACCCTTCTTGCGACAAAACCATAATGCGGTTATGCCTCTAAGTCGTGCCTCGACATGTGGGAGATATAGCCGCATTGTGGGCGTTACAAGTTGGTATCAGAGCCATCCCCGACTTAGGAGCCCCCCTGCTTGGTCGAATCGCTGATGTTGTTGAGTCTAGAACAAAAATGTTCTGAGTCTTAGGATTATGTATATTAGAGAGTAGGATTGTTTTTACTCCTCAGTCCCTTAGTCACTCTAGTGAGGCCTCCTGACGTAGATATTTTGTCTTTCCTCTCCTCAAATTTCACAATTTTTTTTAGGATCACGTGGGTATCTTTTGATCGTTCTGATATTCTTGTGACGAGAACATTGTTCTTGGTGCCTCCTGACATATAGGGGTTGTGGAAGTGTCCTGGGGAGTTGAGCACCGAGGTGTTGTCGTCACAATTTTATCGTTGCAGTTCTGGAATACCTGAGTTCGCTGACATCAAAAATCTCTTTTGTGCAGTTATTGGTGAGATAACCTCAACACCACCCAATACTGGGGCGGGAGTTCAGGAGTATTGCCATAACTCGTATAACGGATGCTTTTCAAAGGTTGAGGTACACGATTTCTGAAGATTTCTTGGTTATGTGTTGACGAATGGATACCGTTGGAGCGTAGGGCTTGTTAGTTGTGTCATATATATTGTGCCTCCCTGTATCCCCAACACCAGATTGCATAACCAGAAAGTTGCGGGAGTTTGTAAGTGGGAATTCAAGTAGCTCTAGTATTTCTTCCCGCAGATATTTGGTTTGTGATTGGGTAATCCTTACCACTTATTTGTTCCAGTCATACCTTGTTGTTTCATTCATCTACCTTTATCTAAGTGGCTTCTCACCTCAATGGACATGTGATGTTAACTTTCGAATGCATTTGTTCACCGTTATTCGAATGTTTATTGTGAAGACTATATGTTGCAATTTCTATCCGTTGATTCAGCTTGTCTATCTGTCTATCAAGATTCAAACAGATGTCACCCTCTTCAGGATGGCTCCTCCAACGCGTCTAAATCTAGAACGCAATGATGGGAGTCAGGCGAACCCTCCGCCACCACCTACGCCTCTAGAGGCATGGAAGCTTTCATGGCATCCACCAACGCCACCACCCAGATGCTTTTGCAACTATTGCAAGAGCGCAACCAAGGCTAAGGCAATCAAGGAAATCAAGCTCAAGGGCAGTTCAACAATCAGCCTCAGTTTGCTACCCTCAACCAGTTCCTTGCAAATCAGCCAAAGTCTTTCAGCAACTGTGTCGAGGCCACATACACCGATGAATGGCTCATGGACATCTTCAAGCATTTTGAATGTAGCAATGTCAAGCCTAAGGACTTTGTCAAGTTTGCTTCATTGCAACTCAAGGACTAAGCTGCTGATTGGTATCAACAATGCAAAGATTCTAGAGGAGGTCGTGCGATTACTTGGGATGAATTCTGCCGAGACTTCAAAGCTCATCACATTCCAACAAGTGTTGCTGAGAGTAAGTGTGACGAGTTCCGCAATCTCAAGCAAGGAAGCATGTTCGTGTACCAATACAACATCCAGTTTCAGAAACTTGCTTGCTTCGCAAGGCAGGATGTTCCTGATGAAAAGATCATGATCTATCACTTCAGAGGTGGCCTCAAAGAAGATCTGTAGTTAGCTCTCGTTCTTGTTGAGCCTACTAAGTTCGATCAATTCTATAAAATGGCCCTCAAGCAAGAAGGTGCTCAGCTCAAGTGTGAGGCTTCTAAGAAGAGAATCAGGGATGCAGTTCAGTCTTCTTCCTCACAAGTGGAAGCTAAGCAACAGAAGTTCTGGCTTCCTCCTCCTCCGTTTCGTCAGCCCTACCAGCAGAAGAACAAAGGTAGGCATGGATCTTCTCACCCAGCCAACCTAGGCTATCAGAACAAGTCTCAGACTCAAGCTCCAAGGTCAAGTGCTCCTTATCATCGTCCGCTCTCAGAAGTGACTTGCAACAAGTGTCAGCAAAAAGGTCACTATGCAAACAAGTGCTTCAACCAAAGGTGCCTTCTGCCTCCTCTTCCTGTGAGGTCTTCAAGCAGTGCAGTGGTCAAGCATAATCCCAACTCTGCAAGGGTGAACATGATGAATGCAGATCAAGCAGAGGATTCTTCAGAAGTGATCATGGGTAATCTTCCAGTTAATGATATTCCTGCAAAAGTTCTATTTCATACCGGTGCATCTATTTCATTCATATCAAGGCCTTTTGCATCCATGCACAATTTGCATATTGTCGATCTACCTAAGCTGATAGTGATTTCCTCTCCAGGTTTGTTCATGAATACAAAAATGATGGCTCCAGATGTTTCCATCAAGATGGGCAACTATAAATTTCTGTCTTCTCCAATGGTTCTTGGCAACTCTGATATTGATCTAATTCTCATGATGGATTGGCTTTCTAAGCACAAGGCTCAACTTGATTGTGCTGCCAGGGAGATTAAATTGACACACTCTTCTGATAATGTGATCATCTATGCCGCTCGGGATGAAACCATTTGACTGTTTTCTCTCAATGAGAAGGGCGAGCTAGATGCAATTTCTCAGATTCTAGTCGTTTATGAGTACCAATGTGTCTTTCCAGAAGAGCTTCCGGGAATGCCTCCTCACCGGCCAGTTAATTCGTTATCGATCTTGAGCCTGGTACTGAACCCATTTGCAAGTGTCCATACAAGCTTGGGCCAAAGGAGCTGAAGGAATTGAAGGAACAGCTCGATGAACAAGAGCATCTGGGTTTGATCAGACCGAGTTCATCTCCGTGGGGTTGTGGTGTTCTTTTTGTCCAGAAGAAGGATGGCACAGACCGACTTTGTGTCGACTACCATCCATTGAACAAAAAGACTATCAAGAACAAGTATACACTTCACAACATCAATTAGCTATTCGAGCAACTTAAAGGTGCTAAAGTGTTCTTGAAGCTTAACCTCCATATGGGTTATCATTTGATTCACATTCGTTAACAAGATATTCCCAAGACAACAATCAGAACAAGTTTTGGTTCTTATGAATATAATGTCATGTCTTACAGCCTTGTCAATGCTCCTCCAACATTCTCTCACATGATGAACTTCATCTTCAACCCCTACACAAATCAATTTGTCCTGGTGTATCTCAATGATATCTTGGTCTTCTCCAAGAATAAGAAGGATCATGCCAAGCATCTGCGATTGGTGCTTGACAAGCTCAGAGAGTATCAATTCTATACGAAGTTTTCCAAATGTGAGTTTTGGCTTGATGAAGTTCTTTACCTCGGTCACATTATCTTCGCCAAGGGCATTGCTATTAATCCAGAAAAGGTTTCTACAATTGTGAACTGGGAACCTTCTTAGATTGTCAAGCAGCTCTGCTGTTTTCTTGGACTTGCAAGCTATTGCCGAAGATTCGTTGAGAATTTCTCAAAGATTGCAAAGCCTCTTTCCAACATCCTCCAGAAGCATGTCAAGTATGTCTGGACACTTGAGTGTGACGTTGCCTTCAACACCCTCAAAGAGAATCTAGTCTCAGCTCCTTTGTTGACTCCTCCTGACGAATCCAAGCCATTCAAAGTTTTCTGTGATGCCTCTTTGCAAGGTCTCGGCGCTGTGTTAATGCAAGAGAAGAAAGTTGTGGCTTATACCTCTCATCAATTGAAGGCCAACAAAAGGAACTACCCCACTCACGATCTTGAGTTGGCGGCAGTTATCCATGCATTAATAACATGGAGACATCTCTTGTTGGGAAGGCAAGTGGACATTTTCACCAATCACAAGAGCCTTAAGTATATCTTCACTCAACCCAACCTCAACCTCAGGCAAACTCGTTGGGTCGAAATGATTCAAGAGTACAATCCGAGTATTGAATATACTCCAGGCAAGGCCAATGTCATTGTAGATGCTTTGAGCAGGAAGGCTTATTGCAACATCTTAATTTTCAAGCCATTCCAACTGGATCTTTGTGAAGCTTTCTGCAAGCTCAATCTCCAAGTTGTTCCTCAAGGTTTTCTTGCCAACCTTCAAGTCACTCCAATTTTTGAAGACCAAATTCGTGAGGCACAACTCCTTGATACCATGGCGAAGATGGTGAAACGCGGTATTGCCAAGGGCTTATCCAAATACAAGTGCTATCGCATTGATGACAAAGACACTTTATTCCTCGAGGACCGAATTGTGGTTCCTAAAGGTGATCTAAGGAAGGTCATAATGAACGAAGCACACAATTCTTTCCTATCCATTCATCCTGGTAGTTCGAAGATGTACCATGACCTCAAGCAGTCGTATTGGTGGACTCGAATGAAGCGAGAGATTGCTCAATTCGTGAATGAATGTGATGTTGGCCGAAGGGTGAAAGCAGAACACAAACGACCAGCTGGTCTCCTCCAACCTCTTGCTATTCCATAATGGAAGTTTGATCATATCGAAATGGACTTTGTCACTGGATTTCCCAAGTCCAAGCGTGGGATGATGCTATTTTCGTTGTCATTGACAAGCTTACAAAAGTTGCTCATTTCCTTCCAATCAAAGAATCTAGCACAACATCTCAGTTGGCAGAGCTATACACCTCCAGGATTGTCTCATTGCACGGTATTCCGCAATTGATCTCTTCAGACAACGGAAGCACTTTCACTTCTAAGTTCCGGGACTCCTTCCAGATCGCCATGGGCACCAACATTCACTTCAGCACAGCTTTCCATCCTCAAACAAGTGGGCAAGTCGAGCGAGTCAATCAAATCCTCAAAGCCATGCTCAGGGCTTGTGTCATCTCTTTCAGTATGAAGTGGGAGGATTTTCTTCCATATGCCGAGTTCTCCTACAACAACAGCTTCCAAGCAAGTTCGGGCAAGGCCCCATTCGAAATTCTCTATGGAAGAAAGTGCCATACTCCTCTCAATTGGTCCGAGACTGGTGAACGCCAACTTCTTGGCAATGACTTGATCACAGAAGCTGAAGAAATGTGTAAAGTCATCCATGAAAATCTCAAAGCCGCGCAATTGCGCCAGAAGAGTTACTGTGATAGCAGCACCGTGACTTGGCTTTCAAGATTGTAGACCATGTCTACCTCCACGTCTCTCCAATGGAAGGCACTTGAAGCTTCAGTATCAAAGGGAAGCTTTCCCCAAGATACGTGGGTCCTTTCAAGATCATTGGCAAAAGAGGCAACCTCGCCTATCAACTTGAGCTTCCATTCAACTTTGCAAATGTGCACGATGTGTTTCACGTGTCACAGCTTCTCAAGTGCTTTAAGACCCCAGAGCGCACTATCAACTTCGAAGAGATTGATCACCAAGAAGATTTGTCTTATCATGAGTATCCCGTTGCCATTCTCGAAGAAACCGAGCACAAAACTCGCAAAAAGTCAATCAAATTCCTAAAAGTTAAATGGTCACACCATTCTGACCGTGAAGCCACATGGGAGCGCGAGGATCACCTCCGTTCCGAATATCGGGAGTTCTTTCAGTCCTAGATCTCAGGACGAGATCCTCTTGTAGTGGTGGAGTGTTGTAACACCCCAGATGTAACTTTCCATATTTGTAACTCTGAATCTTGCCATTTTAGGCTATGTGATATGATATTTCCTTCATGGTTGGGGTTTGTCTTTCATTTTCATTTTGTTCATGTCATGCATTTCATCTCATAGCATCATGTGCATCTCATTTGCATTCGTGTTCGTCTCATAATTCCGGTCATTTTGCCCGTTGTCCGTTTCGCAATCCGACACTCCCACATGAACCCGTTGCACCCCTCTAATCTCATTTTGTGAGGGGGGAGAAAAACGTTCTCGGAATGGGTCCACATTTGTCGAGTGGCCTTGGCACATCAACGGTAGGCCGCCTGTCAAATTTCGTTCCATTTGGAGGTCGTTTGATGCCCCAACGTTTAACCGGGTAACCGCAAAAGCCCCTAGCTTGTTGCAGCCCAACACCCCTCCAAATCAGCCTAAGAACCCATCTAAACCCCCTCTATTCTCTCCGACGTTGGATCACGATCGTGTGGGCAAAAACCGCACCTCATTTGGACACTCCTAGCCCCCCTACCTATAAATATCCCTCTCCCCCGAAATTTTCGCAGTCCAAACCCTAGAAATCACCCCTCCGCGCTGCTGGACAAATCCCTCCGCCGCCAGCAGCCAATCCGCGTGTGCCACGTGGCTCCCCGATGCCGTCCCGTGAGCCCGCAGCGGCCCGCGCGGCCCGAACCGGCTCCGCCACCGCCCGGCTCCTCCCGTCGCCGTCGCCCCGAGTCTGCGCCTGCGTCGGCTGCCCGTCGCCTCCTCCGCCCCTCCACCAGTCTGCCGCCGTAGAGCGCCGCCCGCGCCGGCCACCGGCGACCCCGTGACATCCCCGACGTCGCCTCCCACCGGCGCCGCCCCGCGCCGTCATCTCCGACCCTGCCGAGCTCCGGATCTGGCGACCACCACAGCGATGGCCATCGTCGCCCACAGTTCCGTCCGCCGTCTACCTCGACTCCAGCGAGTTTCCCGGTGAACTGAGAAGGTTGACCCCCCTCGTTTTTGCTAACTCCTAAAATCTTCATGTTGTGATGCCCTGTTCATCATGCTATATCCCCGTGCTCTATGCCCCGAATCATGCATATGATAAATCAAAATGTTCGTCTCATGATGCTCTTCATGTTAGTGTCATTTTAATGTATGGTAATGTCCATATTGATGCCCTAATCATCGTTGCAAAAGTGCTATATGATGTTGTCTCCTAGAATTAAATAAAACTTGATGATTTTTCATTTTCATAGCATTTTGTGTATGTATCCTATAAGCATGATGTCTACATGTTTTATGACCTCCATCATGCCATCCTCCCAAAGGTGCAAGTCTTGTATTTTTGTGATCTATGTGGTAAATAGCACAAGCAAGAAAAAGTAGGCTACGTGATGTTGCTGATTTCAGGGACTTAGAATATTTTGCAAAGTCCTTTTCCTGTTACATTTTCATGCTATGTAAACTTGTTGCTACCATGAGATCCGTGCACATTTTGAGATAGTTCAGTAAGAGTGTTTTGAAGATGTGGTATTTCTCTATCCGTTCATGACTCTAGTTATAATTATAGAGTACTCTAGAATGTCATTTCCATTATCTACTTTTGCTAAATATTATTCCTGGCAGATTGTTAACATGAGATTCAACTTTGCCAGGGGTGTTGCTAGTGATTCATGTACCCTATGAACTTGCCCTTGCCATGCTTAGATTCTTGAACATGTCTACTTCATGTTGGTTACCTTGTGATGCCCTGAAATGCCTTGTGGTGAGTGGCATGAGCTTGCCAAGTAGCTATCGTGAATCTGATCCTGCCATGTTATATTTTTTCTTCTAAGTCTGAAACCGTTCATATAACTTGCCATGTTTGCATGGGTGCCACATCATTTTCCATGCAACTAGTTTTGTTCTACGCCTTTAGTTCTAGCATGCCATGCCTTTGTTTGCCATGATATGTTCCTGTAGCATGTTATTTGCTAGCTATAAACATTGCTTCCTAATGTTGTTTTGACATGTTTAGTATTTTCTCTAAGTCTGTGAATCAGTTATCTTTTGCATTTTCGCCATGCTATTTTGAGCTTGTTCTAGTGAGTTCTAGCAGGAGATCAGTGTTCATGATTTGTAGAGCTTCAGGTGTACTTTATGTCCATTTGCTTTATTACCATCTTGGAGTGTCTTCGCATAGTTTCTTGTTGCATTCTAAGTGCTATGATGTTGTTAAGAGAAGATTTGCATCATTCTTGTTTTGCTTGTCATTTGCAAACCGTGCATCAGTTTCCGGTGATCCTTATACCGATTTTGACCGAAATTACCTCTATTTCCAGCGGCATACTTGGTTTGCCAAGTTGATGCCTTGATCATATTTTCCCTTCCGGTGTACCCATATGCATTGCACGTCATACCTTGCATTCCATGCCATGAACTGCATCATGTTGCTTGTGCATTGCACCATGATTGATTGTTGTTCCATTGCTGGTGTTCTTGCTTTGGGTAGAGTCGGGCAACGAGTACGTGAATGAGGAACCTGTTGAGTACGCTAACGAGGAGCAAGCTTTCTACAACTATGAGAACTCTGCAGGTAAGATGATCATTACCCTCGATATCACTTCTATATTTGCTTGCTAGTTGTTCGCTCTATCACTATGTGTCGCTACCTACCTCTTGTTTATCATGCCTCCCATATTTTCATGTCAAGCCTCTAACCCACCTTCCTAGCAACCTGTTGTTTGGCTAAGTTACCACTTTTGCTCAGCCCCTCTTATAGCGTTCCTAGTTGCAGGTGCCTTGCAGGTTGTTCCATGTTGGAACATGGATATGTTGGGATATCACAATATCTCTTATTTAATTAATGCATCTATATACTTGGCAAAGGGTGGAAGGCTTGGCCTTTAGCTCGGTGTTTTGTTCCACTCTTGCCGCCCTAGTTTCCGTCATACTGGTGCTATGTTCATTGATTTTGCGTTCCTTACGCGGTTGGGGTTATGGGAATCCCTTGACAGTTCGCTTTGAATAAAACTCCTCCAGCAAGGCCAAACCATGGTTTTACATTTTCCTTACAACCTATAACTTTCCCTTGGGGTTGCAAACCTGAGGGTCATCTTTATTTTAACCCCCCGGGCTAGTGCTCCTCTGAGTGTTGGTCCGAACTGGGCGATGTCTGGCGCCCCCTGGCCAACCGGGGTCTCAGCCAACCCGCTGTCTTGCCCATCCGGTGTGCCATGAGAACGAGCTACATGCTACTCCTATCGGGATTTGTCGGCACACCGGGCAGTCTTGCTGGTCTTGTTTTACCATTTTCGAAATGTCTTGTAACCGGGATTCCGAGATTGATCCGGTCTTTCTGGGAGAAGGAATATCCTTCGTTGATCGTGAGAGCTTGTGATGGGCTAAGTTGGGACACCCCTACAGGGTATAAACTTTTGAGAGCCGTGCCCGCGGTTATGTGGCCGATGGGATTTTGTTAATATCCGGTTTGTAGAGAACTTGACACTTTACTTAATTAAAATAAATCAACCGCGTGTGTAGCCGTGATAGTCTCTTTTTGGCGGAGTCCAGGATGTGAACACAATTTGGGTTATGTTTGAACGTAAGTAGTTTCAGGATCACTTCTTGATCACTTCTAGCTTCACGACCATTGCGTAGCTTCTCATCTTACTCTTTTTGCGTATATTAGCCACCATATTTGCTTAGTGCTTGCTGCAACTCCACCTCATTACCTTGTCCTACCCATAAGCTTATAAATTCTTGATCTCACGGGTGTGAGATTGCTGAGTCCTTGTGACTCACGGATACTTTCAGAACAGTTGCAGCTGCCGATGATACCAGTGCAGGTGATGCTACCGAACTGAAGTGGGAGTTCGACGAGGAACTTGGCCGTTACTACGTGTCTTTTCCTGATGATCAGTAGTGGAGCCCAGTTGGGACGATCGGGGATCTAGCAGTTGGGTTATCGTCTTTTTTATTTGGTTGTCTGTAGTCATACTATGAGTGTACTTTGATGATGTATGACTTATTTGAATATTGTGTGACGTGGCGAGTGTAAGCCAACTCTGTTTATCCTATTTTTGTTCATTACATGGGATTGTGTGAAGATGACCCTTCTTGCGAAAAACCACAATGCGGTTATGCCTCTAAGTCATGCCTCAACACGTGGGAGATATAGCCGCATCGTGGGCATTACAGAAGGGAATGACATGGAGTCGGGGAAGACTCTGCAGTGGTTGCCCACGCGGTGGGGAGTATGAGGGTTTACTGGTCCGGCTGCCGTCGCGGAAAATAACAGCAGGTGTGGGTGAGTAGAGGAATGGCCTGGCCAGCAATGGAGTAGGGTGGGGTGGTGCGGCCTGTGTGGCAGCATAGCCGGCCACGAGAGGTGGGAGCAGGCTGTCCCATCGGCGCTGGTTTGGGCGGCTGGAGCAAGAAGATCAGATATTGAAGAAGCAGCATGGCCGCTGAATTAACATCCAACGTTCACTGCTGCTAGAATCGTTTGTGGACTAAGTTGACAAAGCCTTTCGTACACGTCAACCTAGTAGACCCACAAGTCAGCCTCCCAATCTGTCCCAAACAGCATACAACCCGAAATTTCTAGCCAGATTCAAATTAATTTAAAAACTAAACATACCTTAATTTAAATCCAACAAAATTTTACCCGCACAAAAACAATGAAATTTAAAATATCAAAATTAGAAAGAAAAAAGTATTTTGTAACTAATTGCCTGTTTGCTATTTTTTCCATTTTACAACAAATTTATTATTACTTCTAGCCCATTTCTTATTACTTATAGCCCCTTTTCTGGGCAAAATGCAACCCTCCTCGTCTGGAAAGATTTCCAGCCCAGCAGGGTATAGAAAAGCAAGTAGGCCTACGTTGGTTATTCTGCAAATAAAAAACAAAATAGCTGGGCTAGCCATTTTCAGAAAGGAAAAAACAAACTGGGCTGGTCATGTGCTAAAGATATGAAATAAAAGCATGGGCTAGACGGGCCACAACTCCAGAACAACCCAGTTGATACCCTTCTCCGTCCTAACAAACCAAAATTACTGCGCGCGCTACTGGGTCCCTACTGTCATCCTCACCATGTACAGTCATCTCCTTATTCCTCTCGGTTGTTGACCATGTTGACAACACCGGAGGGCGGGGCCGTGGCGAGCGAACCAAGGCGGAGGACAATGGTGAGGCCTCGGATGGGAACGAACAGGAGCCGGGGAAGATGCGCAAAGTTTTAGGGTGCGATGTGGCCATGATGCGTGGGCGGCAGCATAGCAAGCCGTGGGAGGCGGGAGCAGGCGGTCCTGCCGGTGCTGGTTTGGGTTTGGCGGCTGGAGGAAGAAGAGACTGAAGAAACACGACAGACGTTGAATGTCAATCCAACGGTCAAGGTTGGCACAATCATTTGTTGACTAAGCCGACACCAAGTACCATACTTTTTATATATATGAAGAAAAGAAAAATTGGCCTCGTTCGCCTGATAACATTCCTGGAACAGTGACCATTCGATCTTGCGTCGCAACTAAAACTGCGAGGAAAATGTGTTCGTCTGCCGTCCTCCTCCCAGGGAACGTTCGCCACATAAGTGACTAACACCCTTGGTTTTCATCCGAGAGGTCTTGGGTTCGAGTCCCAGGAACTCTCAATTTTTTCCTCCTTCCTTCCTCGCAAAAAAAGAAAGAAAATCAAAGACTTGAGAAGGCGTACAGAACAAGCTTGTGTACCAGTAAAGAAACGTTACCGAGTTTTAGAAAAAAGAGAGACATGCTCCTGTAGCTGGTTCGAATCCAAACCTAGACTATGACTATATATGGTGCTATGCTACTCTGCAAGTAAAGAAACTGACATATCCAATGTTCGCTTCTCCTCTTCTCTACTTACTCTGCCTAGCATCGGAAGCTCTGGCCGCAGCAACCATGTCTGCTGGCTGCTCGTCCACCTGCTCTTCAGCAGGCAACAACCAGATATGCGCCAAGTCGCCACCCGTACCATCGCCCATGGGTCTCATCACACCCCCGCCGGCACACGCACCACAGCCGGTTGCTCATCACAGCCCGCTACAAATCATGCAGAGTCACCCGTCGAGTCTCAACCACAATCCTCAACCCTGGCCGAGTCTTCTACAAATGCCCAAATCATGGGGTAATAATATATTTAAGTGTTGTTCTGCTGCTTTCAATTGCTACTTTTTTTTAATAGTTTGGTTGATGATCTTCCAATTTGATTCATGCAGAAAAGGGAAGTTTCGTGTGATTTGTATTTCTGGGAAGTTGCTGATGTGGGGGAATGCAACTACGCTGATTATTTGGTTAGCAGAGGAATCCCAATACCAGCAGGCTGGGGTGTTGGACAAGTAACTGAAGGAACGATAGACGAGGAAGATGTAGAGCAGAATGTTAAAGATGCACTTCCTCTGATCATGGCCAATCAACAACTGCTGAACGGCCTTGACAGCAATGGAGATGAAAGAGCTTGTGAAGATAATGGGCAAAATCGATGTGCTCTGTAGGATGATTGTCTCTTTATTTGTAGTGTATGTAGCACTCGTGATGTATTCAGTGGCTATGACATGATCACTTTGCTGAAATTAGTAATGAATGAAACCTATGTAGTAGGCTGGGCATAGTGTTGTGAACATCTAATGATTTCTATTAACGGAAATCGGGGGTATCCCCTTTTGCTCATAAATAAATAAATAGCAAAAGCCCTCTTGGTAATAAATAAATAAATTAGCAAAGGCCATGTCGGGTCAGCTTTGTTCCCGTTCGAAGACGTCGAGCAAATTGCACTCCAACAGCAAACTATGTCATCAAATTCAAGTTTCACAGCCAAATATGAGTACAACTAAACAACAATGTCATCATGTTTTAGTCATCATACAATCACCAAACACAAATCAACATACATAACAAGTGATGTTCTCACAACAAAATACTAAACAACATGTTCATTAGGTTTTAGTCGTCATAGCAAACACAATTTCACATAGTAGATAAAAAACGTCTTCTGACAGGCAAATACGACAAAAGCAATCTAATCATCATCCGCAGCAGCGTCAACATCTTCGCCATGTGTATTAGTCTGAATCGTAATTCCCCAGAGTGTCATCTTCTTCTTCATCCTCAATGTCCTCGAACGCCGTTTCTTCTTGATCAACTCTTGTATGTCCACAGCACGACAGGCAATCTTTTCATCAGCGTCATTGACGTGATGGTTCTCAAAGATATTAGGAACATCTGTGGAATCTTGTACATCAGGAGCAGCGTAAACATCATCTTATTGTGCAATTTCATTAAACGAATTCCTCTGCTCGAACTTTTGCAATACTCTCCAGTCATCGCTGCATGCAAAAGTGTCTTCCAGGAAAAATATATGTGTTGCTTGATTTGCCAAAATAAAAGGCTCATTGGTCTGGCACGCCACCTTGACATTGATGGATTTGAAATAATCATCAGCTCTAGGTTTTGCGATCCTGGAAAACAGGTTATACCAACAACAGCACAACAGAACCACACACCGATGATCCTTGAAACTGGATATATACTGCAACTGAACAATGTCTATTATGTTAGCATACATTTTAGTTGTCTCTCTGTCTTACATATCCGTGCTCATAATGGCACTATTTTGTATCTTCCTGCCTTCGTCTCATGCAAGGGTGTTGTAGCGCACATCTCCAACAACGCAACATTCATAATGTCTTACCCGAGTATCAGGACCCATTGCTAGTGAGTAAAGGGCATCATCAACTGCCTGCCCATCCTCCCGCATCTTCTTAACCTATGGTTAGAAAATAGACAAGCTGATCATCTTATGTACTCAATATATTAAAAAACTGACAGTGCACTTCAAAAGCTTACATGGTTCTTGAACCATTTCGCAAATCCTGCCATAATCAGTTTGTCAATGTTTCTTGGATTTTGCGGCAGTAACTCCTCTTTGTAGATGCTGCACAACATAGTGATCACGTCAAACATCTAAATATATAAGAATGTGCTGCAAGTTTAGTAGATTACGATGTATAAGTTGCAGTACTTCACTTACTTGATATAAGGTAGTATCTTAGGACAGTTATTCAACACATACCAAACCATTTTGTCCAAATCTTTAGGTTTGTCCGCTTGTCGACTCTTCCCTGTAACTCGAACAGAATAATGAAAACATTGAGCCCGAGATTGTCTTCACCCACCTCTTTGCTAAGCTTATCAGCTGTTTCAATGTATTTTGAGCAGAATGTCAACGCTTATGTAGCAATGTAGGCCTCTGCAATGGAACCCTCGGGTCTAGCTCTATTCCTAACATAGCCCTTGAAAGTGCATAGCCGCCTTTCAATAGGGTACATCCAGCCATACTGTACTGGACCTCTAAGTAGTGCCTCATCAGGTAGATGAACAGCCAAATGCACCATCACAAAGAAGGCTGGAGGATATATCTTCTCAAGGTCGCATAGGATAGTTGGTATCTTGTCTCTAAGATGCTCCAAAGCATCTATCCTGATATTTCTACTTCAGAGTTCCCTGAAGAATTGTCCCAACTCTGCAACTGCTCTGTATAAGTCAGGGCGGCCCAATCCTCTAAGGATAACAGGTAAAACCCTTTGAAGTAGGACGTGGCAGTCATGAGTTTTCAACCCTTGTACCTTGTTTCCATCTGCACTGACTCTCCTTTCAGGGTTGGAAGCAAATCCATGTGGGAATCTCACACGTGACAGGACCTCGCAGAATTCTTTTCTTTTTACCTTGTCCAAGACGTACACAGCTGGTGCCATATCCCGTGGTTTACCTTCATCTTCCACCTGCAAATGCTTTCTAATACCAAGGTGTGTCAAATAATCCTAGATTTTAGGGTATATTTCGTCTTGCTTTCAATATTAAGAAGTGTGCCGATAATGCTGTCACATATAATTTTCTCGATGTGCATCACATCAAGATTATGCCACAAATCTAAATCTTTCCAATACTTCAAGTCCCAGAAAGTGGACCTGTGGGTAAACAATAATCTCTCTTCTGCCCTACCACGCTTCCTTTTCCCGCTACCATTACCAGGATGGTTTCCTGGTGTAATATGCCTGACCTTCTCTAATTCCACTTGCAACTCATCGGCGGTGAGCCTCTTTGGCGCATCACGGTTTTTCATGCTTTGCATTGAACACATGTCTTCGGTATTTTGTAGGACGCAACTTGTCCTTGGCAAGGAAACGGCAGTGTCCGATGTAATATATCTTGCTAAGTATTGGGTATGACAGCGGATTCCTGTCACAGCCGACACATGCATTGTAACCATGTGTCGTTCGCCCTGAGATAGTGCCCAAAGCCGGATAATCATGGATGCACCAAATTATAACAGTACCCAGAAAGAAATCAGTTGGTGGGCTGCTATATAGGTCTCGAGCGAGAACACCCCTCCATAGCTTTTGAAGTTCCTCCACAAGAGGCTCCATGAATAAATAAAAATCCTTTCCAGGACTTTTTGGACCTGGGATGAGAAAGGCCATCATTCAGTTTGATTCTTTGGTGAAGACATTTGGAGGCATGTTGTAAGGGATAACAAGCACTGGCCACATGCTATATGTGGTGCTCTGGTGGCCAAATGGGTTAAATCCATCTGAAGCTAAGCCAAGTCTAATGTTTCTCGTGTCAGCAGCAAACTTTTTGTGTTTCTGATTGAAGATTTTCCACTCACTACCATGAGATGGATGGCTCATTACATTATGATCTCTGTACTCCTGGTTCCTAGAATGCCACAGTACATCCTCTCTTGTTTCAGCGTCATGAAACAACCTCCGCAATCTTGGTATAATTGGAAATGTCTCAAAACATTATGAGGAATCCTCTTCATAGCATTGCCATATTTCCATCTTGATGATTTGCATTTCGGGCATTCACTTAAGTTGGCATAATCCTTTCAAAACAGAACACAATTATTCTTACAAACATGGATCATATCATATCCAATTCCAACTACACGAAGGAAATTTTTCATTTTACTATAAGTGTGTGGCAGCTCAGACGCATGTGGGAAAGATTTGCGGAAAGCACCCAACATCGCATCGAATGATTTGTTGGTCATACGCTCAGATGTCTTCAAGTGAAGAAAGGTGACCATAGATGAGAATACTGACAGCTTATTTCCTGGGGTGACAGCTACGTTGCATTGTTCCAAGATGCGGGTCCACCGTTTTTATTCTGCAGGCGAAAGTTCACGAAATGCACGAGCATTTCGTAGCATTGTTTCAATGTTGGTCAAATTCACTGGCTCCGCCACCACCGCCTCCTCCTCTTCCACCTGAGCATCAGGCAGATCAATATGGTGATCTGCTGCTTCCACGTAGTCAGCAACATTGACGTTCACAGCTTCACCACGATGAACCCACCTAGTATATGTGACCGACATCCCATACAAGTGTAGATGATTTTGCACAGTTGACTAGGGTCTTGTAACTGAATTCATACAGCTGCTACACAGGCAAAGCACATCTGATTTTGGACCACCGTACTCAGCTTTGATAAATTTCATGAAGTTTTCAACCCCCTCGACATATGCAGCTGAGAATCTTCGAGCAGAAGTTATCCAAGTCCTTTCCATATGTTAGACATACAAATTAGTTCTTCTACTAGATATTACAGGAAAAACATATATGTTTTTTTATGAAGTCCAGAAAAAAATATCTAGGTCGATGTATAAAGCTATGGTAAGATATTTGGACGAGAAGATCTAAGTAATGAACTATATGTAAAGTTAATTCAACAAACAGATTTGAGTGCTAAATTATGGCAGGTTGTTTCAGCAGTCAATGAGGCCGAGAACATAGCCATCAAACTATCGAAGGCCATCGGAGCAACAAAGATCAAGTATACAACGGTGTAGAGCTATTTCACCTAACAGATTGGCTACTAGACCATGGCTATCTATGTCACAATAAATATATGGTAGGATATTTTAGCAACTAATTGTGCTTGGCATTCCATCTCAGCTAAGCAGATTGAGTGCAGAACAGGGCAAGGAAGCTTCTTAAGCAGAGCATATTGACTCTAAACTACTTCGGCAAGCAGTGAGATTAACATAGTCTATCAGCTAACATTCAACACTACACCGACATGCACGAGGCCTTAGTCTAGAATGCGTTTACCGTGGGAGAAGCTGACCGCCATGCGTCTCCACACGAACGTCGCCAGCGGTGGTAGCGCTGACCGTCGTGCGCCTCCACAAGAACGTCGCCAATGGTGGCGGCGCGGCTAGAGGAGGGAAGTCTATGAGAGCGTACTGTGGGAGTGAGAGGATCGCCGTGCATCCACTCGACGAACCGCGACGCCGACGTATCGGCATGGCGGGGAGGGCGGCTTTGGCGAGGCGAATGGAGTGGAGGGGGACGGGGGGAGGGGGGTTTGGGGAATATTATTGGCTAGTTGGCCGAAGGACGGTTGAATTGGGGATTTGGGGGGAATTTGGGGGGTGTGCGGTGGGCGAGGGGAGTTTGGCGCATGGTCGGTTTCTCCAAGTGCAATCCCACGTGTCAGTGAAGAGGCAAGCCGAAGCGCGTTTCGTTTGCATGAGCCGTGTGCAGGACCGAACGTGTGTGGGTTGCAATGCGACCGCGACAGGGGTGCTATGAGTGTACCGCCTTTTTTCCTTTTAAACTAGGTGCTCCGCCCCCTAAAAAAACTTGGTGCTTCACGCGATCCATCGATACTACTACTAGTAATTCGGTAATTCCCACTAAAACGGCGTGGCTGGGTCTTTTCCCGCACGATATGCTAGGAGGTTGGCTTAGTTGAGTTTTTTAGGACGAGTAATGCTACACCTATGTAATCCCAATTACGTAATTAACATAATGTGAAACGTGTGAGCTATTGCTTGTAGATTGGGGGAGGGAGGGGCCCACCACCATGAAAATCAGGGAGGAGAGAGAGAGAGGCAATTTACGTTAACCCTTTCGTAGGTTCCCGTAGATGTAGAAAGATGTGAAATGTGTGAATGTGTAGTGGACGTACTATTGGAGTGCCTAAGATAAATTGTGTATGTAGTCCCTATGTGTTTATTTACTTCACATGTTAGCTTTGTCTCAGTTCAATAAAAAGCAGAGTTGGTGATGATGGTGTGCCTACCATCCTGCAATATAGGTCGTCCGATCTATATCTAACGGATAGGAAGGAAACTATGAAAATTTACCCACACTCCTCTCCACATTTGCAGATAAGGCCTTCCCTCGTTCATCCTTTTCTCCCACAAGATCTTGATGTTCCGTGCAACACATGGGCACCATGCTAGTACTCCTACAATATACTATATTATTGTGAAAGTTCATATACATCAGCCGAGATTAATGCAAACACGGCAGATTTTCATTACATTTCAAACTTTTATAGGGCAAAAAATAAAAGAAACCCGACCCTAAACCTATTCTACGGCAGCGACCGACGTCCTCCATCTGCGATCTCCATGTACAGGGGCAGGGTTCAAGACCGAAGGTGCGGTCTCCGGCGAGGAAGAGTAGAACACGGGAGACGGACTAGCTAGTTGGTACACCATGCCCTGCCGCCTCCCATGCCTACTCATCCTCGAAGGAGTCCCCGACCTCGGCGGTGCCGAACGTTGGACAGGGGCAAGTAGGACATGTGGCTGATGGTGCTCCCATCATCGGCCGCCATCGTGGCCACCGCTTGTGCGGCCGCAGCCGAGTCTGGCTACGCTGCTATTGCGTCCGCGAGCGCCGACTTGAGCGAGGGAGGCACCCTCGAGCTTCATCCCCTAAGAAAAAGCTCTCCCGCAGAGCGTTCACGCTCGCGGTCATGGCGGATGTGGCGCCAGGGTAGCAGGACGATGCGCTATGGTGTGGAGGTTAGTTGGGCATTGCCGCTTTAAGTAGCGCATTCTTGTGAGGCCAAAGTGTCCGAGCGCATCATTTAAGTCACCGGAGTTTGTTCCTCGCGCACCGAACCTCTTAACGACGGCACACGGCAAGGACAACATGAATGCGGGCAGCTGGCGCCGGCTGGCAACACACCGCGAGATGGCGTGAGGGGCGAGGGTTTTTGGTGTACCAGGGTAGTCAGCTACGGTCGTGGCAACGTTGGAGATGCCATTTGCTCACATGCGACCCCACATGTCATTGAAAAAGCAAGACGACCCGACATGGTCTCAGGTCCTGTGGATGCAGTTGGCCATGCGACACCACTCCGCGGACGCGTCACGGCGCGCGTGCACTTCGGCGCCATGTGCATCCTCGACGAGCCGGGTGTTGATCTGCTAGTCGTGCCACATCGCTAACACCACCCTCGGCACACTAAAACCTATGGTGTCCAGCTACGATGAGCATGTTGCTCACTGCGATCGCCGTGTCCAGAGGCGGTGCTGGAGCTGCGCCACGTTGCTGGCCCCCAAGACCCACATGAACAGTTGCCGGTGGCGAGGAGGTCATGGGCCAGCTCCTCCACTGGACTAGTCTGCGCCACATCATCCCGACAGGTGTGCCCCACATGTTGGTTTCCCTATTTTCCCGGCCATATTCGAGCGTCAGTGCTCCGTGTTGCGCATTAGGCGCAGAACAGGTGGTTTTTGTGCCCTGGTTCAAATGTGGTACAGTACCAAGTTGTTACCTTAGCCCCAAGTGTGGTGGTTTTGGGTATGGTACCACCCTTTTCCTTTTCAAGTAGTGAAGCATAACACTTGATTAAGTACCCGGATGGTGTGCTAAATGTAGGTGTCCGACTGTTTGAAAGAATAATTGAGGTGTGCCCGGTCCGTGCCTGCTTTTAGGGGTCCAACTTACCATGTTCCGGCAGTAGTAACTATACTAGTCCCTATGTACTCCCTCTGTTTTTATTTACTCCGCATTTTAGCTTTGCTCAAAGTCAAACTTTGTAAACTTTGACAAAGTTTATAGACAGAAATAATAACATATACAATAAGAAATCTTTACCATTAGATTCATTATAGAATATACTTTCACATCATATAGATTTGCTATTGTAAATGTTCATATTTCTACTCTTACTAGCAAGATGCCCGTGCGTTGCACGTAACATCAAGATGCATTTGTATGACTAGTTTATCTTTTGAGAGAAAAGGATGAACGAGGGAAGGCCTTATTTGCAAATGTAGAGAGGTGTGTGGGTACCTTTTTACAAAATTGCCATAGTTTCCTTCCTATCCGTCAGATATAAATCGGACGACCTATATTGCAGGATGGCAGGCACACCAGCATCACCAACTCTGTTTTTTATAAGAGTCCGTTCGATTTATATCTGACGGATAGGAAGGAAACTATGGCAATTTTGCAAAAAGATACCCACACCCCTCTCCACATTTGCAAATAAGGCCTTCACTCATTCATCCTTTTCTCCCACAAGATAAACTACTCATACAAATGCATCTTGTTAATCCGTGCAACACACTGCCATCTTGCTAGTGTAGATAAAAAGTAGAGTCGGTGATGATGGTGTGCCTGCCATCCTGCAATAAAAGTCGTACGATCTATATCTAACAGATAGGAAGGAAACTATGACAATTTACCCGCACTCCTCTCCACATTTGCATATAAGGCCTTCCCTCGTTCATCCTTTTGTCCCACAAGATCTTGATGTTCCTTGCAACCCATGGGCATCTTGCTAGTTTTCTATAAATTTGGTCAAATTTTAGGAAGTTTGACTTCAGTCAAACCTAATATGCAGAGTAAATAAAAACGAAGGGAGTATCTTACTCCGTGACCAAGACAGAAGGGAAAACAAGACAACTTATTGTTTATTTGAGCCATTCAAGT
Organism: Triticum aestivum; assembly: GCF_018294505.1. NCBI lineage: Eukaryota > Viridiplantae > Streptophyta > Magnoliopsida > Poales > Poaceae > Triticum > Triticum aestivum. The sequence continues at coordinate 609,499,942 of NC_057800.1, forward strand.
ATATTCATGTGGCGTTTCTTATTTCTCATTCCTCTCCAGCCCTCTTCTCCATCGATCATGCCGCCTTCCGGTCGAGTCCATCCTCCCGCATGCCTCATTTAAACATTCCATCGAATATCATTCGCATGTGGACCTAGACCATGCTTGTATTTCGAATGTTGTATTTTGTCGGACATGCATACAAAAATGTTTCATTTAAAGTTTTACTTTGCCTCCACTACATGTCGCTTCCCGTCTTAGTTTTGACATCCCATTCGGTTCATGCCCCAACACATCTTGAGGAGATCGACTGATGTTGAGAGATCAACTGCGTGTCGTGCAAGGAGATAAAGGTTTGGTTTATTTCTATGATATAAATGACCCGCAGGGAGGGGGGTCTATGGGGATTAGAGGGAGTATATTGTATGTTCATAAGAGAAACAAACTTTATTAACCATGCTCTAATGCATTTTTCAAAACTGCCTTTGACTATTGACAAGATTAATAGTACATGAGATGTCTAATGTGAAAATTATATCTTTGGAAGCTCCTTTCACGTATGAATTTGACCGTATGCTTTGTTTAAGTTGGATGTCATATATTATTACTCTAACATTTGGTCAAAGTTAGCCTCGAAAAATGCATTAGGCCTTGTATAGTAGATGGAAGGAGGGGGTAGTACTGGAAGTGGATCCTCTGACGTAGGTATCCCTGCCTTACCCTCCCTTCCGGTCACTTACTAGCGGACCCCATGCTTGCTAGGCCCCGCATGTCAGTTACTCAATGGGTTCGGCCACGTCAGGGGATCCTCATCCGTAGTATACTCCCTCTATTTTTATTAACTCTGCATAAAACGGAGGGAGTGGTAGTATAAATGACGCGGGCGGGGAAGGGGGAGGGACGTCGGTTTTCTCTCAAGTGCGGTCCCACAAGCGAGCAAAAACGCAAGATGAAGCGCGTTCCATTCGGTGAGCGACATGGAGGGTCCAGCATGTCGGGGTGCAACGCGAACGCGACAAGAGCAATGTACAGTCAAAACTGATTGACCGGTCATCACCGGAACTACTATTCACACCAGAACCTTCGCTTCTCGGCCTATGCCTGCCACTGCCCCAAAACCACACCTTCTCTCCAGCTTATTCCCCCACCTTTCAATCCCCTAGCCCGCATGAAGCGTCCCCTAGTTTGCCGGAAAGCCTTGGTGCGCCGCAAGATCATGTGCTACAAGATGCTGACGCTGGAGCGCCACGCAGAAATTACGTCGGCGGTCGGCACCACAGACCTCCGTTCCCAAGCTCGCTTTGCGGTGGGCCAATCCCCGAGTTCACTGGAGCCAAGCTACAAGGAGGAGGAAGCTGATCCAATGTTCATGGCGGAGGTCGCCGCGCAGAAGGACCCCAATGGGTATGAGACGATGGACGTCGACTTCGTGCCGGTGTCCGGGTCCCCCATGGTGCAGGTAGACCAGTGGTTCAACCTCGTGATACTAAAGGAGGATCGGGAGGTAGGGGCTCAACTCGACGCGGAGTGCGCATGCCGCTGCCATTGAGGCTCTCCTGCAGGCGAAACCGGATGTCGTGGATGTGAACCGGGCGGCAAAGGGTTAACTTGACGCGGAGCGCGCAGATGCCGCTGCCATCGAGGCCCTCCTGCAGGCGGAACCAGACGTCCTGGACTTGAACCGGGCGGCAGAGCCTCAACTCGATGCGGAGCGCACGGATGCCGCTGCCATCGAGGCCTCCTGCAGGCGGAACCGGACGTCCTGGACTTGAACCGACCGGTGCTCTCGTCCATGCAGAGTAGCCGCACGCTCCGCGTGAACGAGTAGCTGGAGGCTGAGGACAACCACGGTGCAGAGACACATGTTGGCAGCTATGGCTTGTTCGCGCTGGCAGCCAAAGACGACGAGGCTGTCTCGTTCCACGAGCAGTGGTAGTTTTTCTTTATGTTGTTGTTTTTAGGGATCTTTTGTTGTGTAAAAACATATATTGTTATGCAAGTCACCAGACTTTCATCATTTATGTCAGTCTACCATTTCAGGCGGTTGGATGAATATCCTACGTCTCCAAGCCCTTCTTCCTCACCTCTTCTTCCCCAACAGACCACCGCACGGGCTGTATGATCCTCCCCAACATGCGGTTGGATAAACATATTGTATGAACGAAAACTATGTGTCAATGGTAGGATGGCTGAGTTTGTTTTGTTCACATGCGGTAGCACATGTCAGTGAGGGTGCGTTCCCTTAGTTGGGTTTGCGGTGTGCATGAGCGACTGTGTGAGGGTGCGGTGCGACCGTGGCGTGCAGGAGCGACTGTGTGAGTGTGCAGTGCGACCGCGACAGCCGTGCGCAAGTGTACCTCATTTTCATTTTGAAAACTTTAAGCAAGCTTGGCAAAAATGTGTGGCAAAGTATGGCAATGCAAGGCCTAGACCCAAACAGGATACAAGTACGTACATACTAAGAGTACTAGTGTTAAAAAAGAAAGGCGGGGTTTTCCTACGCGGGATTAATCAATACAAATCCTCGTTTGACATGTCAATTAATGTGTATTTTTTCTCCAAAGCCCAAAGAGCTAACCATCTCACTCCTCACCGCTTGATTAATGTAGTGCCATGCAAACCAATCTTCTCACTTCCGCATGCATGCAAGGGTATATTAATGTCGTTGGTTGCCAGTACGAGGCAAACCCCATCAAATTTGCCTCGATTAGTGTTAGTGGCCTTTTGCAAATTGTAATTTTGATATACTGGCCTTGTGTACAAAAAAAATGGAGGTAGAAACTATCTGACTTCCTTCCCCATTGCGATGACATCGACGATATTTCGAACGTTGTGGTTTGACGAAGTACGTTCGACAGAGAACACCATTGAGGGAGACCACGGTAATTCATTCGCAAGTGGCGCCTGCAAGCCGAGACAACCGCCTTATTTGCATCCAGGAAGTCCGTTGAACTAAAGGATGCATAAATGTACTAGTACTACTAGTACACAATAGCATCCTCCATCCAGCTTAGTGTGGTGAGGTGGTTTCTCGAAGAAGACGATGGAGAAGCGGAGTCAGCGTAGAGTGAAATGATGATTGCTTCGTCCATGCTTTGTGATTTGATGCCTCACTGCTTTGTGATTTGTGATAGAAGGGACAGGGGAGTAGACTCGATGGTCTATACTGTACATGCGTCCAAGCACAGGAAGAAAGAGGAGAGACGTTGCATTTTTCTATTCCTTCAATCAATCAATCAGGGAGCTTCGGTTCCATCTTTTTGGCTTTGGCAGCACCATCCACAATGGTTCCCATCGATGCCAAAAGCTATTTTCACATTTGGCTACACATTGTGGATGCCCTTAACCGTACCACTTGGTTTTGCTCCTATGTGCTATCTATACAAATCTCAATTATATTGATCTAAAAAAATTATAGAATCAAGATTAGTGAAAAGGAGGTGATTTTGCCACGCAGATGGCAGAGGAGGTTTCTTATTTTTAGAGGTTGTTGGCCTGGCGGTTTTCTAACATGTGGTCTGACGTGTCAGTGCTTTACCAAGTCGATTCGCGTCCCACATGAGGCAGAACAACGGCAGAAGCAACACGTGGTTAACTTGAAGAAGATGAGGGAGAAGCGGATTCAGCAACGAGTGAAATGATGGTTGCTTCGTCCCTCCAGCTTCTTTTTTCAGCATTATTACTTCGTCCCACCAACTTAACTGCGGGAAAGGTGCAACTTTGTGATTTGACGCCTCATTGCTCATTACTATGCTGGCGCCATGACTGGGGTGCTTCACCCCTGCTGCTCTACATTGTATTTTGGTATGGCACGTGGACCAGGTAGCTTGATGTCCCACATGTCGGTGAAAGGGACTATAACATTTATGAAAGCGAGCGCTCGACTCTTACGACGGAGGAGTACACGACACGGTGACCCAGTGAACTTTTACTTGTACTGTATAGTACTACAGTTTTGTTGTTTCGCACGATCCATCGATACAAACCCGATTAAGCAGGAAAGGGCGGGATTTTTCCCGCGTGGTAGATGATAGTGGCCATACATTTTGAAGCAATTTTAATGTATGCAAACTGAATAATTAAGTAATAATATGATATCTAGTCAAACTAAAAACATGTATGGTTTATTGTGTTAGAGTGTAGTAGTAGTGCTGTATTACATAGTTGTTAGATGTAACATGCGAGAACGTGTAGAGATGTAGTTTTGGAGGGCCTACAGAGAGAAAAGTGTAATATGGTCACCGAACTTCAGAATACGCTCATTACAATCACTATATACGTTTTGCGGTGATTATACAGTCACTTGCTCACCGCTCAGCATCGGATTGCACTTTGTTGGCCGGCCAAATAGTCTACATGGCACCATGCTGGCTAGTTAAATTGACCACGTTCCTTGTGGTTGCCACCTGTCAGTTCGCATAGGAAAAGGGTCAGATAAACACAAATTTACGCAGGCGCGACAAGACTCAAACCCATGCGCGGGAACTACCTGGTTGTGTATGTGTCTGTCAGGGCCTGATGTGTGCGCATGAACGTGTAGGTTGAGCACTTGAGTGTGAGAGTGTGTGTTGGTCATGTGGTTTGTGCATGCGCGTGTGTGTGCGTGTGAGTGTTGCATGAGTGTGTGTGTGTGTGTGTGTGTGCATGTGAGTGTTGCATGAGTGTGTGGCTGCGTGTGTATGTGTTAGTGTTGCGTGCATGCGTGGCTGCATGTGTTCGTGTGAGGGTTGCGTGAATGAAGTTCGTGTGCATGCGTGTATAATCACCACACCAGCTCATGTGTCTTAAAACATACGGCTCAGCATACCAATACAAGACCACCTTGTCCACTGTCCCCGCGGTCATGACTTCGAACCACTGTCCAATATTTTGTTGTTGTTTGTTTTCATTCTTACTAGCAAGAGCTTGTGCGTTGCACGTAACATCAAGATGCATTTGTATGACTAGTTTATCTTGTGAGAGAAAAGGATGAATGAGGGAAGGCCTTATTTGGAGAGGTGTGTGGGTACCTTTTTGCAATATTGCCACAGTTTCCTTCCTATCCGTCAGATATAAATCGGGCAACCTATATTGTAGGATGGCAGGCACACCATCATCACCAACTCTGTTTTTATAAGAGTGTTGAGTAGATACAAGCTAATAGGTGGGCCCAATGGTAGTGAGATAATGTGATTCACACTAGGGGTGCCACGTGGAGCATTTAACTGGTCAACTAGTTGTGTCTTGAGCAAATACTGAGCTGTACGGTGAGCCCGTGACTGTATAATAACCACAAAACATAAATGTTGACCATAATTAGTGGATTCTGAAGTCCAATGTATGTACTGTGTTGTCGCTTCAAATACAATGATCGTCATTGTATATATCGCGAGAGAAAGATGAAACATGCGTGAATGTGCTAGGGGTGTACTTTTAGAGGACCTGGAAATAGTTTGTGTGCGTGCATGAAAGGGGCGTAGAGGGGATGTATGTGGAGAGAGAGATCCTCTTCGTTTCTCTTTATTATGACTAACTTTATATATAGTATAAAAATAAAAAAATCACAGTGCGGAATAAATATCATTGTGGGCACCATGCACTGAAAATTCACGTTCATACTCCTCCATATAACTTTGTAATGTTGTATGTATGTAGAAATCTAAAATAATTTTTTGGCCACACTTTGTTCAAAAGGAATGTTGTATGCGAAATAAACATGAAGAGAGGGCTTTTTAAATCAATGGGGTACATGATGTAACTTGTGTGAATGTGTAGTTGATGTATTTAGCAGGGCGTAGAGAGGTATGTGTGTGTATTACGTATTCAAGAGAGGCATGTATAGAGGGGCCGGCGGGGGGGGGGGGTGGGAGAGCTAGCACAAGAAATGAGAGAGGTCTAGAGAGAGAGATGAATATGATTTTGCAGCAAGAGATTCCCTTAAGTGTGTATATGCAAGTGGGGAGGGGATAGAGGCATGAGGAGATTTTTTTCCTGTGGTGTCTGCGTTGGTATGTGTGGGTGTGAGAAGATAACGAGACCTGGGGCAGAGGGTGTGTCACCGCGTGAGGTCCGGTGGGCTAAGGTGAGGCCCTTGGTTCGGTTCCGTCTTGCGCCACATTGGTCGGCCCGTGACGCATTTAGGGAGACCCATGGATGACTAGTCGTACAAGAAAAAGATAGCAGAATTGTGAAGGACTCTGTGTCCACTGACAAAGCAGGCTAGGATTTGTAACCCTAGGTCCTCAAACTAAGGTAACTGTCAGTGTAAAAACCGGCGGATCTCGGGTAGGGGGTCCCGAACTGTGCGTCTAAGGCGGATGGTAACAGGAGGCAGGGGACACGATGTTTTACCTAGGTTCGGGCCCTCTTGATGGAGGTAGAACCCTACGTCCTGCTTGATTTATTCTTGATGATATGAGTATTACAAGAGTTGATCTACCATGAGATCAGAGAGGCTAAACCCTAGAAGCTAGCCTATGGTAAGATTGTATGTTGTCCTATGGACTAAAACCCTCCGGTTTATATAGACACTGGAGGGGGCTAGGGTTACAGAAGGTTGGTTACAAAGGAGGAGATATACATATCGTATTGCCTAGCTTGCCTTCCACGCCAAGTAGAGTCCCATCCGGACACGAGATGAAGTCTTCAATCTTGTATCTTCATAGTCCAACAGTCCGGCCAAAGGATATAATCCGGCTGTCCGGATACCCCCTAATCCAGGACTCCCTCTGCAGCCCCTGAACCAGGCTTCAATGACGATGAGTCCGGTGCACAGTGTTGTCTTAATCATTGCAAGGCGGGTTCCTCCTCCGAATACACCACAGAAGAATTTGAATACAAGGATAGTGTCCGACCCTGCAAAATAAGTTCCACATACCACCATAGAGGGAATAATATTTCCACAAATCTAGTCTGCTGACATGTTTCGGCAACATGACATCATGTCGTGGCCCGGTGATTATTCGAACTGTTTCTTCTAACTAGCCCCGCACATAACGCGAGGCAGTTTCTTGACACATCTTGTCAAAGCAGAGATCGTGCCCCCCTTATTACAGGATTCTCATCAATACGGGCGTGGGTAACCCAACCGCACCATCAATTATGGCGCTTGGGGGATAAGCGAGTTTTACCAGGCTAGTGGGGGCGCATAGTTTCGGCCGCCCTTATAAGGGGATAAGGTTTAACCTTTCTCTACCCACGCCTTCTTCCTCCTTCCTCATCCATTCTTGCGCACTCGAGCTCCAACGCCCAAGTCCACATCCTTCCCCTCAACCTTCTCCAAACATGTCCGGAGCGGGAGGCAAATGGATGGCTTCCTCCATTACAGAGGGACACATCAAGAAGCTGCACGGAGCCGGATACTTAGCCGCGAATATCCCGCATCGGCTGCCCACTACGGGGCAGATTGTTCCTACCCCGGAACCTCACGAGAGGGTAGTATTCCTCCACCACTTCCTCCGCGGACTGGGGTTTCCCCTCCATCCATTCGTCCGTGGTCTTATGTTCCACTACGGGCTGGACTTTCATGATCTAGCCCTGAACTTCATCCTCAACAATTTGGCATTCATCATCGTGTGTGAGGCTTTCCTTCGCATCCGGCCCCACTTTGGCATGTGGCTGAAGACCTTCAATATCAAGCCGAAGGTGGTGGGAGGCCCACAAGCAGAATGCGGCGGAGCCATGGTGGGCAAGATGCCCAATGTTATATGGCTTGAAGGCTCCTTCATGGAGACCATAAAGGGGTGGCAATCGGCGTGGTTCTACATCATCGAGCCGCGCGACACCAACTGGGTGGCGGCCCCCGAGTTTCGATCCGGAATCCCCACGCGGATCTCCTCCTGGAAAGAGAAGGGCCTATCCTGGGTTTCATCGGTGGAGCTGGACGGACTCCAAAAATGTATCTGGAATATGGCAAGCAAGAAGCTCAAGCTTGTCAACATAGTCCAGGTCATGCTCTTCCGTCGGATCCTCCCATGTCAACAACGGGATTTCAGCTTGTGGGAGTTCGACCCGGCCCAGCACCAGACTCTGAGCGAGCTCTTCGACACGACGCACAAGGACGTCTGGAGTGTGCTGTTCTAGGGTGCTGAGGTCCCTCCCTCTCTCACCGAGGACCGCGGGCTAAGCGCGAAGTGCCCTCCGAATCTGGTAAGTTTTGTACATCTGGTAGGATTTTTACTTCCCATAGCTTAACCACGAGCAGGGTCTGAGCTCCCATGTCTTTGACAGGACTGGGTGGGGGCATCAGAGAAGATCGACTGTCCGGCCCCTCTGCCCAAAGACACCGCAGACGCTCTCCTGAGGAGATGCTGACTCTGGCTCCATACAAGGTGCCAGAGAAGACCAAGAAGAAGGCCAAGGGAACCCGAAAGAGTTCCCGGTGCCAGGTGATATCGGGCTCATCGTCTGATGACTCCACGACGCACTCCTCCCCCGAAGACGAGGAGGAAGATGAAGATGCTCCCCCTTCAGCCGGGGGAGACAAGAAAAGGAAGGTCGCCCCAACCGGGGGGGCGAAGGGTCCAAGAAGGGAAGGACTCTCCTTCCGGACTGCTCCACCACCGTCGCCGAAGACGAAGACGAGTTGCTGCTTAGGGCCAAGCCCCTGGCGAAGTCGTAAGTATTCGGATACCAGAGTAACTCATAGCATACCTTTGACGCACTACTTCTCCTAACGTCGAATATGATTATGCAGACCGCCCCAAGCCCATATCGACGTATCTTCATCGGAAGGCTCCTTGGACTCGTCGGATATGGATAGCGATCCACTTGTGACCACCACCTCCTCTTGCCCTACGGACAATGCCGAGGTGGTATCTCGAGAGGCACTGAGTCGAGGGGAGACAGTCCGGAAGGCGCCTCAAGGCGACCTTCCGGACTCCGGGAGCAGAGGGGGTAAGGCTCCCGGGGGCTCCGAGTTCGGCCTTCAGCCGAACACTGCGCCGGAACCCCCAGTGGTTCCGGACTCGGGCAGGCGGCCTCCTTCCAAAAGGGGCAAGACGCCTGTGCCAGTGACCTCTGTCCATCCAGAGGCACCGGACAATCTGCTGGGAGTGCTTCGCAGCGCTTCCATCGATGAAGAGCACCGCACTATTATGAGTGCAGTGATCCAGAAGGTTCAGTCCGCCAAGAGCGGACTGACTGATGCCTGTGCCAGCCTTATAACAGGCTTTGAGGTAAGTATTTGAAATATATGAAAAATATTACCGCATAGATAGTAGCCCCTGATGCTCTGTTTGGTGTTCAAAAAGAAAAGCCGAATAGAGGATCAACTAATATTTGTAGGAGTCTAATATAAGTATGTCTATATGCGTATGCAGGCTTCACTGCTGGCCTCTGCCGCACTGACTGCAGAGGTCGCCATACTGAAGCAGGACCTCGAAGGGTCCAAGAAAGAGCTTGGCCTTACCAAGAGGCAGCTCGAGGAGAACAAAGGTAAGTAATACCTAGTCTGTAGATATGTATATATATAAAAGTGATGCGATTGCAAAATGACAAGATCATCTTTAATCTGCCAGGGGCCACGATCGAAGTGGCAACCCTGAAGCAAGCACTATCCGAGGCCGAAAACAAAGCGGCCCAGGAGCGCACCGAGCGGGAAAAACAAGAGGCACGGGTGGGCGAGGTGCAGCAAGAGCTCCACGCTCTCATGACGAAGCACGAGGCGTTGGAGCTTGACTTGAAGACGTGAGAGTCCGAGCTTGCCGCGGGCCCTTGAGAGTGCAAAGAGTGCCAAGGCTAAAGCCCAAAAGGCTCTCCAGGAGATTGATGCGATGAAGAAGATAGCGGTGGGTAAGGCATTCTATATGCAAAGCAAACATGTGAAAGTAAATTACTTGTTACTTACCCGAATCCAGAGCTCTCTAGGAGCATTCGCAGATTTGCCCCGCAGCGTGTCGGATGCCGCACAGTTTTACCAGGCTGAGGAGGGAAGCTCAACGAAGAAGCTGTTCTGGTCTCAGTATACTGAGACCGAACACCCGATGCGTCTAAGCGACCAGCTGAGGCAACTGGTCGAGCTGCACAAGGCGGCCGAACAGGCCATGAAGGGCTTTATAGTCCGGATGTGGCCTGGTGACGCCCTTCCCAACTTCGGCCTGGTGAGGCGGCTTGTGGATGCCTGCCCATGGCTGGAAGTCATCAAGCGGTCCGTCTGCATCGAAGGTGCATGCCGGGCTTTCGCCCGTGCGAAGGTGCACTGGGCCAAGATGGACGCCATGAAACTAGTGAAGGAAGGGCTGTCGCAGGGCAAGGAGCATCGCCACCCCGAGATGTACTATGAGGGTTTCCTGAAGGGTGCCCGTCTTGTAGCGGACGAGTGTGCGAAAGATGTAATATTTGAGTAAACTTGCTCGTGTAATCCTGTATTATGAAAACTTGTTCAGATGCGTTATGCAACGCTTGTTTGAATTTAAAATATTGCCTTCTGTTCGGCTGTTTATCAAATCTGAGAGATGGCTAGTCGTCAGCTTCTGCCCCCACGCCATGAGTTCTGGGGTGTTCGGGATAAACCTGAGCGCTCTTGTTCCCATTGTTGGGTCCTTAGAGGGAGGTGCTCAGCCCAACGAACAAGGCAGTCGGACTATAATGCGTTATCACTCTCACTTAGCCATAGAATTCTATAATTTTAAATTTCGGCGAAGCCCCTAGTATTCGGAGGGCCGAATTCGGGGCGCGATACATGCCTTAAGCCGGACAGGGCCGACTCCTCGCTCTAAGCGGCAAAAGTCTTTAGGGACTTGAAACCTCTCGAACAACAACCAGTCTCTCGCCTTATCATGATAGTCAGTTTTAGCTTTCTCTACTGAGGTGCTTAGCCCAGCAGAACCGGGGCACAATTGCAGTAGTTCTCCCAGTGCTACCTTAGCCGATATAGCGGAACATAAGGTACCAAAACATGGGAGCCGGGCAAACCCAACTATTGACCCAATACATGATTCGGACCTGATGCATATAATGCTATAAGTTTGGGGTGCCGCACTATCGAAAGTGTTCGGACTTCTCACACTGCATTATGGGATATGCTTAAGCCCCTGGCGTATTGGCCATACCAGAGTGTACGGGTGCTAGATGCCATGAATGAACATATATATGTAAAGGAAGAATGCAATAATAGTCTTAATGCTATGCATTGTTTTATTCAAAAAGGTGCGTTAGAGCAGAATGATGCAAGTAGTGCGATAAGCAAAAAGTAGGACTATTTGACATGTCCCTTCCAAGGGCGAGCTGAGGAATAGTATTAAAGCAAGTATTTCACTTGTTATCATGATCCACCTGGGAGTTCTGTGGTGTGACGTAGCTCTCTACCTCCTTGGTTGCTGCATCATGTGTTCGGCAATCATGCTGCCGGACAGGGTTTCCAGAGATTAAAGTCCTGAAAGGGAACAATAACAAAGCGGGAAGCCTCTAGTGCGGTTTAAGCCGCGTCTTGGGGCGTGTCGTAGTTGTGCCCCCCTCCCCACCTGTGCCCATGGTATTTTTAATGCGTAATTATGTACGTGTGGCATGGATTTCGCCATTTGGCTGGTACCGGGGTGGGGGCCTTATTGCTATGCGAGCTCGGAACGTGCCAGGCGGTCTAGTTGCCGATTACTCCGGGCGCGCTTGAAGGTGTCTGGGTCCTTAATCGCCGAACTTGTGGATTGCCTTGAGAGGCTGCTTTGCGCTTCTGCTACGAGGGCCGCAGTGTGCTCCTCCGTGCAGAGAGAGCGCTCTATGTTTCCATTGACTGTTATGACCCCCCGAGGTCCTGGCATCTTGAGCTTGAGATATGCATAATGCGGTACCGCATTGAATCTCACAAATGCGGTTCGCCCAAGTAGTGCATGGTAGCCACTGCGGAACGGAACTATGTCGAAGATTAACTCTTCGCTTCGGAAGTTATCCGGGGATCCGAAGACCACTTCTAGTGTGACTGAGCCTGTGCAATGGGCCTCTACACCTGGTATGACACCTTTAAAGGTCGTTTTGTGGGTTTGATCCTTGAGGGGTCTATACCAATTTTGCGCATTGTGTCCTGATAAAGCAGGTTCAGGCTGCTGCCGCCATCCATTAGGACTCGAGTGAAGTGAAATCCGTCAATGATTGGGTCTAGGACCAGTGCGGCGAATCCGCCATGACGGATACTAGTGGGGTGGTCTCTGCGATCGAAGGTGATCGGACAGGACGACCATGGGTTGAACTTTGGGTCGACTGGCTCCAACGCATATGCGTCCCTCAGCGCACGCTTCCGCTCCCTCTTGGGGATGTGGGTTGCATATATCATGTTCACCGTCCGCACTTGTGGGGGGAACCTCTTCCATCCTCCGGTGTTCGTCTGCCAGGGCTCCTCCTCATCATCGCTATGTGACCCCTTATCTTTGTTTTCGGCATTTAACTTGCTGGCCTGCTTGAACATCCAACAATCCATGTTGGTGTGGTTGGCTGGCTTGTCGGGGGTGCCGTGTATTTGACACGAGCGATCGAGTATACGATCCAAACTGGACAGGCCCGAAGTGCTTCTTTTGAATGGCTTTTTCCGCTGACCGGGTTTAGAGCCTTTGAATCCGGCATTGACTGTTGTATCCTCGGTATTGTCGTTGTTAATGCGGCACTTATGTTTGTTGCGACGTGACCTATCATTGCCGTCCTTGGTATCTGTCGGTGTCAAAACCGGCGGATCTCGGGTAGGGGGTCCCGAACTGTGCGTCTAGGCCGGATGGTAATAGGAGACAAGGGACACGAAGTTTTACCCAGGTTCGGGCCCTCTCGATGGAGGTAAAATCCTACATCCTGCTTGATTAATATTGATGGTATGGGTAGTACAAGAGTAGATCTACCACAAGATCGAGGAGGCTAAACCCTAGAAGCTAGGCTATGGTCTGATCGTTGATGTGTATGTTGTCCTATGGACTAAAACCCTCCGGTTTATATAGACACCGGGTAGGGTTAGGGTTACATAGAGTCGGTTACAATGGTAGGAGATCTGCATATCCGTATCGCCAAGCTTGCCTTCCACGCCAAGGAAAGTCCCTCCCGGACACGGGACGAAGTCTTCAATCTTGTATCTTCATAATCCAGGAGTCCGGCTGAAGGTATAGTCCGGCCATCCGGACACCCCCTAATCCAGGACTCCCTCAGTAGCCCCTGAACCAGGCTTCAATGACGACGAGTCCGGCGCGCATATTGTCTTCGGCATTGCAAGGCGGGTTCCTCCTCCAAGTACTTCATAGAAGATTTTGAACACAAAGATAGTGTCCGGCTCTGAAAAATAAGTTTCCACATATTGCCATAGAGAGGATAATATTTACACAAATCTATTCTGCTGACGTATTCCGTAGTGTGACATCACACCAGGCCAAGCTTTTATTCGAACCGTTTTACTGTCCCATCTCAGCGTGTTATGCGAGGCAGTTTCCTTGGCACGTCTTGTTAAAGCAGAGATCGTGCCCCCCTTATTTCGGGATTCTCATCAAAACGGGCGTGGGTAACCCAACCACTTCTAGGACTCCTAGATTATAGGCAAGTCCAAACAGACACGGAGAGGACGCTTGATATCCACCCTCTTTATAAAGGGACAAGGCTTTTATTTTTCCCTCCCGTACTCAATCGAATCCGCCTCGAGCCTTCAATCATGTCCGGATCTAGCCTTCAAGGCCGATGGGTGCCCTCCTCCATCACGGAAGAAGACATAAAAAAGTTGAGGGAAGCCAGATATCTGACCGCCGAGATCTTGCATCGGCTTCCTCCCCGGGGGCAGGCCGTCCCCTCCCCCGAACCCAACGAGAGCGTCGTGTTCGTCTCCCACTTCCTCCGAGGTCTAGGCCTTGCTCTGGATCCATTCGTCAGGGGCTTGATGTTTTACTACGGGTTAGATTTCCATGATCTAGCTCCGGACTCCTTTCTTCATATCACGACATTTATCATCGTGTGCGAGGCCTTCCTCCGGGTCACCCCTCACTTTGGCATGTGGCTCAAGACCTTTGAAGTAAAGCCGAAGATGATCGAGAGGCAACAGGCGGCGTGTGGAGGTGCCTCAATACGTAAGATGACGGGAGCTCCATGGCCCAAAGGTTCCATTCCAGAGGTGTCTGAATTGTGGCAACAGGAGTGGTTCTACATCACGGTTCCTAGAAGTGCCAAGTGGGCGGCCCCCCTGTTTTCCGCTCGGCCCCCCCACCACAACTGATGTCGTGGATCAGCAGAGGTCTGAGTTGGGGGCCAGCCAAGGACGTGCCTATACTGCAAGGCCGCATTCGAGATCTCTTCAATGGAGATTTCAGTTTGGTTGCGGTGATACAGGTTATGTTGGTTCGTCAAGTCCGGCCTTGCAAACGCCGGCCTCTTCATCTATGGGAGTTCAATCCCGAGGGACCGCGTGCCATTCAAAATTTTCTCGGCCTGACGCACGTGGAGATGTACAAATCATTCTTCGGACCTCAGACGGAATGTCCGGAAATCACCAAGGACGTGGGCCTGAGTAGCAACGGCATCGCCGAACAGGTAAGGCATCTTCTAGCCGAACATACTTTCTCTACTTTGTTACGAAGTTATCTCTGAGAGTGCGCTTTTTGACCAGGACTGGCTCACAAAGGCGAAGTTGATTCGGTGTTCGGCCCCCCTCCCTGAGGGTTTGGAAAATCCGGTATTGGAAAAGATGCTCTAGACCGCACCTTGCCCGGAGCCCTTGAAGGAAGATACTGTGGAGGATAATGCGGGCGGACGAGGGCCCCCAACGCTGCCCATTCTAGCCGAGGGAGCGAGCGTCTCTATGAGAGAAGGCAACCAGAAGAGAAAAAGGACCGCGCCTGGGGATTCGGAAGCCGAAGCTTCCAAACGGGAGTAGAAGTCTCCCACAGAGGGTCCCACCCTATGGGGCGTTGTTGCCGCACAAAGTCCACGGGGGGATCAATCCTCCCACGAGTCGTAAGTGACCCGAAATACCTTTGATAGTACAGATATGCTATCTTTTTCTTCTGAGAAGATAACCACAGCATATATTTTTGCAGTTCGGGCCTTAGCCCCTCTCAAATGAGCTCATCTTCGGGGGATCTTCTTCCAGAGATGATGGAGAGCGAAACGCCTCCACCAGACTCCTCCGCTCCGGGAGCGGGCGACCCTGAAGTGTCATTGCGGAGGGCCTCTCCGAGTCTGGCGAGGCCAGAAGATAATCCCGTTGACCCCCGAAGCTCCCAATGTCCGGCTCCCGAAGAGAGTAGACAAAAGAGTCCGGCACCGTCTATTGTGCGATGGGATGTTCTGAGGGAGTTGGTGGGGCGAGCGGCCATCTCAGATGAACACCGTGTGCTGATGAATATGGTGATGGAGAGAATATCGTCTGCCGAAAGTGGATTGCATGAAGCTTTTATGAGTCTACTAATAGGCTTTGAGGTACGTAAAAGAATGTATGATAGTCCTGCACATGCTATGTGTGCCCTGTGTAGATAGTAGCCCCTGAGCCTCTGGTTGTCGTCGGAAACGACGACGAACAGAGGATCATATTCCCAGGTAATAACCATACTGCCTCTATGTGCAGGTGATGGAAGCTCCGGTGGCTAGCCGGACTAGCGAGTTTGCCCATTTAGAACGGCAGTTGGATACGGCAGACGCCGACATCGAGCTTGTTAACAAAAGCCTTGACGAGGCATAGGGTAAGTGTCAATATCTGGTAAATGCCACATATGAAGAGCAGCATGATGCCAGTAACTTAAATATGTTGTGACTGCAGATGGAGCTGCCACTGTTGAAGCCTTGCGGGCAGAACTTGCCCGAGCCAAGGAACAAGCAAGGTTAGGTAATGCGGCTGCTGTGAAGGCGGCCGAAGAGTTGCAAGCCGAGAATGCCGCGCATGGTGAGACCCGAGACAAGATGGCCAAGATGGCTGTGGAATTAAAAGCCGCCGCCGACCATTGTCGAGTTCTTGAAAAGGAAAACCAAGCGAAGGCATCGGACCTTGAGAAGGCTGCTGCGACGAAAAAGGATCTCCGCTCTGCTATGAGGGCAAAGAAGGAGGAGCTGCGGGAAGCCGGGGATATTGTAGTTGGGAAATCCTTTATGTTGCGGAGGAAATTCGGAGATCCACAGTATGCCCCTCTGGATCGGCTGTGGAGTTCGGAGGATGTGTATATGGATTTGGCGGTGAGTGATGCCGATGCGGCCAAGTACTTCCAGGGTCAGACAGACCGTGGAGTAGACCAGCTGTTTTGGAGACAATTCCATTCTCCATAGCATCCACTTACATTGACTGACCAATTAGCCGAATGGGCCGAACTAAACAGGTTGTCCGGACTCTCTATGAGGTCTGTTGTGGATTAGCTATGGCCGGGAAGGTCAAAACCGAACAACTATTTCAGCTTGGTGCAGTAGTTCCTTGACGTGGTGCCGCGCATTAATGCGATGAAGAGGTCGGCATGCATAGAGGGTGCACGGATGGCCTTTGCCCGTGTTAAGGCATACTGGGTGGAGATGGATGCTACCAATGTTGCAGCGTGGGAGTCGGCTATAGGTCGAAAGGCCGCTGAGCACTATTTTGAAGAAGTTCTTGAGGGTGCCCGTTTGATAGAGACCCAGTGCTCAAAAAATATTATGTTTGAGTGATATGTAATCTCATTGTAAGCGAAATGCTTTTATAAATTTTATAAGGCTATTTTTATACTTTTGCCTGAAAGTAATATGATGCCTCCTGGGCGGCCGTTTATGTATACATGTGTATAACCTGAAAGATTGCAGTCGTTGGCTTTAGCCCCCACGCATATAATGCGGAGGTGCTCGCAAAAACACACGTTCACACTTAACCCAACATCTTGGTCCTATTAAGGAGGTGATAGCGGAGCGAGCGAGGCAACCAGACTATAATGCTTTAGCACTTTCACTTATCCATAGGAGTTTGACAGTGGGGCTACTAGATAGCCCCTGGTGGCTCCGCACTCTCCCGGTTCCGGGGTGCGTACATGCCTGGCCGGAAAACGGCCCTTTGTTAAGGCGGAGGAATTCTAACATTCCCACAGGTCATCGAGTGGTTGACCAGTCTCACGCTATATCATGACAGACAGTTTTCGGCTTTCTCTACTGAGGTGCTCGTCCGGATGAACCAGGGCACAATCGCAGTAGTTCTCCTGGTGCTACCTTAGCCGGTAAAGCGGAACGTAAGGCACCAAAACACAGGAGCTGGGCAAACCCAACATTTGACCAAAGACAATGATTCGGAGCTGATGCATATAGGGCCAAACTCGCGACGCCGAACACTCCCTAAGGTATTCGGTCATTGTGGTATAAACCGGGCCTAAATAATGGCCTTTGTAAGGAGCCCCTTGTTTCCAGGTATGTCCATTATTCTGGCGTGGCCACATGCCAAGACGTCAGCATCCTTCTCAATGGTGGATATGTATCAACAAGAGACAGTAAAAAAGGTTTACACGGGGTCTTAATCTAAAAAGAATCCTTGGAACGGGTCCCTGCTGCACGTCTGCGCCTGTGTCTCTGTTGTGCCGTATCCTGGACGGGTGTAGCACGATGATCGTCTGTAAAAAAGAGGAAGTTAAGTGAAAAAGTTGTTGTGCAAAAAGATAGTTTTTAAAGAAACCATGTGTAATTCAAGATGATAAGAAATTGCCACTTGTCTGCGTGCGTTGAGCCCCTTGTATTGACAAATAGGGGTGTGACCACTTATTTCTGTATAAATAGCGGCGCCGGATTTGATTAGTTGTATCTGAGGTCTTGACGACCTATTGGATGCTTTCGTTTGTCCGGGCGCTTTTAGTGTGCGGCGGCCAATGCAGCCTCACTCTCTTCGGCGCGCAGAGATCGCTTGATATTTCCATGCACTGTAATGATGCCACCTGGACCGGGCATCTTGAGTGTGAGGGAGGCGTAGTGTGGTATTGCATTAAAGCGAGCGAAAGCTTCGTGTCCGAGCAGTGCTTGATAGCCACTTTGAAACGGAGCGATGTCGAAAGTTAAATGCTCGCGACGGAAGTTATCGGGGGAGTCGAATATAACTTGTAGTAAGAGGGAGCCTGTACAACGAGCCCCTGGGCCTGGCGTTACTCCTTTAAAGGTAGTATTGCTATGGCAAATTTGTGTTGGGTCTAACCCCATCCTGCGGATTGTATCCTGATATATTAGGTTTAGGCTACTGCCGCCGTCCATCAAGACCCTTGTGAAGTGATATCCGCCAATTACTGGGTCTAATACTAGGGCTGCCCATCCCGCGTGTCGGATACTTGCTGAGTAATCACGATGATCGAAAGTGATCGGTTGAGATGACCAGTGGCAGGACTTCGTAGTGATAGGCACTTGGGTATACTTTCCTTGGAGTGCCGTATTGTTTTTTCCCTTGATTATGTGTAACACGTTTACTGTTTTGACTTCTGATGGAAATTTCTTTTGTTCCGCCGTGTCTTTCTTGGGAGGCTCGTCCTCGTCTTCACTTGGTGTATCCTCCCCCTTATGTACGGCGTTGAGCTTGCCGGACTGCTTGAAGACCCAACATTCTCTGTGGGTATGATTACCAGGTTTACCAGGGGTACTATGGATCTGACATACTTGGTCCAGAATTTTGTTGAGGCTGGACAGTTCATCCCTGGTGCCTTTAGGCGGCTTTTGACCTGGCCGAGAGCTTTTGAATCCGGCATTTACTGCCGTGCCCTTCATGATGTCTTCTTTATTCCGGCGTTTGTTATTGTTGTTGCACCGTGATTTCCCGTTTCCATCTCTAAATTCGGATGTACTGGGGTCGCTGGTGCTGCATCTGGCTAGCCAGCTGTCCTCCTCCGCGCAAAAGCAGGTCATGAGGTTTGTTAATGTGGCCATCGTTGTCGGCTTATTTTGGCCGAGGTGTCTGGCGAGCCATTCGTCACGGACGCTATGCTTGAAAGCTGCTAAAGCTTCGGTGTCCGGGCAGTCGACAATCTGGTTCTTTTTAGTAAGAAACATGTTCCAAAGCTTTCGGGCTGACTCTCCGGGCTGTTGAGTTATATGACTCAAATCGTCCGTATCCGGAGGTTGGACATAAGTCCCTTGAAAATTTGCCCGAAAGGCGTCTTTGAGCTCTTCCCAACTTTCGATGGAGCTTTCGGGGAGTCCTTTGAGCCAGTGACGAGCTGGCCCTTTGAGCTTGAGGGGTAGGTACTTGATGGCGTGGAGATCATCTCCTCGAGCCATATGGATATGAAGGATGTAGTCCTCAATCCAGACCCCAGGGTCTGTTGTTCCGTTGTATGCCTCTATGTTTATGGGCTTGAATCCTTCTGGTAATTCATGGTCTAGCACCTCATCAGTGAAACATAGGGGGTGTGCGGCACCCCTGTAGCTGGGTGTACTGCATTGTTCGGATGTTTTTTGTATTGCATTGTCCTTTGGGTGCAAGCCCTCGCCTTGGTTGCATGTTGTATGGTGAGCGGTGTTGTATGCCGCTCTATATTGGTAGAGGGGTCGTCTATCCGACCAGGTGGCTGCTTTGATATTTGGTTGTGGGTGTTCTGCGGCCTCCTCATCGAATTCGGGTAGCAGCTTCTGCTTCGGGTAGCTCTTGAAGGGGCGATTGTCGCCGTACCTTGCTGCAGTGCTGAGTATTTTACTCCATCTGAATTGGAGTGTGTCTTGCACGGCCTTGAGCCTTTGCTTCTGCTTTTTCAGGCTCCTCACGGTGGCAACAAGCCTTTTACGGGCAGTCTGTTGCTCCGGGTGTCTGTCCGGCGTTATGTCGTCCGGACCATTATCCTTGATAGGATTTGTTTGTTTGGATTGATTATCCAGATTGCCGTTGTCCGGCAGCGGTTTACCCTACTCCAGCGCTGGGTTTGTGTGATCGCTATTTCTATCGAGGCGGGATTTGGGGCGGCGCTTGCGGCACCGCTTTGACTGCTTTTGAGGGAACAAGCCTTCGGTGCGTCCTTCCGCTCCTCGTCGTCATCTTTTGGTGCGTCCACTATGTATACGTCATATGACGAGGTGGCGTTCCAGGGCCCAATAGGCGCTGGTTCTTCATCGTCTCCTGCATCGGCGTCCATACCGTCGATGTCTCCGGAGTCGAAGTCGAGTATGTCGGTTAAATCATCGACAGTGGCTACAAAGTGGGTGGTGGGTGGGCCTTGAATTTCTTCATCGCCTGCATCCCAATCTCGCTGACAATAGTCCGGCCAGGGCTCTCCTGATAAAGAGAGAGACTTCAATGACTTTAGGATATCTCCCAAAGGCGAGTGCTGAAAGATGTCCGCGACAGTGAACTCCATGATCGGCGCCCAATCGGATTCGATTGGCAGGGGCGCGGAGGGTTCGGAGTCCGGAGAGGAGTCCGGCTCCTTGGAGTCGCGAGTCTCACAGGGTACGGGGCTGGTGCTTGGGTCAATTGCCGTTGGGGTCGCAGCCCCCGAGGTGGCGTCCAACCGCCCATCCTCGATCGGCGCAGTTGGCTCCGAATTAAGGGTCGGAGCCGATGCGGGTGCGGCTTCCAGGGCACTGTTCGGCGGCAGAGCTAGATCATGCTCGTCGTGACAGTGCGGCGCGCTTGGCAGTGGCTCGAATCCGTCGAAGATCAAGTCTCCGTGGATGTCGTCCGTGTAGTTTAAACTTCCAAATCTGACCTGACGGCTAGGGGCGTAGCTTTCGATCTGCTCCAGACGGCCAATCGAATTGGCCCGCAGTACGAAGCCGCCGAAGACGAAGATCTGTCCGGGGAGGAAGGTCTCACCCTGGACTGCTTTGCTATCGATGATCGTAGGCGCCATTGAGCCTGACGGCGACGACACAGAGGAACTCTCAATGAAAGCACCAATGTCGGTGTCAAAACCAGCGGCTCTCGGGTAGGGGGTCCCGAACTGTGCGTCTAGGCCGGATGGTAACAGGAGACAAGGGACACGAAGTTTTACACAGGTTCGGGCCCTCTCGATGGAGGTAAAACCCTACGTCCTGCTTGATTAATATTGATGGTATGGGTAGTACAAGAGTAGATCTACCACAAGATCGAGGAGGCTAAACCCTAGAAGCTAGCCTATGGTATGATCGTTGGTGTGTATGTTGTCCTACGGACTAAAACCCTCCGGTTTATATAGACACCGGGTAGGGTTAGGGTTACATAGAGTCGGTTACAATGGTAGGAGATCTGCATATCCGTATCGCCAAGCTTGCCTTCCATGCCAAGGAAAGTCCCTCCCGGACACGGGACGAAGTCTTCAATCTTGTATCTTCATAATCCAGGAGTCCGGCTAAAGGTATAGTCCGTCCATGCAGACACCCCCTAATCCAGGAATCCCTCAGTATCCGAAGTACCATGGTTCTTTGATATGTTATTGCTGCGAGCCAACCAGATATCCTCTCCCGCACAGAAGAGTGTCGTGAGTGTCGTGAGGGCTGCCACAGATTTCGGCTTTTCCTGGCCAAGGTGCCGGGCGAGCCATTCGTCGCGGATGTTGTGCTTGAAAGCTGCTAGGGCCTCTGCATCCGGACAGTCTATGATTTGATTTTTCTTGTTTAGGAACCGTGTCCAGAATTGCCTGGCCGATTCCTCTGGCTGCTGAATTATGTGGCTCAAGTCATCGGCATCTGGTGGTCGTACATAAGTGCCTTGAAAGTTGTCGAGGAATGCGGCTTCCAGATCTTCCCAACAGCCAATGGACTCTGCTGGCAAGCTGTTGAGCCAATGCCGAGCTGCTCCTTTGAGTTTGAGTGGGAGGTATTTGATGGCGTGAAGGTCATCACCGCTGGCCACGTGGATGTGCAGGAGGAAATCCTCGATCCATACCGCAGGATCTGTTGTGCCGTCGTATGATTCTATATTTACGGGTTTGAAACCCTCTAGGATTTGATGATCCATTACTTCGTCTGTGAAGCATAAGGGGTGTGCGGCGCCTCTGTACTGGGCTATATCGCAACGCAGCTCAAATGAGTCTTGCCCGCTATGTTCGGCCCGGCCGGACTTAGTTTTACTATATCCGGCGTGACGTGGCACACCCTCGTGATCCGTAGATCAATCTTGCGTGTTTTGCTTTGTCCTCCAATACGTCTCGCAGGTCTGGCGTATTTCCCCATGCCTTTTTATTTGAATGGCATCGGGGTGTGGGCTGAGTTTTTGGCTAGAATGCCTCTCTGTCGCGGCCACGAGGTGGCCGATCAGCCGCGTCATACACCAAGGATGTGGGTTTCGGTGCTTCCTCCTCCAGTCGGGGTAGCAACCTGCACTTTGGGTAACTCTTGGAGGGGCGTTCGAGTTTATATTCCTCGGCCGCCAGGACTTCAGTCCATCTGTCAGCTAGCAAATCTTGATTAGCTTGAAGCTACTGCTGCTGCTTTTTCTTAAGGCTATTTGTCGTGGCTATAAGCCTGCGCTTGAAGCACTCTTGTTCGACGGGATCCTCTGGCACGATGAATTCTTCATCATTGAGGCTTGCCTCGTCTTTAGAGGGAGGCATGTAATTATCATCCTCCGCCTCTCCATCTGCCGCTCTCTCAGGAGGGCTGGCCTCTCCATCCTCCTGCTCTAAATCTTGCTAGAGGGGATTGTTGTTGCCTTCGGCACTGTCCGGAGTGCTATTATATCCAGTGCCGGTATCACCGCTTTTGCCTTGGCGGGACTTAGAGCGGTGCTGCTGTCGTCGGCGCTTGAGTTGCTTCTTAGAGGGGTCATCCTCCACTATCCCGTCGCCATTGCCTTCTTTGGGTATGTCCACCAAGTATATGTCATATGATGAGGTGGCTGTTCAATGCCCTGTGGGCAGTGATTCCTCTTCGCCTCCCGCTTCGTCGTCCATACCGTCTATGTCTTCGGAGTCAAAGTCGAGCATGTCGGTTAAGTCATCGACAGTGGCTATTAAGTGGGTGATGGGTGGGCGGCGAATTTCTTCATCATCCCATCCCAATCCTGCCGGGCGTAGTTCGGTCAGGAATCTCCTGACAAGGAGAGAGACCTTAATGAGTTCAGTATGTCGCCAAAGGGCGAGTGCTGAAAAATATCTGCGGAGGTAAACTCCATGATCAGCGCCCAATCGGATTCGACAGGAACAGGCGCAGGCGGTTCGGAGTCCGTGGCCGGAGAAGGATCTGGCAGTTTGGCAACACGGCTCTCGTGAAGGGTAAGGTCGATATTTGGCTCGATCGCCGCAGAGGATACGGCCTCCGTGGCGGGGTCTATCCACCCGTCCATGGATGGCGCAACTGGCTCCAAATTGAGGGTCAGAGCGGCTGCCGGTGTGATTTCTCGAACACTATCCGATGGTAGAGCTAAATCGTACTCATCGTGACCACGTGGTGCACAAGGCAGGGGCTCGAATCCGTCGAAGATCAAGTCTCCGCGAATATCGGCCGTGTAGTTTAAGCTTCCAAACCTGACCTGGTGGCTAGGGGCGTAACTTTCGATCTGCTCCAGATGGCCAAGCGAGTTGGCCCACAGTGCGAAGCCGCCGGACACAAAGATCTGTCTGGGGAGAAAAATCTCACCCTGGACTGCATCGCTACCGATGATCGTAGGAGCCATCAAACCTAACGGCGACGACACAGAGGAACTCTCAATGAAGCACCAATGTCGGTGTCAAAACCGGCGGAACTCGGGTAGGGGGTCCCGAACTATGCGTCTAAGGAGGATGGTAACAGGAGGTAGGGGACACGATGTTTTACCCAGGTTCGGGCCCTCTTGATGGAGGTAAAACCCTACGTCCTGCTTGATTTATTCTTGATGATATGAGTATTACAAGAGTTGATCTACCACAAGATCAGAGAGGCTAAACCCTAGAAGCTAGCCTATGGTATGATTGTATGTTGTCCTACAGACTAAAACCCTCCGGTTTATATAGACACCGAAGGGGGCTAGGGTTACACAAGGTCGGTTACAAAGGAGGAGATATACATATCCATATTGCCTATATTTCCTTCCACGCCAAGTAGAGTCCCATCCGGACGCGAGACGAAGTCTTCAATCTTGTATCTTCATAGTCCAATAGTCCGGCCAAAGGATATAATCCGGCTGTCCGGGTACCCCCTAATCCAGGACTCCCTCAGTAACCCCTTATCACTGATATTACTATTCATCCAACCTAACTTTAAGGGGAATCCTACATAAATGCTCTACTAGAATCATACTCGTCGATTAGGAAGAGAGGTGTGAGACAATGCGTGAGAGACAGGCCTAAAGATAATGTGCGTACAGGAGACACGTAGGCAGGTCTATGTATATAGAAATGGGTAGATGGGGATTGTGCGTGTGTATGCTTGTGAGAGGAAGAGTTCTTGTGATAAAGGTTAGTGAAAACAGTTGTAAATGATTACGAGAGGGTGGGAGGGTTATATCGAGAGCATGTCTGCGAGAAAGACACCTCGGGAGAGAGAGTGTGAGCATGTGTGAGAGACCATTGATGGAGATTGAAACTACACGTAAAAGACTAATGTACACATTGATTAAAGATATAACTTGTATCCAAATATTAGGATGGGATCATGATATTTGCAATTCGCGTAAGGAACGGTCATTGATCCAACATCTAGATTCTATCGAACTTGAGCATGTCTACGTTATTATTCGACATAATTGATCCACATAGTTAGTATTTTGAACTCCAGACAATGCATCACTTTAGCAATCGAATATAAACGTGAGTATAGTTCATGTTGTGTGTGTAAAGCACATTATAGATATGGAAGTTACACAATGAACATTATAAATAGCTAGCTATGAACTAGCATACATTTGAATTCAATTTAAGGTGGTTTAAAGAATTGAATTCAACATGAAGTCCATTCAATTATTTGAATTCGATATCATGGCATTTGTAAATCATACCTAAGTTATGGGGGCACCAATCTTTGCTCTGCTTTTGTACATAATAGCATATATAGTCGTGCACAAAATAGATTCAAATTTAGCTCCTCCATTCCAAAATAATCATAGTTATAGGATTTTCAAGTGTCAAAATTTCAAAAAGAAGGGGATAATTTAATGAGGTTTTCAAACATAGAAGGTCAAATTTAACGTTGTCTATTTAGGTCAATCCTCAAAGTTCAAGAGTACTCTAAACGTGAATGCTTCTGTTTCAAAATTTCGAACGAAGCGCCAAAAGAGCCTCTACTCACCCGAAACCGCGTGAGACCAATGTTTGGTAGAAGGAAATTATTCTAACTCCAACCCGTGAAACCTACCGGCCCGACGTCCAAAGGTCTAAGCCGGGGTAGGTTTGTAGCTTCTTCTAGACGCCATGCAATCGCCTCCGAAAAACATTCATACACAATGGCAGCCTAAGGACACATGCACGTGGCCAAAATCGCTCCTGCCCACTATTTGGGACACCTGGGATTACCATCCTACCCCCGACCCGTAGTAGGTCCGAAATTTAGGATGGGGCAAAGTTTGTACTTTCCCCAAATTTCAAACAAGCGCGTCCCATCTGTTCAAAAAAGCCAAAAACAAGCGCGTCCCTGACCGAAACATGGTTCTCCCTTAGCTCCCCCGCCGCCCCGTCTAATTCCCCATTCGTACTCCATGGCACCAAAACTACCTCTCCACCAGCCGCGAAACCCCGGCGTCCTCCGTCCGCTACCCCATCCCACCCATCTACCAGCGCCCTCCTCCATCACGCCGGAGCTGATACCCCGACGTTGTCGTCCACCGCAACCTCAACTGCAATGCCCTCCACGGCTAGTAGTTGAAGCCGAGGCCGAGCTGCCGTACCCGAGCCAGTTCAAGCACGCCATCCTGCGCCTCACCGCTGCCGCACCAACTTCACCACCATCCATCGCACCGGAGTTGTTCCTTCTACGCCGTCCTTCGCCGCCTCGGATCTGCTTCCCCTCCGCCGACATACGACCACGGCAACACAGTCAACAATTTGGCCATTGGTTCATCCAAGGCTGCACCCTCCTCCAAAACATCGGTTTCCCCGGCAAAAAGAAGAAAATCATCGCGACATATGAAGGACACAACACTGGCAACCGGAAATGATACTCCTCTTCCCTTATTCGTGTAAATCTTACGTGTCTGCTTGCATAGTCTTCATCCCACAGAAGACACTAGTTGACCGCTTCTTCTTGATACTAGATGTTCCTAGTAACTCACGATGCACAAGGTTTCTCCTCATATACTATTTCACATTAGCTAGAGGTCCGTCGCCCCCTGGATTTAAATTCCTAGTTAGTTGATTCCCAATTAATGGAAGCATTCCCCGGCGTAACAGGCGCTAGTCCACCTATTACACCGGGGAAGCAGCGCCTCGGTGTTTATCTTAGGGGCGTGTGGGGCCTAGAGCTGCTGGCACCCGATCTGGAGGTCGGTCGGGATTAAAGGGATGGCCTGGGGGTGCTGCCAAGCACGACGGTGGTGTGAGGTCGAGGGGAGGGCGGGGCGGCAAAAGCAGGGATCTATGCCGGTGGCCGCTGGCAGTTCGAGAAAGATCGTCAACAGTGACTCACGGGAGGTAGACGAAGGCCATCTGCCCATTCCTTATAGATCAGACAATTCATAAAAAAATGACTGACCTATTTATTTTCAGTCGACTGTTATTTTGATAGGACCACATGTGGTGGTGTGCTGGAGGAGTACCTGCATTTCCCAGCCATCCCTGTGCTCATATATTACAAAATCATACGGAGTAAAATCTAATTTTGTTTGCCATGCAATGTTGTAGAGCTATCATATGTCTCCTGTCATTTATTTTTCAGCCACCTGCTATCTGCTACTTTTACAGTGCACTAGTTCTGCAGACACTTCACCCATACTCTCACTACTGTGTTTTTATGCAAGGGTATTTCAGACTCTGCTGCCTTGACAGAAGCAAAAAAGAAAAGAGAGTAGTCGCTCCAACGTGGTACGCGGCTAGGCCAGACACTTTTCATCCTTATGAAGGGTGCAGTGTCAGTAGATGGAGACGGTAAACGTAGCTCTGGAGTTGATGACCTCGCTCGCCATGAACCACCATCCCAGGTGCTTGCTTTAACTTCGCGGTGTCATATGTGGTTGCATGTTGTATATGGTTTCTAGCTTGTATTCGAAAGGACGAAGTCGGTCTTTATTAAGATAAGGAAAGATATTTTTTACATGAACCACCATCCCGGGAGCACCAGAAGAGAAATAGTTAGTCAAGGCACTGGCCGAGCCAGTGACAAGCCCAGCACAGACAGGCATCACCTGGAAGCCAACTAAAAAGCCACAATGGTGGTGAAGCAGCCCGCCTCCCACCAGGCTCTCAGATCCTCGATGATCATGCTCACCACTTCAGTCGGATTTCTAGCTTGTATTGCTTCCAATTTGGTTAAATTGCACCTGCTGAGCTTACACATTATACCTTTGAATATGACATGCCTTCCTGTTTCTGGTACATACTAGTATATTTGTCTATTAACCATCTTCTTACATCAAACTAATATTCTTGTGTATCCCTCATCAATCACTTATGATGAGACAGTCACCCCAGTGGGTTACTTTGAGAAAAGATCCTCTTTTGAAGAATGCAGTGTCAACCTCCCCACATGATTCTCAAGAAACAGCAAGGCTAGATGAAGATAGTGAACGTAGCTCTGTAGTTGATGACCGCATTTCCCCTACACCAGCATCGCAGGTGCTTTCTCTAACTTGGCAGCGTGGTATGTGGTTGCATGTTGCATATGGTGTCTAGACTATAATTCTTCCAATCTTTTTAAATTGCATGTGCTATTCTGCTTAGTTTATACATTATACCTATTAATGTGACATGCCTTCCTGTTTTTAGTACATAGTACATCTATCTATTAAGCATGTCCTTACATAAAACTATTTTTTTGTATCCTGCATGAATCAATATGACGAGACACCTTTAGTATATGCAGTGTGATATTAGTTGCATCTTTCATATGATTTATAGCATGCGCTACTTCTAATTTGTTGAAACACCATTTATGATGGGACACTTTTAACTTGGCAGAGTCATATTGGTTTCATCTTTCATGTGGTGTCTAACTTGCATTGCTTCTTATTTGTTGAAATGGCTTCTGCTTAGTTTACACAAACAGTTGTGAATATGCCATGCCATCCTATTTTTCGTACATATTCCATCTTGGTATCATGTGTTTGCCTTACATCAAAGTAGTGATTGTCAGTACTATGCATGAATGAGTTCTAAAGAGTGAATCTTATTGCTTTTTCTTGTCGGTTTTACTTGACAATTCAAAATCAATAAAGCGAAAGGAAAGTAGCAAGGCAGCGGATATAGGTGCTCCTTCCAAACGGAGGGCCTCTATAGATTCTACTCCACCACCCCCAAGAATATTTGCAACACAACACATGCATAGACACTCAACGTAGTTGTGTTGATGATGAGCATGTCTTTCCTAGTGCACCATCACATGTGCTCCCTCTAACTTGGCACTGTTATATGTGGTTGCATGTTACGTATGATGTCTAGCTTGTATTGCTTCTAATTTTTTTGAATTCCATCTGTTTACTTTACACATTATACTTGTGAATAAGACACGTGTTCCTGTTTCTACAATATACAATATATGTTATCACACCATGCATGTTCTTACATCAAAGTACTACTATTGTGTAACCTCAAAAAACACTTATCATAAGACACATTTGACTTGGGAGTGTGATATAGGTTACATCTCGCATTCTTTTCTAGCTTGTACTACTTCTAATTTGTTGAAATGGCACTTATGATGAGACAATTTTAACTTGGTAGAGTGATATTCATTGCATCTTTCATATGGTATCTAGCTTTCATTGCTTCTAATTTGTTTAAATGCCTTCTCCATAGTTTACACGTCATAAGCTGTGAATATGCAATGGCACTAATGATGAGATACCTTTAACTTGGTAGTGTGATGTTGTTTGCATCTTGCATATGATTTATTTATTGTACTGCTTCACATTTGTTTAAACACCATTTACGACGAGACATAGTTAACTTGTCAGAGCGATATTTGTAGCATCTTTCATATGGTGTCTACCTTCCATTGCATTGCTTCTAATTTAGTGAAATGTTTTCTTCTTAGTTTACACATCATAGTTCTGGTTATCTCATGTCGTCCTGTTTTTCGTACATAATACATCCTCCTATAATATGGTTGTCTAACATCAAAGTTTAGTATGTCTGTATCACGCATCAATTTCATCTGAAGAACTAAATTTTTATTCGTTTTTCTTGTCGGCTTGACTTAACATGGCACAGAGAAACAGGAAGGAACACAGAATGACAGGGAAAAGGAAGCGGAAGAATCCTGCAGATTCTGTTGGTGCTGATGGTGCAATAGAAGGTCAAAGTCCAACGGAAAATTGTACAAACAGGGTATCCCATGCTACGCGAGCTATAGAACAAGCCATACAGAAAACAATAGCTGCCACCAAACAAGCAGAGATAGCCCTAGTTGTTGCAACACCTTCCACAGTACCACTAGCTGCACGAGTTACTCGTTGGTCAACTCAGCTAGCAGCATGTTCCCAAGCTCCCTAGCCACCTGACACTACTTCCAAGGAACTCTTGACACAAGACTAGTTGGCAAGATCAGATGAACTTTGTGAGCTTCAACAGCAGGAAGGTAGTTGCTGGAGTCAAGTTACAGTTACATGCTTCTTTATATGTAGTCTCATAGTTTGATGTACACTAACACTTCCTATGATCGTTGTTGGACTAGCACCTAGGCGCTAGAGGAAACAAACATCAGGGATAATGCTCGATAATGTTCGTTGTTTTGAGGCAGGTTTAAAAAGGCCACATGATGCTCCAGAGTCAGCCAAGTTAGTATCAGAGGCAGCGCTTGCCATTAAGAGTCATGTATGTATCCTCCCAACATGGATTCAGTACAGGAATGATAAAGACGAAACCCAGTTCAACACCTTTCTCGACCATTTATCTGCAAGTATGGTTATGTATGGAAACTAGTAATATCGTCTTGCTCTGATCCATACTATCTAGGTTGCTGATAATGAGACTCCCATAATTTTCAACAGACGAGGTTCAAGTTGGATAGCCAAGATGATGCAACCAGACAAGCCTGCACCCATGTGTTTCAAGTTTGCTCTGCGACAGTATCGGTATAACTTGAGGAAAAGTCAGTTTGAAGGCAAGGCTAATAGTGAACTTGCCCAAACATCTTAGGTGGACAATATATCGGATGAAGACTGGAGAGGCCTCATTAAACACTAGTCTGATCCAAAGTATCAGGTACATTGTATATATGTGATCAGATCACATGTTCAAGTCCTATTTATGCATGTGCCTCACAAATCTATCTTCTTGTAGGTGAACTATTCAAAGAACAAGGTCAATAGTATGAAAGAGAAATTCCAACAGACGACGGGATCTTGTAGCTATATTGCACACTGCAAGGCTCTTGTAATTAGCTGCTGTTTCACTCTTTTCGATGTACCATATTATTAGATCTATATAGACTTGTTCCAAATGCAGAGGAAAGCCCGCAAGGACCAAAAAGTACCTGAACCAAATGTTGTGGAAATCTTCAAGGATTGTCACACCAGCAAGACGAAGGGCATGACTACACCAGTCAAAGCCACCGTTGTAAGTCCTTAATCCTCATGCCTTTTAACTACTACTTACTCTGACTTGTGTCTTGAACTGCATGGTTTGCAGCCAATGTCTATTACTCTTTTCAATTTTATACACAATTGTCTTAGCTTATCATTGCACCTTCCAAGGTTTAAAAGAGAGGAGTGATGTTCCTTTGATCTTGATTTGTAATCTAGTTCCATGCTGGACTTGCCCACACAACGCTACAATTGCATGTTTGTCTATTCTCAGTTGTTTTGTGATATGAATGATGTCATACTATGCTTACCGTATTATAAACTTTGTCTCTGTATCCTTAGTTGTCAATACATTGTGAAGAAATAGATAATACATTAGCCATGATACATGGTCATATGTTTGGAACCTAGTTTTATTATGTACTTTGCAGTAAAATAAAACTAATATTTTACATGGTTCACCAGAATAAGTTATGTATATAGACCAAAGCTATTTTGTTTGGTTTTGCTGCCTCCTTAATATGTTTTGTTCTGGTACTACTAATGTAAGAACTCAACATTTCAGCAATCTGTGGAAAAAATGGTGGAAACGCCACCTTCTAAAAGTGGCGAGGTAACTATAACTGCAATGTTAGCTCTTGCTGCAGTGGGTCAGTACATGTCCACTAACAGTGCCAAAAGCACATTCCTGTGTAATACTGGGTTGGTTGTTAAGGCAATCTCGTCCAACCTACCTCATGATCAAGATATGCAAGCTCAAAACAATATTATATTTGCGCTCCGGACACAAGTCCATTCCCTAACAGAGACCCTTTGTGAAACAAGGACAGACATTGTTCGATGTTGTCAAGATATTCATGGTTTTGAAACCAGACTATCAGACATTTTCTATGTTGTTCAGGAGCCTAGGAGAAATGAAGGCGAAGGTTATGGTGCTCCATCGGATAATACAACATGTAAACGTAACAGTCAGGTCAAATGAACTGAGCTTCTGAACTTCTGGTGGTGCATTTATCTGCCAGGCTATTAACTTTTATGCCCACCTTTTGTTTTATAGTTGTAATTTGTTTTGTTGCAATACAAAATTTGTTCTTAACAGGAAGCTACCGGCTGAAGAAAACATCAAGCCATCTTTGTATAGTGTAGGGTGTTCCCTATATTTGCACTGGTGGCGATCTTTGATGCCGAGTGGATGTAATATGTGCAATCGCCTTAATTGCCTAGCATTAGTTTCGTGCATATTTATTTCCTAGTCTTCTTTTTCCCTGGTTTGCTAGTGAGTGCAACAACCATGGGCCATATATGGACCATGGTAACCTTGACCCTGGTGCAGGCTATAGGATCCATGGGCCTCCAACAGGGCCGTAGAATTGGTGGGCCTCGGGCCGGCAGATAAATGGGTCTACATGGGCCGTAAGCGGGCATAATTGGTATCGACCCAACACGGTAACGAGCCATTAACAGGTCGGAGGACAGCAAAGGCTTAATTCTGTCACAGGCATAACGGGTCGTTAATGGGCCAGAATATAGGACGGGCTGGAAATAGCGCAACGGGTTAACATGCCACAGGCCTATTAGGGGAATAGCCCAATAACGGGCCAGAAATAATCGGGGGCCGTAAAGATGCCCGAGAACGTTTGGGCCGTCAGTAGGCCGAAAGCTAACACATGCTGGAAACAGCCCATGTGAATCATGGGCCGTTAATGGGTACAAAGAAATTTACTATTCATTATGGGCTAGAGTCACTGTGGTCCATTAAAGGGCCTGAAGATACGAAAGGCCTCATATGGGCCAAAAGACGTCGTGGGCCATACATGGGCCGAAAGACGTCGTGGGCCATACATGGGCCAAAAGTGAAACAGGCTGGTGTTATATTCGATGGCCCATATGACATTGTTGGGCCGATTTCGGGTAGGCCCTAACGGGTCGTGAGTTACGGGGCCTTTAAATGGGCTATTTGCGAACAGACCATTAACAAGCTTTTCATGGGCCAGCCCGCAAACTTTTGACCAAGTCCAATGGGCCAGCCTTTGTAAGCTAAATGGGTCGATGGTGGGCCGTCGCATGTGTCAACATATCATAGGCGCCTATCTGACCCACTAACGAGCCGACACGTGTTTCCTCCGGCCAATCAGAATTTTACACATGGAAAATTCCCATTGGTCTGGGATGTTAAGGGGTTATCGAATCCAAAACCGGACCCGATAGCTTAACGGCGACCCGTTACAGTTGATGCCACGTGTGGGTGACCCTTGACGAAAGCACTTCTGTGACGCGGGATTTATCGTCATGGAAGTGGATACTTCCGTAATGATAGTTTTTGTAATCTCATGGAAGATATCTACGACAGCACAGGTATGACTATCTTGATTCTGTCATAAAATCGTCATGCATGTACATGCATGACACAAAATGTGACCTACTATGACAAACACGTATCATCACGGAAGTGCATTTTTTGTAGTGCCTACGCTCCACCACTGCCATTTCCACCATCAATCCACCAAAGCGGGAGTAGGGTTTTACGCCTCGTGGCGGCCCAAACCTAGGCAAATTGCCTGTGGGATCTCTGTCGCGCTGTCCCACGCCCCTCCGCTTTTTCTGCAACGCGTCGCCCCCCTGCCGAACCAACAAGGGACCTACTCGTCCCATTTGTGGTCGTGGTTTCCCTCGACATCTTTGGCACGCTAGGTAGGGGGCTCGCTTGTGTGAATCCGAAGGCGTGCACAGCGCATCATCTTCATCTTCGACGACGCTGTCGACCATGGCGCCCAAGAAGAAGCCCGGTCCTTCGGCTCGCCCATCCACCTTGAAGGCTCCACACCCCCGCATCCTCCAACGCTGCGGGGGATGCGGCGGTGCACCAGAGTGCGGACGCTGGTGGGGAAGTGGTCGGAGCAGGCGGCACCGTCACCGCTTCTCCCGCAGCCGACGCAGGAGCAGGAGGCACCGGAGGAGAGCAGCATCAGCAACACCCAGATGGTCGCACTCCCAAAAGTACAGGTGGTGGAGCCCTCCATCTGCGCCCCTCTCCCCCGCCGACGGGAACAGCCACAACAACAACGCTCGGACCGGGGCAAACCGCCGCCCTCGCCATGGGTGCAGTCGTTGCGTGTGCCCCTCCCCTGGGACGGGCCGACCAAGCCGCTACGCTCGACGGAGCCACTGGCCCTCAAGCGCCCTCGCCGCACCACGCCCAGGTGGTCACCCCGTAGGGACAGCGGGGGCACAGTATTACCGCCGCTGGCACCATCAGGAGTCGAGCGACGGTACGATCGACATCATCGACCTCCCTGCCAAGCACGGCCTTTAAGGCCATGGCGCGAGCTCAGCTATTGCTTTGGTTTCCGCCAGAGGCTGAGAAGATGGACGAATGGCATACCACCATGCAGAGTCTGCTCGGTTTCGCCGAAGCTGGGGGCTCGTGGCAAGCTGACCCGTCGCGGCCTCCCCAAGCGACAACAACCACCCGCGATGCCGACCGTATGGAAGGGGCCATCCCAACGGTGAAGTCCCCACTGCGGTAGCCAGCGTGAGCACAACAGGATCAAGACCACGACAACATATTGATCTCTTCTTCTGACCCTCGAGCACGTCCAGGCCGACGTCGAGCCCTGGAGGACAGGCAGAGAGGAGACGCGCACATTGTCGAGCAACGCCGCGACGACCTTCACCGGACCGACGGGTGCGATGGCCTCAATGTCTACCAGCCCGTGCTCGGTGTTGGCGGGTGCCTACCTTTTGAGGTTGGCTGCCCTGCCTTTACAAGAGAGCTGCGGCAAGTCCGTAGGCCATCCGTTCGCATGTTCAAGCCAGAGATACCCGAGAAGTACGACGGGAGGATGAACCCGGCAGAGTTCCTGAGCATCTACACCATCGTTGTTCAGGCTGCAGGGGGAAGAAATGAGAAGGTCTTTGCCAACTACTTCCCTTTGGCCGTCAAGTCCAATGTGAGGTCTTGGCTGATGCACCTACTGGAGAACTCCATTTCATCGTGGGCCGACCTCTGCCACGAGTTCATTGGCGCTTTCACTAGCGGTCATCAAGAACCCAGTAGGCCCAGCAATTTACAGCTTCTCCATCAGAAGGAAGGAGAAACCCTCCATAAGTATTTACAGAGATTCAGCAAAGTTCATAGAAATATCCCAAATATCCATCCAAAAGTTGTGGTAGCAGCCTTCAAGTCTAATGTACGAAACCATCGTATCTATTCCAAGATGAATGTGTGGTTGCCCAAGACTGTGCATGAGCTTTACACATTAGTGGATAAATGTGCTCGGATGGAGGAAGGAAGGAGATTGCACGGAGAGGAAGATTGCATCAATGTTGATTCAGAGGATGAGGATGAGTCAACTAGTCTGAAGAAGAGCAAGAAGCGCAGTAAGAAGCGAAGAGATAAGGCAGTAATGACTGTTGAAGGATCTGGTACGCCTAATACCGGCAAGAAGGCCAAAGTTGAGGCCCTCTTCAAGGAAGCTGCCATGTGCACTGACTGCCGGGAGGCCGCTACTGCCGAGAAATCCGGGAAAGGTGAGGGGCTGTATTGCAAGATTCATTGGACCAAGGTCCACAACCTTCAAGAGTGTTACCAAGTTGAGCAGCTTGTCAAGAAGCACAATGTACAATATGAGAAGTGTGATAAGGAAAAAGGTCAGAATGTTGCTGCCGGTAAGAGCCGAGGCGGTGAAGTAAATTGCCTTATCAAACCCTTTTGGAACCATGGAAAGCCCGCCAGAGGTCGAGAGAAGGAAATCTGTGAAGATGAAAGTGATGGAGGGGATGAAGAGGAAACCAATGAGAAAGAGTTTCAGAAGGCTACAGACGCCCTATGCATTGACAGAGGTGCATCTTTGCACGCTTACCACCAGCTCAAGCAGTGGGCGTGAGAGGTCGATGTCGTGGAGCCAACGCCAGAAGCAGCGAAGCCGCTCAAATGGTCCCATACGGCCATCATCTTTGACGAGGAGGACTATCCTAGCCGTACCACTTTGGTAAGATGTTTGCTGTTGTTGGTTTCTCCAACAATCCGCAACCTCAAGGTCACAAAGATGCTGGTGGACGACGGGGCCTGGTTGAATCTGATTTCCCCGGCAGTCATCAGCAAGCTTCAGATAGGAGAGGTAGAGCTAGAGGTTACCGGCACGTTTCAAGGAGTTAATCCCGGCAGGAGCCGTCCTAAAGGAAAGATCATGTTGCCAGTAATGTTCGAGGGAGAAGTGAACTATCGGACTGATAGGATTGTGTTTGATGTGGTTGATCTCCTCCTACCATACAATGGGATCCCGGGACGCTCGACCCTGGCTAAGTTCATGGCAGCAACTCACTATGCCTAAAACACCTTGAAAATGCCTGGGCCACTAGGAGTCATCACCTTCCCATCAGATGAGAAGGATGCCATTATTTGTGTGGACAAGCTGTACCGGGATGCAGTCGCGGCAGAGGCCGCGGCTGCGGCAGCTCCCGCCAAGGAAAGCAAAGGAAAGTAGAGAGGTTGTAGGACCTCCGGCAAAGAGTTCGGAAAGTGTGCTCCCACCGAGTGCACGACACCCATTGACGACGTGTTAGAGTGTTCTAAGAGCAAGAGATCCAAAGTTGCTGCACCCCAAGTGAAGAAGGTCCCGATAGGGCTGGCTGGCATTGATGGTACCTTTACCATCAGCGCCACCCTCGATGACAAATAGGAAAGCGCGCTCATTGCCTTCCTGCAGGCAAATATCGATGTGTCTGCCTAGCAACCATCTGATATCCCCGGTGTTCCCCGGAAGGTAATCAAGCACCACCTTGCTATCTTTCCACATGCCCGACCTATCAAGCAGAAAGTACGGAAGTAGGCTTTGGAGACGCAGCAGTTCATTGCAGAAGAGATCAAGAAAATTGAGGCAGCTGGTTTGGTCAGAGGAGTATTGCATCCCACGTGGTTGGAAAATCTAGTGGTAGTCCGGAAGGCTAATGGGAAATGGAGGCTCTGCATAGATTTCATGGATCTCAACAAGGGTTGCCCGGAGGACCAATTTCCCTTGCTGCGCATCGACTAGATTGTGGACTCCACTTTAGGTTGTGATTTGCTCTCCTTTTTGGACGCATACTCTGGGTACCACCAAATCTTCATGTCCAAGGAGGATGAAGAGAAGACGTCATTCATCACCACATGTGGTACATACTGCTTTGTCTGCGTGCCTTTCGGATTAAAGAGTGTCGGGTCCACTTTTGCAAGGGCAATCCAGATTGGTTTTAAGCAACAACTGCACAGAAACATAGAAGCCTATATGGATGATATTGTGGTCAAGACCAAGGATAAGGCCACCCTTATTCAGGATTTGGAAGAGACGTTTGATAATCTGTGCAAGATCAATCTGAAGCTTAACCATGAGAAGTGTGTGTTTTGTGTTCCCTCCAGCAAGCTGCTTGGATTCTTTGTATCCCACCGCGGGATCGAAGCCAAACCCGACAAGATCAATTCCATCGAGCAGATCCAAGCGCCAAGGACTGCGAAGGACGTGAGGCGCATGACGGGATATGTTGCCACGCTAAGTAGATTCATCTCCAAGTCTGCCGAGCGTGCCCTGCCGTTCTTCAAAATTTTGAAGAAGGCCGGCCCTATGAAGTGGACCCCAGAAGCAGAGGCAACTTTGCAAGAGTTGAAGGCATACTTGTCCTCTGTGCCTACCTTGGTTGCTCCACTTCAAGAAATATGTTAACTTGTGACCATCACTATTGGTCACTGAAAGGTCATTGTTTTTCATTTGCGACCTTTTTGTGACCAAAAAAAGATGGTCAAAAGCCGGCGGTCATAAACTGAAATTAACGACCTTCTTTATGAGATGGGAAAGGTCATTGATTCCATGACCAATTTTTTGGTCATTGGTTGTCTGCTCAGTCCACGTCGGATCCGACGTGGCAATCTAACGTGGATAAGATTCAGCCTGGTCCAATTCAGTGTTCTACATGGGCTGAGCCCAAAAAATTCGATATTTCTATTGTTATCTTTCCTATGAATTCTTTTGGGCTACCTGCGCCAAGCCCAATATTTCAGCCTTTTTATTTCTGGGCTTTGGCCTTTTACAATCTATTGATTATATATTTTTGGAAAATATATTTTGAAGCTGATCCCACTAGTCATGTTAATCTCATATATTGATCCCACACATCAGAAAGTTACGAACTAGTCATATTATTTCATAAGTGGCTTGCACCGGTCAGGTTCCCATCTCACACACTATCAAATCACATTCATAATCAAATATTCCAAACAAATAAGAGAACATGTGAAATTCATCAAATAACACCAAATTAGTGTATTACTATTTCTGTAGACTATTACAACCCAGGTATACCAGGTATTACAATATTAAAATATTATAGTCAAATAGAACAGACAACTCTTTGCTGAGTAGCAGTTCAAGGCTTCACACTTTTCTTCACACCTTCGCGCTTCCAACTTTCTTAGACTTGAGCTCCTGTAAAACAGGAACCAAGTAAAGAAGTTACACGCAGCTGCTCCTGTAAAAGACAAACCAAGTAACAAGTTACACGTAGCTATATTTGCCACAGATCAGCTATCAACTTGATATTTATGTACACCATACAGAAATTGTTTCCAGTTAGTACAAGTTCATTTAATAGTCAACTCCTTTATTTGTGTCCATTTAGTGCAAGTTCATTTAATTATGCAAGCAAGCAACAGTATTAATCAAGTTCCAGATAGTATGATTTGCATCATAAGGTACCCCCCCCCTCGGCCAGTGATTAGACAAGGAACTAACGAAACAACGATGATTACACAGAAGGAACAATCCAGTGAAGTATTTGACTATTCCCTTGTAGCCAAGGGACACAATTCCTGAAGTAAAATTAAGCCAAAAGATATGATCCGATGAGATCTAGCCAGCGGGCATTGTTATGTGTAGGTACCGATGGAAGGGTGTACCTGGATGTATAGCATGAGAAGGGAGAGCTGGAGCGCCCACCTGAACTGCAGCTTGCCGGTAAACCATGTAAGCAAGCCCCACCCGACACTTGCACATGCCGAAAAGGATACCATGTCATCCATAACACTCATGTTCACCTGCATCAACCAGAGGCACCAAAATAGAGAACGAGACCAAAATTTACATTGAACAGAAAATTAAAATATAAGTGTGGCATTGCATAGCTAAAGAAACCATATAATGTACCATAACATTTGCACAAATGGAGCTGGTTCTCTCTAGGATTACTAGTCATCTCACACTGTAAACATAACATTTGTTCATCTTATATAACAATAAAAACTCATACAAGTCGATCGACTTCTCCTGAAATGCAATATATAAACCCAGCTAGAATTGATAACTACAAGCTACAGCAACTCAAAGTGGCAGTAGCTAAAACGCAAGCATTGTTCAAAGACAAAAAACAAGAATCCCGGTAATGGATTGAACTCAATGCTCTATCTTCATGTTAGCTAACAGAACATATGCAAGAAAGAACATGCTTCCACCTTGTTTCAACAGAACTTTTAAACTTAATAGTAATGTGTGTTCTTAATAGTAATGCTTCCACCTTGTTCTTGATGGCTTTAGTTGTTCTTTTTTGATTGAAGGGGGCACATGGCATAATTAAGGCGCTAGAAAAAAATTAGAGCTCCTTACACACTGGACAGACATAAAACTTCAGAGCCAATAACGAGCACAGATAGTAGTTTATCCCCCTGAAGCACGCATCCAACCATACTGAGAGACTAAGATGAAATGCGCATATATACTAAATTAATTTAGATGCTCTTGCCAACATATTCAGATCGAAATGCAGTATGTCAAGACAACATGCTTGCAGTAAAAAGTAGTAATGTCAAGAGATCTATGCTTGGAATCACAACCAACCAATACTTCATTAACAGGTCACACATCAAAATATGTGTTTAGAATAATTGTTGAAGATGGGTTCAGCTTCTATGCCCTAGAATAACTACTCATGGTGAAATCTGGACGTGTATAGCAGCTACTAGTATGCAAAGTTGATCATGGTGCTACTGGCAGGCACTTGCACTATTTTATTCTCAACTGATCATATCATGCTGTAAAATCTATACAGTATTAAGTATAGACTAAGCTATACTACATAGGCCTTTTCTTACTGGTGTTCGGTTTATAAAAAAGTTGGCCAACAACATTATTCAGTGGCAAGACTCACATCTGTTGCTAGATTCTGGCAATCTTACCAGCACCAAAACACAGGCATGACACAAATATCAAATTAGGGCGAGGTAGGCATTCTACCCAACGAGGATAGCAGCCTATCCCACTACCAACTACCATCTCACGAAGCACGAAACAACAACCACAACATCAATATCACTTCTCTCTCTCTCTCTCTCTCAGAAAAAAGCATGACTAGTCAAAGCGCTCAGGCAAACATCAGCTCACCTGTTGAGTAAGGACCTCTAGATGTCCCTTTGGGGGAGCTTGTTCACTCTGCTCTTCAGCAGCAACATCAGGCTCTGGATCGGTGGCACCTGCTGACGTACTGCACACCTCAGTCTGCAAGAGATTCGAAAAATCATCACACAAACACAAGATCCAAGGATGAACTGAGAACAGGGAGGGGAAACATTAGCCATACCGCGAATCAGGATCAGCGTACAGAGTGGTAACCAGGGTCGACTCTCCCTGCGCGTTCGACTTGCCAGTGTGACTGGTCAGTGAGAAGTATAGCTGGACACTTCACCTATGTTAAGAACCAAGCAAATGGTAGTATAAGCGCAAGATGCACAAGTATATTAAATGGAGCAGAAAACTGCGCGTGTAGTGTTTAATCCCTCGACATGAACAGTTCAGCTTCAGTTGGATTTTACTTCAGTATGTCATCTAAAGAAAAAGGGGACATGTTTTTGTTCCATTATTTTGTTCAATAGATTAGTGTTCACCATTGATTTGTAAATCTAGTCCATTTAAGCACTGTGAAAACAGAGCAATCCAAACTGCTATTACTAATTTATAGAGATGTATAAGAAATAAATTAGACACAGAGTCGCAGTTTTCTGCAGCATATGAACCAAGGCATGGAGTAAAAGTTATGTTCTCGGTTATGGCACTAAAATGTCCAACCGTAATGGGAACACAATCGATCATCTGCAAATTGTAACCTGACACTGACTACCCAAGGAAACAGCTAATCAACCAGCAACTCCTTTGATTACAGAAGCTCCATTTCCTGAAGTGGTTGGTTAATGGTTTCCCCCATGGGTTGATTAGCTCGTACTATTTCTTTCCCAAATTAATCTTACTTTTCCAATCGCAGTTCGACCACTGATAGACCAATGACTGCAAGCCGCGTTATAGAATGGAATAAACAAGCCAGCGGTGCAAACTCTCGCCTCTTGAAGCAGGCGAGGAGCTCATCGACCTCAGCGGCGTCAACATCCGCGAGCACCTCCCCGTCCCCATCCTCCTCCCCATCGGACCTCTCCCCGGTCTGCAGCACGGACCCGGTGTGGTCGAGCATCTGGGAGCGCGGGGCGGTAGAGGAAGAGCTCATATAGGAACCGCCCCTGCGGCGTGAGCAGCACGGCGTACCGCGGCGGCGGCACCCACGCGGGCAGGTTGGGCATGGGAGCGTACCTCTACGGCTGGGATGACGAGGCGTGGGAGAGGACGTCATTGGTGAGGAGCGAGTTGAGGAAGCACGCCGCCTCGGGGCCCCGGAACCGGACCACGGCACGGGACGCGCGGCTCGCTCTGTCCCCAGCACTTCTTCCCTTGGATGACGATGAAGATGGCACTTCTCGAGCTCCACCCGCAGCGAGACGAAGCGACACAGCACT
The DNA here is from genome assembly GCF_018294505.1 of Triticum aestivum. Lineage (NCBI taxonomy): Eukaryota > Viridiplantae > Streptophyta > Magnoliopsida > Poales > Poaceae > Triticum > Triticum aestivum. The sequence continues at coordinate 609,541,119 of NC_057800.1, forward strand.
GTGCGGCTGGATGCGGGCGACGCAGGAGGCCAACAGCGGTGGGTGGATGGGACAAGGAGTGAGTCGGGGTGAGCGGCAGATCTGGTCGTGGATCGATGGGATGCCGCGAGGAGATGGGATGCCGACATGCTCGACTCGATCTAAGCTAGGGTAGGGAAAGATGGTGAGGGGAGGGAGGAACGAGGTCGGCGGCGGTGGGTGAGAAGGACGGCGATGGGTGGGAGCGGCGGGGAGAGGACTGGATCGGGAGGGGGACGAGGAGGAGGTGGCAGCGGCGGCGGCGAGGAGATGGGGACGAGGGAGGAGGGGTGCGATGGGGGGATCTAAGCTAGGGTTTGGGTTGTGGGTGGGGTATCTCTTTTTTTCTGTTGATAGATGGATGGATGGATGTGGGATGAAGAGATGGATGGATGGATGGGCACCATGTCATCGATCCGTGGGAAGAGTTCTGTTTGGTTCGGAAAATCAGTGATTGAAAATAGTTTTTAGGTACTAAAAATAGAGGGATTTTGTGAAGCAACTACCAAAAATATTTTGAAAAATGGCACCACACAAATTTTTACTAGAGTTAGACCATATTTTATGGATGAGGACTAATTTTATGCACTTTTTATCTTTCTTGCTATTTTAACCATTTTTCGAGTGCTCGAAATGAGTTTTTTTGAATGACCTACCATATATTTGTTGTAAAATTGGACCAAATCAATTTTATAAAATACTAGGCCATATTTAATGCACAATTGACAAAATGGTTCGGTGTCAAAAGCTTTGATCCATCTCTGGTGAAAAAGACAAATTTGTGTCGATTTAGTAGGAAGCGGGTCAAATTTGAACTGTAGCTGCCTCATAGTTTGCTATTTATTTTTTCCAAAAATAATTTGTAGGTACATAAGTATCTATTTAATCATAGAAATATCAAAAAAATTCCAAGATTCAACCACTAGCTAGGAACGGTCAAACCCGCCGTTTTGACCGCATTTTGAAACGGGCATAATTTTTTTAAAAAAAATCAATAAATTGGAAAACCTTCGCATTGTGTCATCATATGTGACCAAGTTTCCAGGAAAAGTAATAAACTTGTAATAAGGAAATTATTTTAAAAAAGTGTTCTCAGAAATGAGCTATCATGCGTGAAGATTCATGGCTTTCAAGCCAAATGATCAATCTTATGGCCACATTCATGGCATAATTTGTTCAAATGATCTCATATTGTGCACAAGGGTGCATCTTGGAATTCAAAACAATGTTGCCTAAGGGAGTTTTCATTTTTGTTGCACGGAAAATTCATTTTCCATTTTTTGAGTGCGTGAAATGAGTTTTTTTGTTAAGGACCTACCATATATTTGTTGCAAAATTGGACCAAATCAATTTTATAAAATACTAGGCCATATTTAATCCACAATTGACAAAATGGTTGGGTGTCAAAAGCTTTGATCCATCTCTGGTGAAAAAGACAAATTTCTGCCGATTCAGGAGGAAGCGGGTCAAGTTTGAATTGTAGCTGCCTCATAGTTTGCTATTTATTTTTTCCAAAAATCATTTGTAGGTACATAAGTATCTATTTAATCAGAGAAACATCAAAAAATTTCCAAGATTCAACCACTAGCTAGGAACGGTCAAGCCCGCCATTTTGACCGCATTTTGAAATGGCATAATTTTAAAAAAAATCAATAAATTGGAAAACCTTCGCATTGTGTCATCATATGTGACCAAGTTTCCAGGAAGAATAATAAACTGGTAATATGGCAATTTTTTTTAAAAAGTGTTCTTAGAAATGAGCTATCATGCGTGAAGATTCATGGCTTTCAAGCCAAATGATCAATCTTATGGCCACATTCATAGCATTGTTTGTTCAAATGATCTCATATTGTGCACAAGGGTGCATCTTGGAATTCCAAACAATGTTGCCTAAGGGAGTTTTCATTTTCTTTGCACGGAAAATTCATTTTCCATTTTTTGAGTGTGCGAAATGAGTTTTTTTTGTGAAGGACCTACCATATATTTGCTGCAAAATTGGACCAAATCAATTTTATAAAATACTAGGTCATATTTAATGCACAATTGACAAAATGGTTGGGTTTCAAAAGCTTTGATCCATCTCTGGTGAAAAAGACAAATTTCCGTCGAATCAGTAGGAAGCGGATCGAATTTGAACTGCAGCAGCCTCATAGTTTGCTATTTATTTTTTCCAAAAACCATTTCTAGGTATATAAGTATCTATTTAATTAGAGAAACATCAAAAAAATTCCAAGATTCAACCACTAGCTAGGAACGGTCAAGCCCGCAGTTTTGACCGCATTTTGAAACGGGCATAAAAAATTCAAAAAAATGAAAAATTGGAAAACCTTCGCATTGTGTTATCATATGTGACCAAGTTTCCAGGAAAAATAATAAACTTGTAATAAGGAAATTATTTTAAAAAAGTGTTCTCAGAAATGAGCTATCATGCGTGAAGATTCATGGCTTTCAAGCCAAATGATCAATCTTATGGCCACATTCATGGCATAATTTGTTCAAATGATCTCATATTGTGCACAAGGGTGCATCTTGGAATTCGAAACAATGTTGCCTAAGGGAGTTTTCATTTTCTTTGCACGGAAAATTCATTTTCCATTTTTTGAGTGCCCAAAATGACGTTTTTTTGTGAAGGAACTACCAAATAATTGTTGCAAAAATGGACCAAATCAATATTATAAAATACTAGGCCATGCCTAATGCACAATTGAGAAAATGGTTGGGTGTAAAAAAATTATCCACCTTTGGTGAAAAAGACAAATTTCCGCCGATTCAGTAGGAAGCGGGTCAAATTTGAGCTGCAGCTGCCTTATAGTTTGCTCTTTATTTTTTCCAAAAATCATTTCTAGGTACATAAGTATCTATTTAAGCATAAATACATGGTTTGGTGGTGATACGTTGAGGTTTGGACGGTGGCCCAGGGCCCCAACTCCAAAGCGCGTAGACTCGCATGCCCGTCGCGTGGTCACCGGGTGACCATGGCGTTGCCATGCATTCTGGGAAGCCTAGGCATGTCTAGTAGGTTTGGCACCCCCAGGTAGATGCTTGGAAGAAAATAACAACAGAAGAATCTCACGAGGAGACCGAACAATGCTCAAACATGGATTAGCACCCAAGTGTTTGATTAGTTGTATGGGAAATGCACATGGCCAATGGGCCTGAGTTTTGGCCGAGGATGATCATCTGCTAAGGACACTATCTTGGAAAATTTGCAGCTCAAATGGAGGAGCCTAGGTGTCACTTGCTTTGCAACGTACCACACTAGACAGAAATATGAATGTTGAAGCCACAGTCACATGTATTGTTAGATGGGGCTCAAGTTTTGTGGAGAGCAATGAATTGGGAATATAGAAGATGTGGCAAAAATTCAGCTCATTAGGATATGCCTAGCTAGTACTTACTTCACAACGGTTTGAGTTGAACAAAAACATTGGAAATTTTCCGAAGAAGATTTACCAGGCAAATGGAGTTGAATATTGTCATGAGGCAATGATTTGGATAGTAAAGAATGCCCAGTTTTTTGGGGAATTTTGGGAATAACATAAATATAGGTTGCTTCACAACCTAGGGCAAAAAATGACACGTGGACATAACACATAGGCAAAACTGATGAGGTGGCGCCTAGTCATAGCAATCCACCACAACTTACAAGGTTATGACCATCTATGTTGGTCGTGATCAGCTAGAAATAAGGCAGCGGATAAGTGTTGTCTGCTTTTATGACCATTTCGTGTAAGCAAATTACCACCTTTATGGCCAAAATGGTCAATATTGTTGAGGGTTTGGAGCCCCCCGAGCAGATTTTGACCAATTGGTCTCAAATGGTCGTAGATCTATGACCAATTCTTCCAGGGTCACTGACAGAAGGTCACTAGTTGACATATTTCTTGTAGTGCTCCCAAACCCCAGGAGCCGTTGTTGCTATACTTGGCGGCAACCAACCAAGTGGTCAGTGCGGCTCTGGTAACACAGAGAGAAGTGGATGAGGCAGAAAGTGAGCAAAAAATAATAGAATCAGAGAAGGATCAGGACATCAATGAGCATGGCAACGATAGCAACGCCAAGGACACGACAAGGAAGAAAGTGGTGCAGTGCCCAGTGTACTTTGCCAGCTCCTTGCTACAGGGGGCTAGATCGAGCTACTCTGGCATGTAGAAGTTGATCTTTGGTCTCATCATGGCCTCAAGGAAACTTTTCCAGTACTTGCAAGCCCATGAGATCATGGTTTTACTCGTTTTCCATTACAAAGGATACTCCGAAACCCTAAGGCTACCGGCAGAATAGTGGAGTGGGCTTTGGAGTTATCCAGCTTTGGTTTGAAGTTTGAGAGCACATCAACTATTCAGAGCAGGGCATTGACAGAGTTCACCGCTGAATGGGCGCCAACCCTTGATGAGGAAGTGTTAGAGATAGTTATCCCCGACAAGGAATTGTTGGGGAACGTAGTAATTTCAAAATTTTCCTACGCACACGCAAGATCATGGTGATGCATAGCAACGAGAGGGGAGAGTGTTGTCTACGTACCCTCGTAGACCGTTCATGAAAGTGTTATATCAACCCGGTTGATGTAGTCGTACTTCTTCATGATCCGACTGATCCAAGTACCGAAAGCACGGCACCTCCGAGTTCTGCACACGTTCGGCTCGGTGACGTCCTCGTCTTCTCGATCCAGCAAGAGGGGCGAAGTAGTAGATGATTTCCGGCAGCACGACGGCGTGGTGATGGTGTTGGTTAAGAACAATCTCCGCAGGGCTTCGCCTAAGCACTACGAAAACTATGACGGAGGATAAACTAGAGGTGACAGGGTTGCCGGCACACGGCTTTGTGTTTCTTGATGTGTCTTTGGTGCTAGCCCTACCCCTCTATTTATATGTTGAGCCCTGGGGTCGAAACTTGGAGTAAAAGCCTCCTCAAAGTCGGTTTCACCCGAAAGGCAAGAGTCCTTCTCGGACTCCAGGGCTAGACGCCAGGGTTCCCGGCGTCTACCCCCTAGACGCCAGGGTTCCTGGCGTCTAGCCTTTGGTCTCCGCAAAACTTCCTTTTGCACTTTCCAAAAGCCTCGTGGGCTTTCCCCTTTGGCCCAGATAAAGTGTTCTCGTGCCCAAACATTTCGGGAAATATCTGGAACCCCTTCCGGTGAATTCTGGAACCCTTCCGGAGATCAAACACTACTATCCCATATATCAAACTTTATCTCCGGACCATTCCGGAGTTCCTCGTCATGTCCGTGATCTCATCCCGGACTGCGAACAACATTTGGTCATCAACATACATAACTCATATAGTAATATATCGTCAACGAACGTTAAGTGTGCGGACCCTACGGGTTCGAGAACTATGTAGACATGACCGAGACACCTCTCTGGTCAATAACCAATAGCGGGACCTGGATGCCCATATTGTCTCCTACATATTCTACGAAGATCTTTATCGGTCAGACCGCATAACAACATACGTTGTTCTCTTTGTCATCGGTATGTTACTTGCCCGAGATTCGATCGTCGGTATCTCAATACCTAGTTCAATCTCGTTGCCGGAAAGTCTCTTTACTCGTTCCGTAATACATCATCCCGCAACTAACTCATTAGTTGCAATGCTTGCAAAGCTTATAGTGATGTGCATTACCGAGTGGGCCCAGAGATACCTCTCCGACAATTGGAGTGACAAATCCTAATCTCGAAATACGCCAACCCAACAATCACCTTCGGAGACACCTGTAGAGCACCTTTATGATCACCCAGTTATGTTGTGACGTTTGGTAGCACACAAAGTGTTCCTCCGGTAAATGGGAGTTGCATAATCTCATAGTCATAGGAACATGTACAAGTCATGAAGAAAGCAATAGCAACAAACTAAACGATCAAGTGCTAAGCCAACGGAATGGGTCAAGTCAATCACATCATTCTCCTAATGATGTGATCTCGTTAATCAAATGACAACTCATGTCTATGGTTAGGAAACATAACCATCTTTGATCAACGAGCTAGTCAAGTAGAGGCATACTAGTGACACTCTGTTTGTCTATGTATTCACACATGTATTATGTTTCCGGTTAATACAATTCTAGCATGAATAATAAACATTTATCATGATATAAGGAAATAAATAATTACTTTATTATTGCCTCTAGGGCATATTTCCTTCAGTCTCCCACTTGCACTAGAGTCAATAATCTAGTTCACATTGCCATGTGATTTAATACCAATAGTTCACATCACCATGTGATTAACACCCATAGTTCACATCGACATGTGACCAATACCCAAAGGGTTCACTAGAGTCAATAATCTAGTTCACATCGCTATGTGATTAACACCCAAAGAGTACTAAGGTGTGATCATGTTTTGCTTGTGAGAGAAGTTTAGTCAACGGGTCTGTCACATTCAGATCCGTATGTATTTTGCAAATTTCTATGTTAACAATGCTCTGCACGGAGCTACTCTAGCTAATTGCTCCCACTTTCAATATGTATCCAGATTGAGACTTAGAGTCATCTGGATCAGTGTCAAAACTTGCATCGACGTAACCCTTTACGACGAACCTTTTGTCACCTCCATAATCGAGAAACATATCCTTACTCCAATAAGGATAATTTTGACCAATGTCCAGTGATCTACTCCTAGATCACTATTGTACTCCCTTGCCAAACTCAGGGCAGGGTATACAATAGGTCTTGTAAACAGCATGGCATAAGTTATAGAACCTATGGCTGAGGCATAGGGAATGACTTTCATTCTCTTTCTATCTTCTGCCGTGGTCGGGCTTTGAGTCTTACTCAATTTCACACCTTGTAACACAGGCAAGAACTCTTTCTTTGACTGTTCCATTTTGAACTATTTCAAAATCTTGTGAAGGTATGTACTCATTGAAAAAACTTATCAAGCGTCTTGATCTATCTCTATAGATCTTGATGCTTAATATGTAAGCAGCTTCATCGAGGTCTTTCTTTGAAAAACTCCTTTCAAACACTCCTTTATGCTTTGCAAAATAATTCTACATTATCTCCGATCAACAATATGTCATTCACATATACTTAACAGAAATGTTGTAGTGCTCCCACTCACTTTCTTGTAAATACTGGCTTCACCGCAAGTTTCTATAAAACTATATGCTTTGATCAACTTATCAAAGGGTATATTCCAACTCCGAGATGCATGCACCAGTCCATAGATGGATCGCTGGAGCTTGCATATTTTGTTAGTACCTTTAGGATTGACAAAACCTTCTGGATGCATCATATACAACTCTTCTTTAATAAATCCTATTAAGGAATGCAGTTTTGTTTATCCATTTGCCAGATTTCATAAAACACGGTAAAAGCTAACATGATTCGGACAGACTTAAGCATAGATACGAGTGAGAAATTCTCATCGTGGTCAACACCTTGAACTTGTCGAAAACCTTTTTGCGACAATTCTAGCTTTGTAGATAGTAACACTACTATCAGCATCCGTCTTCCTCTTGAAGATCCATTTAATCTCAATGGCTCGCCGATCTTTGGGTAAGTCAATCAAAGTCCATACTTTGTTCTTATACATGGATCTCATCTCAGATTTCATGGCCTCAAGCCATTTCGTGGAATCTGGGCTCATCATCGCTTCCTCATAGTTCGTAGGTTCGTCATGGTCAAGTAACATGACCTCCAGAACAGGATTACCGTACCACTCTAGTGCGGATCTCACTCTGGTTTACCTACGAGGTTCGGTAGTAACTTCAGCTGAAGTTACATGAAAATCATCATTAGCTTCCTCACTAATTGGTGTAGTAGTCACAAGAACAGATTTCTATGATGAACTACTTTCCAATAAGGGAGCAGGTACAGTTACCTCATCAAGTTCTACTTTCCTCCTACTCACTTCTTTCGAGAGAAACTCCTTCTCTAGAAAGGATCCATTCTTGGCAATGAATATCTTGCCTTCGGATCTGTGATAGAAGGTGTACCCAACATTTTCTTATGGGTATCCCATGAAGACGCACTTCTCCGATTTGGGTTTGAGCTTATCAGGTTGAAACTTTTCACATAAGCATTGCAACTTCAAACTTTAAGAAATGACAGCTTAGGTTTCTTGCCGAACCATAGTTCATACAGTGTCGTCTCAACGGATTTAGATGGTGCCCTATTTAACGTGAATGTAGCTGTCTCTAATGCATAACCCCAAAACGATAGCGGTAAATCAGTAAGAGACATCATAGATCACACCATATCTAATAAAGCACGGTTACGATGTCCGGACACACCATTACACTGTGGTGTTCCAGGTGGCATGAGTAGTGAAACTATTTCACATTGTTTTAACTGAAGGCCAAACTCGTAACTCAAATATTTTACTTCTGCGATCATATCGTAGAAACTTTTATTTTCTTACGATGATTCTCCACTTTACTCTGAAATTCTTTGAACTTTTCAAATGTTTCAGACTTGTGTTTCATCAAGTAGATATACTCATATCTGCTCAAATCATCTGTGAAGATCAGAAAATAATGATACCTGCCGCGAGCTTCAATATTCATCGGACCACATACATCAGTATGCATGATTTCCAACAAATCTGTTGCTTGCTGCATTGTTCCAAAGAACGGAGTCTTAGTCATCTTGCCCATGAGGCATGGTTCGCAAGCATCAACTGATTCATAATCAAGTGATTCCAAAAGTCCATCAACATGGAGTTTCTTCATGCGCTTTACACCAATATGACCTGAACGGCAGTGCCACAAATAAGTTGCACTATCATTATTAAATTTGCATCTTTTGGTTTCAATATTATGAATATGTGTATCACTACGATCGAGATCCAACGAACCATTTTCATTGGGTGTGTAACCATATATGTAAACAGAACAACAATTTATTCTCTTACTTAAATGAATAACCGTATTGCAATAAACATGATCAAATCATATTCATGCTCAATGCAAACACCAAATAACACTTATTTAGGTTCAACACTAATCCCGAAAGTATAGGGAGTGTGCGATGATGATCATATCAATCTTGGAACCACTTCCAACACACATCGTCACTTCACCCTTAACTAGTCTCTGTTCATTCTGCAACTCCCGTTTTGAGTTACTACTCTTAGCAACTGAACCAGTATCAAATACCGAGGGGTTGATACGAACACTAGTAAAATACACATCAATAATCCATATATCAAATATACCTTTGTTCACTTTGCCATCCTTCTTATCCGCCAAATACTTGGGGCAGTTCCGCTTCCACTGGCCAGTCCCTTTGCAGTAGAAGCACTTAGTCTCAGGCTTAGGACCAGACTTGGGCTTCTTCACTTGAGCAGCAACTTGCTTGTCGTTCTTCTTGAAGTTCACCTTCTTCCCTTTGTCCCTTTACTTGAAACTAGTGGTTTTGTTTACCATCAACACTTGATGCTTTTCTTGATTTCTACCTTCGTAGATTTCAGCATCGCGAAGAGCTTGGGAATCGTTTCCGTTATCCCTTGCATATTATAGTTCATCACGAAGTTCTACTAACTTGGTGATGGTGACTAGAGAATTCTGTCAATCACTATTTTATCTGGAAGATTAACTCCCACTTGATTCAAGCGATTGTAATACCCATATAATATGACCACATGCTCACTGCTTGAGCTATTCTCCTCCATCTTTTAGCTATAAAACTTGTTGGAGACTTCATATCTCTCAACTCGGGTATTTGCTTGAAATATTAACTTCAACTCCTGGAACATCTCATATGTTCCATGACGTTCTTTGAAGTCCCGATTCTAAGCCGTTAAGCATGGTGCACTAAACTATCAAGTAGTCATCATATTGAGCTAGCCAAACGTTCAGAACGTCTGCATCTGCTCCTGCAATAGGTCTGTCACCTAGTGGTGCATCAAGGACATAATTCTTCTGTGCAGCAATGAGGAAAATCCTCAGATCACGGATCCAATCCGTATCATTGCTACTAACATTTTTCAACTTAGTTTTCTCTAGGAATATATAAAAATTAAACGGGGAGCAACATCGCGAGCTATTGATCTACAACATAGATATGCTAATACTACCAGGACTAAGTTCATGATAAATTAAAGTTTAACTAATCATATTACTTAAGAACTCCCACTTAGATAGACATCCCTCTAATCATCTAAGTGATCACGTGATCCAAATCAACTAAACCATAACCGATCATCACGTGAAATGGAGTAGCTTTCAATGGTGAACATCATTATGTTGATCATATCTACTATATGATTCATGCTCGACCTTTCGGTCTTAGTGTTCTGAGGCCATATCTGCATATGCTAGGCTCAGCAAGTTTAACCTGAGTATTCCGCGTGTGCAAAACTGGCTTGAACCTGTTGTAGATGGACGTAGAGCTTATCACACCCGATCATCACGTGGTGTCTGGGCACGACGAACTTTGGCAACAGTGCATACTCAGGGAGAACACTTTTATCTTGAAATTTAGTGAGAGATCATCTTATAATGCTACCGTCAATCAAAGCAAGATAAGACGCATAAAAGATAAACATCACATGCAATCAATATAAGTGATATGATATGGCCATCATCATCTTGTGCTTGTGATCTTCATCTCTGAAGCACCGTCATGATCACCATCGTCACTGGCGCGACACCTTGATCACCATCGTAGCATCGTTGTTGTCTCGCCAATCTTATCTTCCACGACTATCGCTACCGCTTAGTGATAAAGTAAAGCATTACAGCACAATTGCATTGCATACAATAAAGCGACAACCATATGGCTCCTGCCAGTTGCCGATAACTCGGTTACAAACCATGATCATCTCATACAATAAAATTAGCATCATGTCTTGACCATATCACATCACAACATGCCCTGCAAAAACAAGTTAGACATCCTCTACTTTGTTGTTGCAAGTTTTACGTGGCTGCTACGGGCTTAAGCAAGAACCGTTCTTACCTATGCATCAAAACCACAACGATAGTTTATCAAGTTAGTGCTGTTTTAACCTTCACAAGGACCGGGAGTAGCCACACTTGGTTCAACTAAAGTTGGAGGAACTGACACCCGCCAGCCACCTGTATGCAAAGCACGTCGGTAGAACTAGTCTCCCGTAAGCGTACGCGTAATGTCGGTCCGGGCCGCTTCATCCAACAATACCGCCGAACCAAAGTATGACATGCTAGTAAGTAGTCTGACTTATATCGCCCACAACTCACTTGTGTTCTACTCGTGCACAACATCAACGCATAAAGCCTAGGCTCGGATGCCACTATTGGGGAACGTAGTAATTTCAAAAATTTCCTACGCACACGCAAGATCGTGGTGATGCATAGCAACGAGAGGGGAGAGTGTTGTCTACGTACCCTCGTAGACCGTTCGCAGAAGCATTATATCAACGCGGTTGATGTAGTCGTACGTCTTCACGATCCGACCGATCCAAGTACCGAAAGCACGACACCTTTGAGTTCTGCACACGTTCGGCTCGGTGACGTCCTCGCCTTCTCGATCCAGCAAGAGGGGCGAAGTAGTAGATGAGTTCCGGCGGCACGACGGCATGGTGACGGTGTTGGTGAAGAACAATCTCCGCAGGGCTTCGCCTAAGCACTACGAAAACTATGACGGAGGATAAACTAGAGGGGACGGGGTTGCCGGCACACGACTTGGTGTTTCTTGATGTGTCTTTGGTGCTAGCCCTACCCCTCTATTTATATGTTGTGCCCTGGGGTCGAAACTTGGAGTAAAAGCCTACTCAAAGTCGGTTTCACCCGAAAGGCAAGAGTACTTCTCGGACTCCAGGGCTAGACGCCAGGGTTCCCGGCGTCTACCCCCTAGCCTCTGGTCTCCGCAAAACTTCCTTTTGCACTTTCCAAAAGCCTCGTGGGCTTTCCCCTTTGGCCAAGATAAAGTGTTCTCGTGCCCAAACATTTCGGGGAACATCCGGAACCCCTTCCGGAGATCAAACACTACTATCCCATATATCAAACTTTATCTTCGGACCATTCTGGAGGTCCTCGTCATGTCCGTGATCTCATCCCGGACTCCGAACAACATTTGGTCATCAACATACATAACTCATATAGTACTATATCGTCAACGAACGTTAAGTGTGCGGACCCTACAGGTTCGAGAACTATGTAGACATGACCGAGACACCTCTCTGGTCAATAACCAATAGCGGGACCTGGATGCCCATATTGGCTCCTACATATTATACGAAGATCTTTATCGGTCACACTGCATAACAACATACGTTGTTCCCTTTGTCATCGGTATGTTACTTGCCCGAGATTCGATCATCGGTATCTCAATACCTAGTTCAATCTCGTTACCGACAAGTCTCTTTACTCATTCCGTAATACATCATCCCGCAACTAACTCATTAGTTGCAATGCTTGCAAGGCTTATTGTTGGGGAACGTTGCAGAAAACAAAAAATTTCCTACGGTTTCACCAAGATCCATCTAGGAGTTCATCTAGCAACGAGTGATCGGATTGCATCTACATACCTTTGTAGATCACGCGCGGAAGCGTTCAAAGAACGGGGATGAGGAAGGCGTACTCGACATGATCCAAATCACCGGAGATCCTAGCGCCGAACGGACGGCACCTCCGCGCTCAACACACGTACGGTCAGCGTAACGTCTCCTCCTTCTTGATCCAGCAAGGGGGAAGGAGAGGTTGAGGAAGATGGCTCCAGCAGCAGCACGACGGCATGGTGGTGATGGAGCTGCAGTACTCCGGCAGGGCTTCACCAAGCACTATGAAGGAGGAGGAGGTGTTGGAGAGGGAGAGGGAGGCACCAAAGGCAAGGGGTTCGAGGTCCTCCCTTCCCCCCACTATATATAGGGGGCCTAGGGGGGGCGCCGGCCCTAGGAGATGCAATCTCCTAGGGGGGGCGCCGGCCCTAGGAGATGCAATCTCCTAGGGGGGGCGGCGGCCAAGGGAGGAATCCCTCCTCCCCAAGGCACCTAGGAGGTGCCTTCCCCCTTTGGGACTCTTCCCTTCTTGAACCCTAGGCGCATGGGCCTCTTGGGGCTGGTGCCCTTGGCCCATGTAGGCCAAGGCGCACCCCCTACAGCCCATGTGGCCCCCCGGGGCAGGTGGCCCCACCCCGTGGACCCCCGGGACCCTTCCGGTGGTCCCGGTACAATACCGGTGACCCCGAAACTTGTCCCGATGCCCGAAATAGCACTTCCTATATATAATTCTTTACCTCCGGACCATTCCGGAACTCCTCGTGACGTCTGGGATCTCATCCGGGACTCCGAACAACATTCGGGTTACTGCATATACATATCCCTACAACCCTAGCGTCACCGAACCTTAAGTGTGTAGACCCTATGGGTTCGGGAGACATGTAGACATGACCGAGACGACTCTCTGGTCAATAACCAACAGCGGGATCTGGATACCCATGTTAGCTCCCACATGCTCCTCGATGATCTCATCGGATGAACCACGATGTCGAGGATTCAAGCAACCCCGTATACAATTCCCTTTGTCAATCGGTATGTTACTTGCCCGAGATTCGATCGTCGGTATCCCAATACCTCGTTCAATCTCGTTACCGGCAAGTCACTTTACTCGTACCGTAATGCATGATCCCGTGACCAGACACTTGATCACTTTGAGCTCATTATGATGATGCGTTATCGAGTGGGCCCAGTGATACCTCTCCATCATACGGAGTGACAAATTCTAGTCTTGATCCGTGTCAACCCAACATACACTTTCGGAGATACCCGTAGTATACCTTTATAGTCACCCAGTTACGTTGTGACGTTTGGTATACCCAAAGCACTCCTACGGTATCCGGGAGTTACACGATCTCATGGTCTAAGGAAAGGATACTTGACATTGGAAAACTCTAGCAAACAAACTATACGATCTTGTGCTATGTTTAGGATTGGGTCTTGTCCATCACATCATTCTCCTAATGATGTGATCTCGTTATCAATGACATCCAATGTCCATAGTCAAGAAACCATGACTATCTGTTGATCAATGAGCTAGTCAACTAGAGGCTTACTAGGGACATGTTGTTGTCTATTATTCACACATGTATTACGATTTCCGGATAACACAATTATAGCATGAATAAAGACAATTATCATGAACAAGGAAATATAATAATAATGCTTTTATTATTGCCTCTAGGGCATATTTCCAACACTTATAGTGATGTTCATTACCGAGTGGGCCCAGAGATACCTCTCCGACAATCGGAGTGACAAATCCTAATCTCGAAATATGCTAACCCAACAAGTACCTTCGGATACACTTGTAGAGCACCTTTATGATCACCCAGTTATGTTGTGACGTTTAGTAGCACACAAAGTGTTCCTCCGATAAACGGGAGTTGCATAATCTCATAGTCATAGGAACATGTTTAAGTCATGAAGAAAGCAATAGCAACAAACTAAACGATCAAGTGCTAAGCCAACGGAATGGGTCAAGTCAATCACATCATTCTCCTAATGATGTGATCCCGTTAATAAAATGACAACTCATGTCTATGGTTAGGAAACATAACCATCTTTGATCAACGAGCTAGTCAAGTAGGGGCATACTAGTGACACTCTTTTTGTCTATGTATTCACACATGTATTATGTTTCTGGTTAATACAATTCTAGCATGAATAATAAACATTTATCATGATATAAGGAAATAAATAATAACTTTATTATTGCCTCTAGGGCATAATTCCTTCAGGAATTGCCCCAAGAATGGATTATGTATTTTGATGGTGCTTTTTCCCTGCAAGGTGCAGGGTCTAGCGTGATTCTTGTTGCTCCCTTCGAGGAACACTTGAAGTACATCGTGCAAATGCATTTTGTCTGGGAAGAAGCAACCAACAATACAACTGAGTATGAAGGACTCCTTGTCAGGCTCAGGATTGCAGCAGAATTAGGAATTAAGAGGATGATCATTCGAGTAGATTCACATCTTGTGGTGAGACAAGTCAACAAGGATTACCAAAGTCCATTGATGGAGGCATACGTCGAGGAAGTGAGGATATTAGAGGAGCACTCTGACAGATTGCAAACAGAGCACATACCCCGTGCGAAAAACAGCATAGCTGATCATCTGTCAAAGTGTGTTGTGCAGAAGCTTCCAGTGGAAACAGGAACTTTTGTTCTCCATCTCACTCAGCCCTCCGTATCCCCAACAACAATGGCCTAGAAGAGGAGAAAGTTGGACACCAGAAAGCCTCTCCCGGTCGAGCCGTCCGCTCCCGGCAGGTTCCCTGTCGGAAACAACTCCTCATAGCCTGCCGGACCACGCCCTCCAGCCGGGTCCATGAATCCCGCGGATGAGGCTGGTACTCCCACGCAGAGGAGGTGCCGCTAGTCCTCGTTGCCGAGCCCCAGGCTCCAACCTGGGCAAGGCACATTGTCCGCTTTCTCCAACCGGAGAGCTTCCGGGCGACCAAGATGAAGCTGAAAAAATAGCCCGGAGGCCCAATATGTATCAGTTTGTCGATGACACTCTGTAGAGAAGGCGGCCCAACGGTGTGAAACTGAAGTGTGTCTGCTGAGAAGAAGGAAAGGAACTGCAGGCTGAGATTCATAGAGGAATGTGTGACTCCCGCATTGGATCAAGGGTATTAGTTGGGAAAGCATTCCAGCATGGATTCTATTGGCCCACAGCCCTCCAAGATGCCGTCGAGCTCGTCACGACATGTGAAGCTTGTCAGTTCCATTCCAAGAAAACACACCTGCCTGCCCAAGCTCTTCAAACAATCCCTCTATCATGGCCATTTTTGGTCTGGGGGCTCGATATCCTCGGCCCCTTCCCCCGACCAATCGGGGGATTTGAATTCTTGTTCGTTGCCATCGACAAGTTTACAAAGTGTCCAGAAGTGACTGTCGTGATAAAGGTGACTGCTCAATCTGCTATCAAGTTCTTGAAAGAATTGGTGTGTCATTTTGGAGTTCCGGCAAGGATCATCACCAACAACGGCACCCAGTTCACGAGCCACGCCTTCATGCAATATGTTCATGCCCTCAGATGCAAGATCTCATTCGCCTCTGTGGCACACCCCCGGAGTAATGGACAAGCTAAGAGGGCGAACACTAAAGTGCTATGTGGACTCAAGACAAGAACTTTTGATACACTGCAGAAGCACGACAGGCGGTGGATCGAGGAGCTGCCAATAGTCCTATGGTCCCTTAGAACGACACCAAACCGAGCTACTGGGCAGACTCCCTTCTCCCTGGTCTAGGGGGTAGAAGCAGTTATCCCCATGGAACTCATTTACGAGTTGCCTGGAGTGCTTGCCTACGATGAAGTAGTGCAAGATCAACACCGGCGTGACAACGCTGTGCTACTCGAGGAGAACCGTCTCCGGGCCGCTACGCGTGTTGCACGATGCCAACAATCCATGCGTCTCTATCATAGCCACAGGGTATGTGCATAGTGTTTTAAGGAAGGTGACCTTGTCTTTAGGCGCGTTCAGTCTGCCAAGGGTACACACAAGTTATCACCAGAGTGGGAAGGCCCTTACCGGGTAGTATGAGTCACCAGACCTGGCGCTGTCCGTCTAGAGACCAAAGACGGCACTCAGTTGCAAAACTCATGGAATATTGAGCATCTCCGCAAGTTCTACCCGTAAGGCGCGGCTGTCGGGCCATACCCGGTAGCCACCCTTTTGTACAGGCCTTGCCTCAGTTGCATGTAACCCCTTGTACAAAGCCGGGGTGATGACCCTGTGCAAGAGAAAATAAAGAAGCGCTGTAGGGGGCCCCCAACAAAGATTGCATGCATGCATGAGCACACCAAGATCACTGCATAAGCATTTCATGAGCATTTGCATATGCATATAGAGAGGATCGCATCTTGCATTCATTCTCATCAGCATGAAGTTTCAGGTTCCTGCCATGAACTTGACTTCGTCAAGGAGTTGAGAAGATTGCCTGGCACAGCAGTCCCCGGCAAGCCAAACAAATAAGTTTTTCTTCCTATCCGTTAGTGTTCTGTCGGCTATAACTTGTGCATTAGAATGCCTCGCCTATCTTTTGAAACTTAGGTGCTCCCGTCCATGACTCGAATGCTGCTTCGGTCAGGATGGTCATAGTGTCCTTTGGGGAAAAAGAAGTTGGCGGGGGGCTGTTCCCTTTGTTTGTTCCCCGGCAGACACATTTCTCCGGCAAACGAAAAGGATACCGGCAGGATAGCCTGCTAGGGAAAACTCGTTTATTTACATTAAAGAGGCACTTCACCTCTACAAGGACATACACATGCACGAGTTACCAGCAAGGTTCATCTTTTTCATTCATATGCTAATACAAGTGCAAGCATTACAGAACACAAACATGGACTTGAGATTGAAATTTGGCGATTGCCTACAGATTTAAGATTGAAAAAGATAAGTGCCCCGTTACGCCTTCGCCCTTGTCCATTTTCCCCGGGGTCTAGGGGAGGAGGGACACACTGCCGAGCAGAAGCCCTCGTCGCCGCCGCGAAGACTCCACTGCGCCCTCGCCCTCCCGCCATCGCTGGAAGGGAAGAGTTGCGGAGAAGAAGGAGGAGAAGTGCCACTCCTACACCCTACTTTATAGGGAAACTAGGCAGGGTGCTGGCTCCTCATACGAGAAGCGGCTACCACGCACCTCCAATGCGGCCTCTCTCCACCCACTCTCCCCACCCACTACAGCTCTGAGTGCCGAGGCCGACCCCCTGCTCCAACCATCGACGCTACGTTTCAGCCATGGCACTCCTGCCCGTGTCCTCCGCATCCAACACCTACCACACCCAATGCATGTGGGACATGTGGCTGGTGTGTGCGGAACGGGAGGCAAGTGGGATGGTAGTTTCCGCCCCGTGATCGTGGGGCGAGGAGAATCGATGGGCCATGATCAAAATTCTTCCACAACGTCATGCATGACGCACGGAGAAACCGAAAACCGGCCCGGAATCAAGGCTAATCAAGAAGCAAGAGGAGACTCCAAGAGACCAACTTCTTCAGCAACCCTTGGATGTGCACTTATTAGGCCCTACCTCAACGATGCTCGGCAGCACGTTCGGGGCAGGCCCGGGGGCTTCTGTCTGTGCAACAAACCCTAGGTCTATTGCCCAGACTGTGCACAAGCACAGGAACAAGATCGGAGCACCAGCCCAAGTCAGAGTAAAAGGACCAAGAGTTTCAAAGGACCAGCGTGCAGACCAGACATACCAAGATTAAGCCAAGAAAGTAGAATATCAACAAGAGAAGGGCCTTCCTTGCCGGGCAAGCGAGCCCGGCAAGGGGCAGGGCCACAGCCTGAGGAAAGCAACCAAGACAACCCGGCGGGTCCTGCCGGGGCTCACAGAGGCAAAAACCACCTTCATATATTTTAGGGAATCACGTTACCCTATTTTCCATATATTTTATTTTTGGAGAAAATAATTTGAATAAAACTCAAATAACTCGAAATTGAAATTTCTAAAAGGATTTTAAATTTGATCCTTTTAAACTTCCAACTCATATTTCATATGTTTTGAAGATTCATTTTATCTTCTCTCATGAAAATCATTGAGTTGCTTGAAGTTTCTGAATTTGAAATATTTGCAGATGAAATTCAAATCTTTTCAAAACCCTTTTTCATTTAATTAAATGGAGGAAGTCATATTATCTTCACTCCAGGGTTTTTTATTTGAAAAGTATTTGAATTCATGGAGATCAGAAATGCAAAAATGAAAGTTTGGGAAAGTCCTTTTATTCCCTCTCATTCAACTTTCAAAAGTTTCAAATTTCACTCAATTTTACTCAAGCAATCAAAAAATCAATCAAAACTATCTATTTAATATAACATTCGAAAATTTAGAATTTTGGGATGTTACAAACCTACCACCCTTAAAATGAATTTCATCCTCAAGATTCGGAGAGGCTAGAAAGAAATAGGTTAGGTTCGGGGGTCTTCTCAAAATCCATCGATCATTACAGGGGGTTTGGGGTGCTACCACCCTTAGAAGCATGGCTACGGTTCCATCAAAACTTATATACTCCATCCTTATTGTTGAAAGTGTCAGTCTCCTCGATTCTTGGGAAATTTCCTACTCTGGCTCTTTCGGTAGTGGTACAACCATTTTTACTCAATCCTTGTGGCCTTTCATCTTGGTATGGTTCTTCTGTGACTGGTTCTTCTTAGCTAACTGGTCTGTCGCCAATACTAAACAACTATCGATATCTCATGGTGGTCAACCATTTATGGTTTCTCCTGCAGGAAATGGGTCTGGGTTGAACATCACCGTATGACCTACGTTTGGCAATAGCTGCCTTGTACAAGGGAAAATTGCCATACCATTCTAAGGTTTAAACAAAGTTTTGATCGTCGTCTCTCTACTATAGGTAAGTCACTCAGACTTACCATCCCATATAGCAAGGCGAATAGTAAGAGTAAGTCGGTATGGTGATCAATCCATCCCGCACCCAAATCATTATCTTGTATATGGTTTAGCGAATCTTGCATTCTAACACTCGGTCATCCTCACAAGCATTGCAGAATTTCTCTTGTCGATGAACTAAGTTTGGATAAATCCATTGATTCTGCAAGCAAAAAACATCTATCGTTTCTGTAACATCCCACATTTTCAATTTGGAATGTTATACAATAGATCATCGTTGCATATCATATTTTATTGCATTTTGGTTTGATCCTAGAAATTCTACGCAACTCAAGGACCCACGGAGAGAGTTGGGGATTTTGTTATTTTCATATTTGAGTTTTCTAAAATTTTGAAAAAGAGGATCGTTTGATTTTAATTATTTTCTCTTCAAATATTTCTTTTATGAAAATAAAAGAGAGGGGATAAAATGACTTCCCCAAAATAAAGAAATATTGGAGATTTAATATTAAAATCAAATAAGATTTTACTCAGAGTTTTATCGCTATTTTATTTGAATTAGGAATATTTGTGTTTTTCAAAATTGTATTAGAGGCCCAAATAAATGTTCACCTTGTTCGTTAGATTTTTAGAGGACGGGGAAAATTTATTTCAGGATTTTTGGAGTCCGTTTAGTATTTCTTTTCTTCGCTTTTCTGCGCAGAATTTATTTAAAAAGAAAGTCAACTAACCTAACCGGGCTGTGTCCGCCTGGGACACTAGCCCGGCCGGCCTTTAAAGCCGCGACGCCTGAGCCGCCCCAGTCCCAAACCCTAGTCGATGCCGCCGCCACATGCCGCCGCCGCCGCTGCCCGCCACCGGAGCCCGTCGCCGAGCCGCGCCGCCGGCCCGCCGCCCACCGGAGTCGTCGCCCCGCCCTCCGAAGTTTCCGCCGCCGCCGTCGTCAAAAACGCCGAGGTAGCCGCCGTTTTTTTTCGAAAACCTAGATTCATTTTTTTTGTTTTGATCGGTTTAGTTTTTCCGTCGGTTCATTTATTTAGCGAACGCCCGTTCATACGCTCGTTTTAATGAACGGTTTTCACCCGTTAGCCGCAGACAACGAACATTTGTTCGTTAGCATGTTCGCCAATTTTCTTTTTCTAGGACTTTTCGCTCGTTTATCGGAATCAGGCGATTCAAGCGCCTAGATCTTCGTTTCGAAGCCCTCTTTCTGTTTAACCAACTTGAACAAGTTTTTGCTACTGTGAGAATTTGACTTAAGTCCAGATTAGTAAACGGATCTTGTTTCTTTCGCAGTTTGAGTTTCATTGCTTCGTTTGGTTTGATTCTTTTTGCCAACCGGAGTTCTTAAGTTGAACTTTCTGGTTAGACTTCTATTTGAGTTTTACCTGTGCCTCTAGTTGAGTGCTTATTGTATGCTTGTTTGTTTGCGATAGAGTGCCCGGAGTGCGAAGCGTGCAACTACGAGTCTCTAGGTTTCACGGATCATCAGCAAGGAAAGTAACACTTTGATCATACCCTTTTACTACCCAGTTTTACTGCATTAGATCAATCCTCAAACAATTGCATGGTTAGGATCTGATTAAATTGTGGGTTTTGGGAAGTAGATGAGGTAGTACCTATTCACCTGTTTATTTTTCAAACCTATGGGAGTTACTTCTACGTTGATTATATTGCTATGCTATGCTCGTAGATGTGGTTTGCGTTTGAGTGTTTTCATGACAGATGTGAGTTGTTAATTAATGGTTCAACTTAAGGTGGAAACTCAAATACACATCTGGGTGGATTGCTTGTGGGCAGCTGGAGAATGAAATGTTGTCCTAGGATATCCCAGAGGACCCGTGTGATCATCCTACGGCCCGCCACCCAGGCTCAAAGGGATCATAACATTATTCATGCTAGAAACTTCTGTGTGCAGCCACAAGCCATTATGGGCTCTGGCATAGTTGAGTAAGTTGCGTGAAGCTCTCGAAGAGGTGGACTAGCAGATGTAGTGGGTTGTAGGTGGTACAGTCTATCCAGAGTAGACAGTTAATGCTTCTGAAAGACTGTGTCTCGGTCATCCGTTTCTCAAACACCATGTAGTGTGGGAAATCCAACGGAGGAGATCGAGTCTCATGGGGAAAGGTGCGCAAACCTCTACAGAGTGTATAAACTAATCATGGTTAGCCGTGTCCCCGGTTTATGGACATCTTGAGTATCTGGTTCTTGGATTATCATGTTGATCTCAACACTCTTAATATAATTTGATTGGGTTTAATGATGATGTTTAATTGGGATTGAGTTTGAGGAACCTTCTCAATGTTTAATAACTACCATGATAGTTAAATAAAAGTTATTCCTTTGTTGTAGGAAAAAATTGGCTTTTCGCAAAAACATATTAACCATACAGCCTCCACCAGCCAAATATGCATGTAGTGATAGCATTTATTCTGTTCATTACTCTTGTGTTACCTTGCCAGCATATTCCATGTGTTGACCCATTTCGGGCTGCAACGTTCATGTTGCAGACTTTTCAGACGTCGAGTAAGGAGCCTTAGGTCGTTGTCTTTCACTCGGTGATGCCGTTGGAGTTGATGGACTCACTTTATCTTCCAAGCCTTCCGCTGTTATCATATTAGATGGCCTTAAGCCATATTTATTGTAATAAGTTCTCT
The DNA here is from genome assembly GCF_018294505.1 of Triticum aestivum. Lineage (NCBI taxonomy): Eukaryota > Viridiplantae > Streptophyta > Magnoliopsida > Poales > Poaceae > Triticum > Triticum aestivum. The sequence continues at coordinate 609,563,067 of NC_057800.1, forward strand.
TTTCAGACATTCGATGTAATAAGTGTGTGATTGCTACTCTGTTATAAATCCTCAAGTACTATGCATGTCAGCATTACCGATCCAGGGATGACATTGATGCACAGAGATCAGACTGTTTGAGGTCTGGTCGCTACAGTTTCTTCACAACTCTCAGGTTTTGCGTTACTCCTATAAGATCGTTGGTGGGTAAGGTCGTAATCTCTTTCTAGGGTATTTCCTTAAGCAAGAGTGTGCTTGCTTCTTGGCAGGTCCTGGGGCCTATGGGTCATGGCCCTTCTCATCACTTGCAAACCTTGAAATCATCATCGAACAACTGATCATTATTCCAACATCCAGCTTCCTAGCATTTCTTAAATCCATCCAATTGTACTTTCCTTCTTCCTTCTATTGGTGCCAATCTCAGATTGTGATTACTCAAACTCATCATGGAATTACAATTGCTCCATATTGTCAACATTATACCTCCTTTATATCTAGTATCACTTCATCCCTTCATATTCCTGGGGGTATCCCTCATATCGAGGTAAAACTCGTACTTATCTTGTCCAACGTCCACTCCGAGGAATATCATTATCTTTTCCAGGGGTCAAGTTTCCTCACAGGGTACTACCACCCTTAAAATGAACAAATCTTCCATAGACCATATTTCTCATAACCTCAAAAATGCTCGAAAATCTTTTCTTCATAGAGTAACAACTCATAAAAATTTAGCGTACGAACTCATGACAGAAGACTTTATTGATTCTCAAAGTATTAAAATCTCCTGCACTTCCTTTACATAATTTAACTTCTCCTGAAAGTTAGGGTGCTTACTACTCTATTTATTACATTCCTTACTCTAGTATCAAAATTCTGAAGTACTCTGCTCATGATTCCTTGCATTCTGGACATTGCCTAGCACCATGTTATACTTCTTTGCAATGTAAACAAATGACTTTCGACAAATCTCGGGGCTTATTTGTGATTGTGCCTATTCCCTGATTTCTTGGCTCCTTTCCTGGGCACATATTGGCATAGTGCCCAAGGTTCTGCACTTGAAACAGGTGATGTAACTCAGGTCCTTCTCTGCAGAGATTTGGTTCTTCCTGGTAAACTTTCTCTTCTTCCTCCTGGATTTCTTTGTTCCAACCAATACTTCCATTTCATGTGGATCAAACTCCACTTCCTCCGTCTAGAATTATACTAAATCCCCATTCAGACAATCCTGGAAGATGTGTCCTTTTTCTCCACATGAATAACACGACTTGGTGTAGGGTTTAATTGGGTCCACTTTGGGTGTGTCCTCCACCTCTTCCTTCATCACAGGTTCTTCTAAATTTTCCATGAGGACTCCTTTCATTGCTTCTTTCGTCTGTTGTACGGTTGTTTGTACCATGGGGTCAATGTGACACTGAGCAGGGTAGTGGGTACTCCCTTCACACAAGAAACAAGTAATCTGCCTAGTTGGGCATTCTTCAGCTGGGTGACTTCCTTCACAATTTGGGCATTCACCCTTGTGTTCTTTATGGGTGTGTCCTATTTCTCCATAGAGCTTGCATGCACAAGGATTCTTCACATCACTTCCATAAGGCTTCAATTTCTGGGACACAAAATGAGACTTTAGCAGAGTCAACTTAAATTCTTTCCAAGTGGTTACTCTTTGTCATCCATTGATGGTTTGGTACATCCTCCACCAAGTAGCAGCACCTCTTTCAAAGCACTGAAGAGCATGCTTGGTCATATCATTTCCGGCTATAGGGTTATTCTCCATGTGATCCTCCATGTTCTGAATCCATCGGTCTATCTCCAACTGACTCGTTGGTCCAGAAAATACAAGATCATCTCCATTCATCCTCTATTGGGTCCATGGGTTTTTGGGTGAGAGAGAGAGATATAGAGAGGGATACACACAATGCAAACAATAGTTTTGAAAAGACGGATTTTTTATTTTGTGGCTGTCGGAAAAACATCAAACAAAATGACAACTCACAATCGTCGCATCTAACGTAGGTATATAACATGGTTTTGGTCTGCTATAGGTCAATAAATCTTCAAGGTTGCCAAACTCTTCAAGTCTTGTTCATGTCTCCAATGGCTTCTTCTTATCGTGCTTGTCCTTCTCAAGTTCTTTTGCCAGAGTAGAGAGTTAATGCTTCTAAAAGACTGTGTCTCGGTCATCCGTTTCTCAAACACCATGTAGTGCGAGAAATCCAACGGAGGAGATCGAGTCTTGTGGGGAAAAGTGTGCAAACCTCTGCAGATTGTATAAACTAATCATGGTTAGCCGTGTCCCCAGTTATGGACATCTTGTGTATCTGTTTCTTGGATTATCATGTTGATCTCAACACTCTTAATATAATTTGATTGGGTTTAATGATGATGTTTAATTGGCATTGAGTTGGAGGAACCTTCTCAATGTTTAACAACTACCATGATAGTTAAATAAAAGTTATTCCTTTGTTATAGGAAAAATTGGCTTTTTGCAAAAATATATTAACCATACATCCTCCACCAGCCAAATATGCATGTAGTGATAGCATTTATTCTATTCATTACTCTTGTGTTACCTTGCCAGCATATTCCATGTGCTGACCCGTTTCAGGCTGCAACGTTCATGTTGCAGACTTTTCAAATGTCGAGTAAGGAGCCTTAGGTCGTTGTCTTTCACTCAATGATGCCGTTGGAGTTGATGGACTCACTTTATCTTCCAAGCCTTCCGCTGTTATCGTATTAGATGACCTTAAGCCATATTTGTTGTAATAAGTTCTCTTTTGAGACATTCGATGTAATAAGTGTGTGATTGCTACTCTGTTATAAATCCTCAAGTACTGTGCGTGTCAGCATTATCGATCGAGGGATGACACTGATGCATAGAGATCAGACTGGTTGAGGTCTGGTCGCTACAAGATGGTATCAGAGCACACACTGACTGTAGGACACGACCACTAAGCTAAAACCCTATATCACTACTCTCTTCTCATTTCTGACTCCTCTCCCTTTACTACCCTTTGGGATGGCGGATGCAAGGAACAAGTTCACTCAACCGGATGAAGATACACCTTTTGGATGACACTTGAAGGAAGTTCTAGATACCTGAACATCGGAATACCAAGCTTCACCGGGACCTACAACGCCACTTTACTACAAGAGGAGCGCTGGATGATTCGAGTTCAAATTCCAGGAAGGACGCTCGCGCCAGTCACTAAGCCCATAGAGTTTTCCTTTGATGCACCAACCTGGAGTTTAGGCAAGAGCATGGCAGCCCACATCACCATGGGACGCATTGGAGAAGTTTACCACAAAGATCTCAAGGATACTATCTACCAGATTTGTGGGTGCCAAGATGAGCAATGGGAGATGATCAGCACCAGGAAGGATAGATCTATTGCCGCTTCGATCCAGGAGTAAAACCAGCACATTCGTCGCCAGGAGAACCAGATATGCGCAGGCATGATAGATCCGAAGAAGGCAATGACTAGGATCACGGAGCTGGAGGAAGAACTCAAGTCTACACGCGATGGATACGAGGAGGAAATGACGACACTAGTGGAGATGAATGACGATCTGACAAGGAAGCTAGGAGTATTCATGGGAGACCCCGCGCCAGGAGGAGAATACGGCGATTCCATTTGCCCGGAGAACTACATCATCATCGACGACACCGACTCGGACCCTGATGATAGCGATGATGACTTTGTTGACGAAGCTGGAGCAGATATTATGGAGTCTTCCACTGATCAATTTTTCTAGTCGACCACCATATCAGTAGTAGTTGTCCCCCATGTATATAGATTAGACCGATTGTATGCCCTTGTTTGAATTGATTGAAGTGATATGATTGTGTTTATCTCATGAGCATATGGGTAGTGCTTTCTCACTAGACCTCATTCTATTCTATTATCTTCCCTCTAAACCCTCAGATGCCTTCGAGACGTGACCCCAGATTTACTTTCCCACCGGAGCTCACTCAGTTTATCCAGCAGCAGAATGCCTTGATGCAGTTGTTAGTTCAGAACCAAGGCAACAACAACAACCCACCACCACCACCCCCAGTTGACAACTTAGCCCGTTTTCTGAGGTTGCAGCCGCCAGTGTTCTCCAGTAGCACCGAGCCGATAGTTGCAGATGATTGGCTCCGCAGGATTGGAAGGGAGTTGACCACTGCAGGATGCACAGATGCTGAGAAGATGTGTTTTGCCACGCACCAATTGGATGGACCAGCAGCCTCATGGTGGGAGAATTACACGACCACTTTTCCTATAGCCAATGTCACTTCGGAGCAGTTTCAGCAAGCATTCTGTACCGCCCATGTATCAGTAGGAGCTATGGCCATGAAGAAGCGCAAGTTTTGCAACTTACGCCAAGGAGGATGCACCGTTGGCCAGTATGTGGATGACTTTAGTATGCTAGCATGTTACGCCCCAGATGACGTTGCAACAGATGCCGCGAAGCAGGAGAAGTTTCTGGAAGGACTGAATGATGAGCTGAGCATGCAGTTGATGGTAGCAACTTTCACTAACTACGAGGAGTTAGTAGATAGAGCTCTCATGATTGAAGGGAAGCAGCAGTTGTTTGATAACCGCAAGAGGAAGTATGGACAAGGAAAGTACAATTCTGGAGCTCAGCAGAGACCCCGTTTTACCCCTAACTCGGGAGGACCTCTTCAGCATAACCATGGAGGTCACAACCACAATGGAGGGATTCCGCACAACCATAGTGGCCCCAGGAATGTTAATGGCAATGGAGGAAGCAACGGACAGAACCGTTCCAACCCAGCAACGCCCGCCAAGAAGGATCTAAGTCACAGTACTTGCTTCAAGTGCGGGAAGACTGGACATTATGCCACGGAATGTTCTGAAGAAAAGAATGGGAATGGCAATGGAAGCTCTGGGAAGAAGCCCAACCATTTTAACAGGGTACAAGTGAACCACGTGAACGTGGAGGAGGTTGAAGCACAACCAGATGCAGTAATAGGTAAGTTTATGATTAAGTCATTTACTACAATTGTTCTTTTTTGTAATGGCGCATCGCATTCATACATATCAAGGGGATTTTTGGAAAAGTTTAAACTGCCAAGCCAAGCCCTTAGGACACCCATGTTAGTAACCTCGCCAGGAGCGGAGTATATGGCTAGCCTATGGTGTGATCGGTTACCATTAAGGATTGGTAGCTACGTGTTCCCCTCAGACCTAATAGTATTGGAGTCACAAGGACTGGATGTGATATTAGGCATGGATTGGTTATCAAAGTATGGAGGGAACATTGACTGCATCAATAAGTCGATTTTGCTTATCACTCCAGAAGGAAGAAGGATCAAGTATGTATCCTGGCATGTGCTGAATAGGACTCAAGTGAATACCTTATCCGGAGTTGTACAGGAGGAAGTACCAGTGGTGAAGGATTTCCCGGATGTATTTCCAGAAGAGTTGCCAGTCATGCCACCAGATAGAGACATTGAGTTTTTGATCGAGCTTTTGCCAGGCACAGGGCCAATATCTAAGAGACCATATAGGATGCCTGCTAAAGATTTAGAGGAAATTAAGAAGCAGATTAAGGAGTTACTGGATAAAGGCTATATTCGCCCAAGCTCGTCACCTTGGGGATCACCAGTGCTTCTAGTGGAGAAGAAGGATGGATCGTTGAGGATGGTTGTTGATTATCGAAGATTGAATGAAGTGACGATCAAGAACAAGTACCCACTGCCGATGATAAATGACTTGTTTGACCAACTACAAGGAGCTAAGGTGTTTTCCGAGATCGATCTGCGATCAGGGTACCACCAGCTGAAGATTCGAGAGTAGGATATACCAAAGACAGATTTCACCACAAGGTACGGGCTATATGAGTATACCTTTATGTCATTTGGTTTGACTAACGCACCTGCCTATTTTATGAACATGATGAACAAGGTGTTTATGGAGTTTTTGGATAAGTTTGTCCTGGTGTTCATTGATGATATTCTAGTATACTCGAAGAATGAAGAGGAGCATAAGGAACAATTGTGTTTGGTACTTGGGAAGCTCAGAGAACATCAGCTATATGCCAAGTTCAGAAAGTGTGTGTTTTGGTTGAAGGAACTTGGATTCCCCGGACATGTTATATCCGGAGAAGGAATAGCCGTAGACCCTATGTCGTGGAATTGTCACGGCAGATGTCCTAGTGTGAGGACTTAGTCATGAGGCTAGCGCATCTTTGTAGTAGCTTGAGAGGGGTTGAGCGAAATCAAGAGACGCAACACAAGACAAGGATTTAGATAGCTTCGGGCCCCGGGAAACATCATCCGATAAGAGCCCTACATGCTGTTTGTGGCTAGATCTCATTATGCTCATGAGAGAGCCGCCGCATAAGCCGGCTCCCCCTTTGTGTCTAGACATAGAGATTGTTTGTTCTTGCTTGTCCCTCTTGGGGTGCCCTGCCCCTCCTTATATAAGTTGGAGGGGCGGGTTACATATGGAGTCCTAGTAGGACTTGGACTATTCTATAACAAGTGGAATCCTAGTCTGCCCCTTTTAGGGATAACTCCTTGTGTCTTTCCTCGTAAATCGGCCCACCATAGCATGAGCCGGCCTTCTAAGCCTTGGGCCTTGTCATCCGTCCGATCCGCCCGCCCGGTTTCCAGTGAGTCACAATGTCCAGGCGGGTTACATGTAAACCGCCATGTCCGGGCGGATCGCCAGTGAGTCGCCAAGCTCCAGCCGGGTCTCTGGTGAGTCACCAAGTCCGGCTGGGTCATACCGCAGGGTATATCCCCGACATTAGCCCCCAGTTTAATTTGGATTTATCCATGTTAAACTGATCCTGCAAAATAAACACCAGAACAACTTTGATAGGTTGTGCTCCGGGTTAAAAATTCTTGTAAGCCGGCACCTGATCATCGTTAAGTCCTTGACATTTTCTCCTGGGAAATCTGGGTCAATAGGCCAGCTTCATAATCCATTTGCTGACATTGGCTCTTGTAGAGAAATATTATAAGAAATAATCCATTTGAGTCGGCCTTTAATGCTCTGACTTGACAAAAATATTGGTCTTGAAATATTCAACTGATAAACATTCGGCTTAAAGATGTAGATCTTGCCGATTTATGTTTGCCAAAATTGCCGGGTTATAAATAAATGATGCGGGGTCATGATTGTTGCAGACACCGGGTTAATCTGGTCTACTCCAAACTGAGAATTTCAAGATTTTTTCTCCCTTATATGCATATCACCTATAGCCCCCAAGTGCAGGGTTGTCATGCTTGCAGCAATCTAGGACTTGTAATTGCCTTATGCTCATGAAAACTTCAACCAGTGTAGCCCCCAAGGGCCGGGTCATTATGCAATAATGAGCAGGGACTTTGTAGATATAACCATGTAAACTTGAACATCAACGTGTAGCCCCCAAGGGCCGGCTTAATAAGATAATACCGAGCTGGGACTTTGTATATAATTTATTGATAATAACATCATATAATATAATCTCCACCATGGGGCTTGAACCCACGTCCACAAGGTTAAGAGCTTTGTACTCTACCAACTGAATAGTGGATCATTCAATATAATAGATTAATGCTTGTGTACCTTGAATTTTTGACATGAGCAATTGGTAGCCCCCAAGGGTCGGCTCATTACAATGTGATGAGTCGGGTCTTCAATAAATTGAACAAAAAGTGACTTTACATTAGCCCCCAAATGCCATGGTGCATCCTGGCAGTGACATGGGACTTGCATATTTGATGTAATCTCAATTTAAATAATGTAGCCCCCAAGTGCCGGGTTGTAAGCCTGCAGCGACTCGGGACTATTCCTTCCATTGTAGAATAAATCATATCCATTGATAAAATAATAGCCATTGCGCCAAAGTGACTTTGAATACCTCATCTTTTGATAAGTAAACCTGGAGTTTAAATACCCGGCGGCTCTTGGCCGATGACGATTTAATACGTCTCCATTGTAAACCGGAAGTTTTGTAACCCGGCGGCTTATAGCCTTTGAGAAAATCAAGAATTGATAACCCTTTTGATACACCAATTTCAATCTTTAATGATGGGATGGAACTTAATCATTTATGTAAGTCATAGCTCTGTAAATCCTGCATAGAGTTTAAACAACATATGCCCTGGCGACTTAACGTCAAAAGCCAGGGCGGGTCATAATATCCCACATATAACCATTGTGATATTGAATTTGTACTGCCGGTTTACACGACCTGTGCAGTAAGGGTGATAACCCAATCCTTAGAAGCCAATACTTCCAAATATATGATGATTGTCACATGCTGGCGACTTATCGTTCAAAGCCAAGCCGGGTTTAAACGAAACCACACTTATACTTAGATCTGAACAAAAAAGTCTCAAGACAAAACCAAAGATTGTTTGCAAAAACTTAAACCAAATAAAAATCGAGGTTTCTGATTCGAATACGATCAGTAAACCGTTCCAAAGGGGTTAAGCTAGGATTCAAATACGATCATGTAGCCTCCGGTGGCTTTGGCGTTGCGCCGATCAAGAGGGTACCGACAGCTATGTTCTCTTTGGTTTGAATACGACCTATGTTTGAACAGGAAGCCCCCAAATGAACTTCAGAGGTTTTTAACAACCCTGATTCGAATACGATCCATGTCGGACCCAAAAGGGGTTAAGCTATGATTCGAATACGATCAAGAAGCCCCCTAGTGAGTTTGGCAGTGTGCCGATCAAGAGGGTACCGACAGCTATGTTCTCTTGGTTCGAATACGACCTATGTTTGAACAGGAAGCCCCCAAGTGACCATATAAATTTTGGCATCGCGCCGATCAAGAGGGTACTGACAGCTATGCTCGATGAGCAGGAAGCCCCCAAGTGACCATAATAAGGTAAGCCGTAAGGCAGGATACCCATGTTTGAACAGCGCATCATGGCAGCAAGTTCTCTTGGGCAACCTTTAATTTTTCTGAGAACTCGAATCTTTCGAGAGATTAATTCTTTTTGAACCGAAACTTTAAACCGGATTTGAAAGCTTCAAAACTTTGTGGGAGACAGATTGTCCTTGAGCCGGATGTTTGAACCGGATTTGAGAGCTTAAAAACTTTGTAAAAGACAAATTTACCTTGAGCCGGATGTTTGAACCGAATTTGAGAGCTTCAAACCTTTGCGGGAGAGAGATGTCTCTTGAACCGGATTTTAAACCGAAATCTTTATTTTGAACTGACAATTTTCTGATGGCCTTTAAATTTTCATCAATATGGCGGTGTCCTCCGGAACCGGGTTATCATTCCCTCCAATGACCCGGAGTTCCCAAGTCATGTCATTGTAGCCCCTGAGTCTTAAGACGACTCGAGGAGTTGTCTTGAGATTCTCCACATTTGATCGTGATATAAACCGGTACGAATCATTCAACGTCTCAGTGATATAACTTGTCCTGCACTGGAGAACTTGCAAGCTAGAGTAATTGCTCTTTTAAAGGAAGCAATATATATTATAAAATATACTGGATGAATTTCACCTGATGCGTCAGGTTAGTAATTATCACCGCAGAGTTGATGATCACCATGGTGAAGCTGAAATCAATCACGGCTGAGCCAGCCGCGGGAGCCGATAGATGAGTCGGGCGCGGTGTTGTAAGCCGATGCGGACGGGCAAGTTGTCCTCCTTGTTGTAAGCCGATGTGGTCGCAATAGATGGTCACGGCATGGTAAGCCGGCGCGGTCGCGAGAGACGGCCACGGCGTTGCAAGCCGGTGCAGGAGTTCGTTGAATAACGAAGACCACCTGTGCCAAAAGATGTTGGCGTGCCTTCATCTCCGCAGTATAATATCACTTTTTGTCATAAATAATTGCCCTGCATAAACAATATTGCAGACCAAGTCAAAGATAAATTTGTTCTTTGACAAAACGACATGTGCTAATAAAACAAACTGGGATGGATAACACCTGATTTGTTTGGACGACGGATGAGCCGTTTATTGCGACAGAGGTGGCTCAGGTAGACCAGCAACTCAATATAGTTCCGGCAGCTCAGGCAGACCAGCGACTTAATATAACACCGGCGGCTCAAAGCGGCAAGGGTGGGTCAACATGGCTCCAGCGGGTTGATGTAAATTAAGCTGCACGGGTGACTTGCACACACCTGTTCCATCAGTAAGCGGGCGCAGATGCCGGTGTGTGATGGTGCTGACGTACACTTTATAGGCACAACATGGCACCACCTTTGCTGCACATAAAAATGTACAGACCAAAGTAATTGTTCTTGATGAAAACAATATGTTTAATAAAATAAACTTAGATGGATATCACCTGATATTTTTTTGTCGGATGATCACGGATGCTGGTGTAGATAATGCTGGTCGTGCTTGGATCAAAAAATAGGCAGACCTATGCACATCTACTATAGCACCAGCACCCACATGGGTCTTCCTCTGTCCCCCTTTTCTGAATAACAATTGGCTTTGAATGCCTTGAGATCCAAGTCGATGTGCTTGACGCATAGCAAGTGTTCACTAGTAATTGATGCATGTGGATAGCATCGCTACCACTACTGATGAATAATGGTTTTCTTGCAGTGTATCAGACTGATCATCGGAGTCACTTATCCGGGCACAGCAATGAAAAATTGACCCAGTATCCTATATCCCTTGGCTTGTCCCTTGTTCACATGCTAATGCACCAGAGAAGTAGCCCACAGCACAAGTGTCCGTCAAGAAAACTGTCACAACTTTTCCACGCCTGCGCCTCCGCGCGGGGCGAACGGCGGCTCAAGAACTCAGCAGCGGGTGACGTGGCACGACGTCAGAGGTAGTACAGCGGCTCAAGAGCTGCAGCGGCAGAGCATTGAGATGGCGGAGGTAGGCGGGTCAGAGGCGTTTCAGAGCAGGCTCGAGACACCACCACCAGCAGCAACGGGCAACGGCTACAGACCACGACGAGGTGGCGGGTCAATGTGACTCACAGCTGAAACAGAGTAGGGCAGTTTGAAGTAGATGCCGGCTTGCACTTTGGAATCAGCCGGTAGGACAGCTCGCGACAATGGCCACGGCAGCGGTTGTGGACTCAGCAGTGACCGGGTCTTCGTGCAGCCATGGCGTCAATTTTAGGCGGCTCAACAGCGGGCAACAAAGATGGTCAAGCAAGGAGAGGTCGAGCGACTCGATGAGTCGGGGCCACTTGGCGAGGTGGCTGTAGCAAATCGACTTGGAAACGGCCCAGGGACGATGCTCAAAAATTCCTTGGCGAAGCGAGGCGAGGCCGGCTCGGGGACGGAACGGCAGCGGAGACGGGCGCCTCAAGGCGAGGACACGGGCGCAGGCGATGGACCAGTCCGGGTCGTGGCCGTCTCTGTTTCTGGGTCGTGGGCCTTTTTCCCCTTTGTGTGTGTGTGTGTGAGCGTGTTCTAGACGCAGATGACTGCCATTGATTCATAGTCTTTTGCCCTTTGACCCCTTGCGTACTAGTAATAACATGTGGTACTATGTTGGCTTGATGTGATGGACTGTCTTTTTCCTGACCACGTGAGAGCTTCAGTACATATATTTTTTGTATGACTTTGCCAAGGTAGATCCGATCGCCTCCTCATATAGCAATTTTGGCTAGTTAGAATATCTGGAGTTGTAGATTAACTTGACCATCACGTGGCAGAGTACTTAATGGAGGCGTCTTCCAGTTGCTTTGCAGGCTTCTCATATAGACACGGGAGCCAATCCCTTGCATGCATGCGCGTGTGCCTAGTTTGGTCGGTCCGAGGAAACCGAGGACTGCGGCGATTTGACCACAGGGCAGGATTGCTTCATGTCAGCCTTGGTGGCTACGCGCGTCACATAAACCGAGAAGGAAAACTCTAGCGGAAAGTTAGATTGCAGTCTCAGCGATTTTTTCGGACAGCACTAGCGGAGCAGACCGTAACCCTAGCTTTCTCTGGATCACAATTTGTACCTCAAGTTACCTTGCACAATTGTTTCCCGCCGGCTCTTCTTCATCCATCAATTCGTGAGCTTCTCGATCCTGTGAAAGATCCCTCCAAGAACTCAACACCACCGTGCGCAAGCCCCACGGTGGGCGCCAACTGTCGTGGAATTGTCACGGCAGATGTCCTAGTGTGAGGAGTTAGTCATGAGGCCAGCGCATCTTTGTAGTAGCTTGAGAGGGGTTGAGCGGAATCGAGGGACGCAACACAAGACAAGTATTTAGACAGCTTCGGGCCCCGGGAAACATCATCCGATAATAGCCCTACATGTTGTTTGTGGCCAGATCTCATTATGCTCATGAGAGAGCCGCCACATAAGCCGGCTCCCCCTTTGTGTCTAGCCCTAGAGATTGTTTGTTCTTGCTTGTCCCTCTTGGGGTGCCCTACCCCTCCTTATATAAGTTGGAGGGGCGGGTTACATATGGAGTCCTAGTAGGACTTGGACTATTCTATAACAAGTGGAATCCTAGTCTGCCCCTTTTAGAGATAACTCCTTGTGTCTTTCCTCGTAAACCGGCCCACCATAGCATGAGCCGGCCTTCTAGGCCTTGGGCCTTGTCATCCGTCTGATCCGCCCGCCCAGTTTCCAGTGAGTCATAATGTCCAGGCGAGTTACATGTAAACCGCCATGTCCGAGCGGATCGCCAGTGAGTCGCCAAGCTCCAGCCGGGTCTCTAGTGAGTTGCCAAGTACGGCCGGGTCGTACCGCGGGGTATATCCCCGACACCCTACCAAGGTTATCACTGTGACAAATTGGGAAGCACCCACGTCAGTTGGAGAGATCCAGAGTTTTCTTGGACTCACAGGATACTACAGAAGGTTCATCGAGAATTTCTCGAAGATTGCAAAGCCCATGACGGAGTTGTTGAAGAAAGACACTAAGTTTAAATGGACTGAGGAATGTTAGGCCAGCTTTCAAGAATTGAAGAAACGCTTGGTTACAGCCCCAGTGTTGATTCTTCCAGATCAATGCAAGGATTACCAGGTGTATTGCGACGCTTCTCGTCGAGGACTTGGAGCAGTGCTTATGCAGGAAGGAAGAGTTGTTTCATATGCCTCACGACAGCTTAAACCCCATGAGTTGAATTATGCTACCCATGACTTGGAGTTAGCAGCCTTAGTGCATGCCTTGAAGACATGGAGACATTTTCTCATTGGAAACCATTGTGAGGTGTACACGGATCACAAGATTTTGAAGTATATCTTCACACAGAAGGAGTTGAATCTTAGGCAAAGGAGATGGTTGGAGCTCATCAAGAATTATGATATGAAGTTGCATTATCATCCCGAAAAGGCTAACATAGTAGCCGATGCGTTGAGCCGCAAGAGTCATGTCAATACACTCATGACCGGAGAGTTACCCAAGGTGTTAGCAATGGATCTTCGTGAGCTATGTTTGGAAATAGTTCTGAGGGGTTATGTAGCAGCATTAGAGATTCAGTCTACTTTGATGGATAAGATTAGGGAAGCTCAGAAGACGGACAAGGAGATTGCTGAGATAAAAGAGAGGATGAGCAAAGGAAAAGCTAAGGGATTTCATGAGGACGAGCACGATACCTTATGGTTTGAGGATCGCGTTTATGTGCCAAATGATCCGGAGATCAGGAAGTTGATTTTGCAAGAGGCCCATGATTCGCCGTATTCGATTCACCTAGGAAATACCAAGATTTATCTGGATTTGAAAAATAGTTTCTGGTCGACCGGAATGAACAAGGACATTGTGGAGTATGTAGCAGTTTGTGATGTATGTCAGAGAGTAACATCAGAAGCCAGCTGGATTGTTACAGCCATTGCCGATACCTGAATGGAAGTGGGATAAACTAGGCATGGACTTTATCACGGGATTACCCAGGACTCGTTCAGGCTATGACTCAATATGGGTTGTAGTCGGTCGTTTGACGAAGGTGGCTCATTTCATCCCAGTGAAGACCACCTACACCAGTGCTAAGTTGGCGAAGATATACATGACCAGGATCGTATGTCTACATGTAGTTCCGAGGACCATTGTATCAGATAGAGGAACACAGTTTACCTCAAAGTTTTGGCACCAGTTGCACCAGACTTTGGGAACGAGATTGGAGTTCAGTACATCATTTCACCCGCAGACGGATGGACAGACCGAGAGAGTCAACCAGATTCTGGAGGACATGTTGAGAGCTTGTGTGCTAGACTATGGATCTAGTTGGGACGACAATTTGCCTTATGCAGAGTTCTCCTACAACAACAGCTATCAAGCCAGTTTGAAGATGGCCCCTTTTGAAGCATTGTACGGAAGGAGGTGCAGGACACCATTGTTGTGGGATGAAGTTGGAGACCGTCAGTTTTTTGGTCCAGATTTGATCAAAGAGTCTGAAGAGAAGGTTAAACTGATACATGACAGACTCAAGGTAGCCCAGTCCAGGCAGAAGAGCTATGCAGATTCTAAATGCAAGGAGACAGTTTATGAAGTCGGAGACATAGTGTATCTTCGAGTATCACCACTTCGAGGAGTGAAGCGTTTTGGAGTTAAGGGAAAGTTAGCGCCACATTTTGTGGGACCATACAAAGTTTTGGAACGTATGGGAGAAGTTGCTTACAAGTTGGAATTGCCCGAAGGATTGTCAGGAGTTCATTATGTGTTCCACGTTTCTCAGTTGAAGAAGTGCTACGCAGAGATGGCTGATATTCCTGTGAGGGATACAGTGCCACTGGAAGCGATTCAGTTGGATACCGATTTGACCTACGAGGAGAAACCAGTCAAGATTCTTGAGTTTGCCAGCCGTGTCACATGCAGTAAGGTTATTAAGTTCTGCAAAGTTCAGTGGAGCCACCATACTGAGGAGGAAGCCACCTGGGAATGAGAGGAAGACCTACAGAAAGTTCACCCTCACCTATTTTCTAGCCAACCCGAATCTCGAGGGCGAGATTCATCTTAAGGGGGGTAGGTTTGTAACATCCCAAATTTTCAATTTGGAATGTTATACACTACATGATCATTGCATATCATATTTTATTGCATTTTGGTTTGATCCTAGAAATTCTACGCAACTCAAGGACCAACGGAGAGAGTTGGGGATTTCGTTATTTTCATATTTGAGTTTTCTCAAATTTTGAAAAAGAGGATCGTTTGATTTTAATTATTTTCTCTTCGAATATTTCTTTTATGAAAATAAAAGAGAGGGGATAAAATGACTTCCCCAAAATAAAGAAATATTGGAGATTTAATATTAAAATCAAATAAGATTTTATTCGGAGTTTTATCGCTATTTTATTTGAATTAGGGAAAATTTACGTTTTTCAAAATTGCATTAGAGGCCCAAATAAATGTTCATCTTGTCCGTTAGATTTTTAGAGGACGGAGAAAATTTATTTCAGGATTTTTTGAGTCTGTTTAGTATTTCTTTTCTTACTTTTTCTGCGCAGAATTTTTTTAAAGTCAACCGACCTAACCAGGCCGTGTCCGCTTGGGACACTAGCCCGGCCGGCCTTTAAAGCCGCGAGGCCCGAGCCGCCCTAGTCCCAAACGCTAGCCGACGCTGCCGCCACGCGCAGCCGCCGCTGCTGCCGCTGCCGCGCCGCTGCTGCCCGCCGCCGGAGCCCGCCGCCGAGCTGCGCCGCTGCCCCGCCGCCCATCAGAGTCGTCGCCGTGCCCGCCGGAGTTTCCACCGCCGCCGTCGTCACGAACGCCGAGGTAGCCGCCGGTTTAAAAAAACGATCGGTTTTATTTCGAAAACCTAGATTCGTTTTTTGTTTAGATCGGTTCAGTTTTTCCGTCGGTTTATTTATTTAGCGAACGCCCGTTCGTACTGTCATTTTAACGAACGGTTTTCATCCGTTAGCCGCAGACAACAAACGTTCATTCGTTAGCCTGTTCGTTAGTTTTCTTTTTCCAGGATTTTTTCCGTGATTATTTTCTATCGCGATGTAACGCCCCGAGACCGATGTGCCAGGTGTCGTCCAGTTTTTCGCTGTTGTCGCCTTGTCATTGCTTGCGCGTCATGCATTGCATATCATGTCATCATGTGCATTTCATTTGCATACATGTTCGTCTCATGCATCCGAGCCTTTTTCCCGTTGTCCGTTTTGCATTCTGGCGCTCCTATATCCTCCGGTGTCCCTTTCTACCTTTCTTTCGTGTGTGGGGGTTAAACATTTCCGGATTGGACCGAGACTTGCCAAGCGGCCTTGGTTTACTACCGGTAAACCGCCTGTCAAGTTTCGTACCATTTGGACTTCGTTTGATGCTCCAACGGTTAACCGAGGGACCGAAAAGGCCTCGTGTGTGTTGTAGCCCAACACCCCTCCATTTTGGCCCAAAACTCTCTCCATCATCTAGAGCGTTCGATCACGATCACGTGGCCGAAAACCGCACCTCATTTGAACTCTCCTAGCTCCCTCTACCTATAAATATGTGCAACCCTTCCAAATTCGTGGTGTAACCCTAGATCTTCCTCCTCCGCGCGCCGGACATGTCCACTCCGCCGCCGGACATGTCCACTCCGCCGTCGGACATGTCCGCCTCCACCCCTCGTCCAATCAGATCGCGCCACGTCAGCGCCTGCGCCGCCCCATTTCGCCGCCGACCCGTGAGGCCTGAATCGGACCCGCCCCGGGCTGCGCCGGTCCCGAGGAGGCCCGTGCCTCCGCCGCCGTCCCCACATTACCGGAGTTCCGCGCCGGCTTCGTCTCCGGCCGCCGCCGGCCAGTAGCTCGCCGGAGCCGACCGAGCCGACCACGCCGCCCCTTGCCGCTGCGCACCACCAGCGCCACCACCGCGCGCCGCCGCAACGCTGCACGCAGGCCCCATCGCTTCTTCCTCGCCGCCGGCCACCTCCCTGCTCGCCAGAGTCCGCGAAGACTCGCCGGAGTCCAAGTCCGGCCAGATCTGGGTCGGGTTGGATTAGATCCACCCATCCCTCCAACCAAACGGTGTCCCGCGTCCCCGGATCTCCTCGTCCCGGATATCCTCGTCCCGTTGACTTTTCGCGGAGGTATAAATTCCATAAAGTCCCCGAGATTTCCAGATTCAAATGCCCATGTTCATCATGTCGTAACTTTGTATCGATAGCTCCGATTCTTGCGTGTACATCATTTCATCTCATTGCATCATTTTCATTTGAGTTCATCTTGATGCCCGAAATGCTGTTGGAAGAGTGCTATTTGAGATAATTGTCAGATCTGCTGCTCCAATTAGATATTTGTCATTTTTGCCATGATCAATGTGTGCATGATATGCCCCTGAGCTCTTCATGAGTTTTGTTATATGCTTTGCCATCTTTCCAGAGGTGCAACCCATGTATTTTTTTGATGTGTGTGGTGACTAGCACAAGCTTGCAAAGTGGAGCATTCGTTAATGCTGATTTTAGGGACTTAGCAATTCCACTAAGTCCTTGACCTGTTTATCTCAATATGCCATATGTTCATGTTGTTTCCTAGTGATCCGTGCCTCTTTTGAGGATGATCAGTAAGGATGTTTTGTTATTCTCGTAGTGCTCTATCCATACATGTCTTTGTTTGTAATTATGGAGCACCCTAGCTTGAGTCAATCGAGCTCTACTTTTGTCATTTCGTGAATCTGGGCAGATTGTCTACTTGTTAGCGATTTTGCCGAGGATGTTGTAGTTAATCCGTGCATGCTATGTTATTGTTCTTGCCATGTCTAGCTTGTATAATGTGTATTCTTGATGGTTGTATGCTTAGATTGTCATGACATGCTCTGTAGTGAGTGCATCGAGCTCATAAACATGCCTACTTGATATCTGATTTGCATGCTCCAGTTTTTCACTAAGTCTGAAATCTGTTTACCGTTTGCATTTTTGCCATGCTTGTTTGAACTTGTTAATGGATGAATTGGCCGTAGTTCAGTGTTCATCTTTTGTTAAGCACCATGAATAGATCCCTGCCATGTTTGAGTGTTGTAGCATGTTCATCTTGTTGCATTTAGATGGCTACTTGCTGTATATCGCAGACTGGTGCCATATTTGAATTGCTTGCCATTTCCAAACCGTGACTCCGATTCCGGCGTTCTTTATATCATTTTCAAGAGATTTCATCTCACCTTTCCAGTGGCACACTTGGATTCCCAAGTTGAGGCCAGGTTCCATCATTCCTTTGCAAATCATGCATATGCATCGCATACCGCATCCCGCATACCATATCATGTTCATGTGTTGGTTGTTTACTATGTTGTGTGCTTCTTTCCGGTGTTTGCTTCTTCGGGTTGGTTCCGGTAATGTCGCGTTTGTGAGGACCCGTTCATCTACGTCCGGTTGTCTTCTTCATGGACTCGTTCTTCTTCCTTGCGGGATTTCAGGCAAGATGATCATACCCTCGAAATCACTTCTATCTTTGCTTGCTAGTTGCTCGCTCTTTTGCTATGCCTATGCTGTGATACCTACCACTTGCTTATCATGCCTCCCATATTGTTTAACCAAGCCTCTAACCCACCTTGTCCTAGCAAACCGTTGATTGGCTATGTTACCGCTTTGCTCAGCCCCTCTTATAGCGTTGTTAGTTGCAGGTGAAGATTGAAGTTTGTTCCTTATTGGAACATGGAGATCATTCCTTGTTGGAACATGGTTACTTGTTGGGATATCACTATATCTCTTATTTAATTAATGCATCTATATACTTGGTAAATGGTGGAAGGCTCGGCCTTATGCCTGGTGTTTTGTTCCACTCTTGCCGCCCTAGTTTCCGTCATATCGGTGTTATGTTCCCGGATTTTGCGTTCCTTACGCGGTTGGGTTATAATGGGAACCCCTTGACAGTTCGCCTTGAATAAAACTCCTCCAGCAAGGCCCAACCTTGGTTTTACCATTTGCCACCTAGCCTTTTTTCCCTTGGAAGTCGCACATCCCGAGGGTCATCTTTATTTTAAACCCCCGGGCCAGTGCTTGTCTAAGTGTTGGTCCAACCCAGAGCACCATGCAGGGCCATCCCTTGGCAACTTGGGTTACGTCGGCTTCTGTACGCTTAGCTTATCCGGTGTGCCCTGAGAACGAGATATGTGCAGCTCCTATCGGGATTTGTCGGCACAGCGGGTGGTCTTGCTGGACTTGTTTTACCATCGTCGAAATGTCTTGTAACCGGGATTCCGAGTCTGATCTGGTCTTCCCGCTAGAAGGAATATCCTTCATTAACCGTGAGATCTTGTCATGGGCTAAGTTGGGACTCCCCTGCAGGGATTTGAACTTTCGAAAGCAGTGCCCGCGGTTATGGGCAGATGGGAATTTGTTAATGTCCGGTTGTAGATAACTTGAACCTTAACTTAATTAAAATGAGTCAACTGCGTGTGTAACCGTGATGGTCTCTTTCCGGCAGAGTCCGGGAAGTGAACACGGTGTTGGAGTTATGCTTGACGTAGGTTGTTCTAGGATCACTTCTTGATCATACTTTTATCGACCGTGCTTTGCCTTCTCTTCTCGCTCTCATTTGTGTATGTTAGCCACCATATATGCTAGTCGCTTGCTGCAGCTCCACCTCTTACCTTTACCTTACCCATAAGCTTAAATAGTCTTGATCGCGAGGGTGCGAGATTGCTGAGCCCCCGTGGCTCACAGATACTTCCAAAACCAGCTTGCAGGTGCCGTTGGACCGTGCAGTTGACGCGACCAAGCTCAAGGAGGAGCTCGATGAAGATTTTTCCCTTTGTGTTGTTTCGTTCTAGTTGATCAGTAGTGGAGCCCAGTTGGGGTCGATTGGGAACCTTGTCGCATTTGGGGTTCTTCTTTTATTTTGGTTCCGTAGTCGGACCTTGATTGTATTTGGATGTTGGAATGCTTTATTCATGTAATTGTGTGAAGTGGCGATTGTAAGCCAACTATGTATCTCTTTCCCTTATGTCTTACATGGGTTGTTTGCGAAGATTACCTCACTTGCGACATTGCTTTCAATGCGGTTATGCCTCTAAGTCGTGCTTCGACACGTGGGAGATATAGCCGCATCGAGGGCGTTACACGCGATTCCTGCCCTAATCTTCGTTCTAGTATAACTTTTCACTTGTTTATCGGAATCAGGCGATTCAAGCGCCTAGATCTTTGTTTCGAAGCCCTCTTTCTATTTAACCAACTTGAACAAGTTTTTGCTACTGTAAGAATTTGACTTAAGTCCAGATTAGTAAACGGATCTTGTTTCTTTCGCACTTTGAGTTTCGTTGCTTCGTTTGGTTTGATTCTTTTTGCCAACCGGAGTTCTTAAGTTGAACTTTCTAGTTAGACTTCTTATTTGAGTTTTACCCATGCTTCTAGTTGAGTTCTTATTGTATGCTTGTTTTTTTGCGATAGAGTACCTGAAGTGTGAAGCGTGCTACTACGAGTCTCTAGGTTTCACGGATCATCAGCAAGGCAAGTAACACTTTGATCATACCCTTTTACTACCTAGTTTTACTGCATTAGATCAATCCTCAAACAATTCCATGGTTAGGATCTGATTAAATTGCGGGTTTTGGGAAGTAGATGAGGTAGTACCTATTCACCTGTTTATTTTTCAAACCTATGGGAGTTACTTCTACGTTGCATATATTGCTATGCTATGCCCGTAGACGTGGTTTGGGTTTGAGTGTTTTCATGACTGATGTGAGTTGTTAATTAATGGTTCAACTTAAGGTGGCAACTCAAATACACATCTGGGTGGATTGCTTGTGGGCACCTGGAGAATCGAATGTTGTCCTAGGATATCCCGGAGGACCCGTGTGATCATCCTACGGCCCGCCACCCAGGCTCAAAGGGATCATAAGATTATTCATGCTAGAAACTTCCGTGTGAAGCCACAAGCCATTATGGGCTCTGGCATAGTTGAGTAAGTTGCGTGAAGCTCTCGAAGAGGTGGACTAGCAGATGTAGTGGGCTGTAGGTGGTACGGTCTATCCAGAGTAGAGAGTTAATGCTTCTGAAAGACTGTGTCTCGGTCATCCGTTTCTCAAACACCACGTAGTGCGAGAAATCCAACGGAGGAGATCGAGTCTTGTGGGGAAAAGTGCGCAAACCTCTGCAGAGTGTATAAATTAATCGGTTAGCCGTGTCCCCGGTTATGGACATCTTGAGTATCTGGTTCTTGGATTATCATGTTGATCTCAACACTCTTAATATAATTTGATTGTGCTTAATGATGATGTTTAATTGGGATTGAGTTGGAGGAACATTCTGAATGTTTAAGAACTACCAATGATAGTTAAATAAAAGTTATTCCTTTGTTGTAGGGAAAAATTGGCTTTTCGCAAAAACATATTAACCATACAACCTCCACCAGCCAAATATGCATGTAGTGATAGCAATTATTCTGTTCATTACTCGTGTGTTACCTTGCCAGCATATTCCATGTGATGGCCCATTTCGGGCTGCAATGTTCATGTTGCAGACTTTTCAGACGTCGAGTAAGGAGCCTTAGGTTGTTGCCTTTCACTCAGTGATGCCGTTGGAGTTGATGGACTCACTTTATCTTCCAAGCCTTCCGTTGTTATCGTATTACATGGCCTTAAGCCATATTTATTGTAATAAGTTCTCTTTTGAGACATTCTATGTAATAAGTGTGTGATTTCTTGTCCAACGTCCACTCCGTGGAATATCATTATCTTTTCTAGGGGTCAAGTTTCCTCACAGGGTACTACCACCCTTAAAATGAACAAATCTTCCATAGACCATATTTCTCATAACCTCAAAAATGGTCAAAAATCTTTTCTTCATAGAGTAACAACTCATAAAAATTCAGCGTACGAACTCATGACAGAAGACTTAATTGATTCTCAAAGTATTACAATCTCCTGCACTTCCTTTACATAATTTAACTTCTCCTGAAAGTAAGGGTGCTTACTACTCTATTTATTACATTCCTTACTCCAGTATCAAAATTCTGAAGTACTCTGCTCATGCTTCCTTGCGTTCTGGACATTGCCTAGCACCATGTTCTACTTCTTTGCAACGTAAACAAATGACTTTCGACAAATCTCGAGGCTTATTTGTGATTGTGCCTATTCCTTAGTTTCTTGTCTCCTTTCCTGGGCACATATTGGCATAGTGACCCAAGGTTCTGCACTTGAAACAGGTGATGTAACTCAGGTCCTTCTCTGTAGAGATTTGGTTCTTCCCGGTAAACTTTCTCTTCTTCCTCCTGGATTTCTTCGTTCCGATCAATACTTCCATTTCATGTGGATCAAACTCCACTTCCTCCGTCGGGAATTCTACTAAATCCCCATTCAGACAATCCTGGGAGATGTGTCCTTTTTCTCCACATGAATAGCACAACTTGGTGCAGGGTTTAATTGGGTCCACTTTGGGTGTGTCCTCCACCTCTTCCTTTATCACAGGTTCTTATAAACTTTCCATGAGGACTCCTTTCATTGCTTCTTTCTTCTGCTGTACGGTTCTTTGTACCATGGGGTAAATGTGACACTGCGCAAAGTAGTGGGTAGTCCCTTCACACAAGAAACAAGTAATCTGCCTAGTTGGGCATTCTTCAGCTGGGTGACTTCCTTCACAATTTGGGCATTCACCCTTGCGTTCTTTATGGGTGTGTACTATTTCTCCACAGAGCTTGCATGCACAAGGATTCTTCACATCACTTCCATAAGGCTTCAATTTCTGGGACACAAAATGAGACTTTAGCAGAGTCAACTTAAATTCTTTCCAAGTGGTTACTCTTTGTCATCCATTGAAGGTTTGGTACATCCTCCACCAAGTAGGAGCACCTCTTTCAAAGCACTGAAGAGCATGCTTGGTCATATTATTTCCGGCTATAGGGTTATTCTCCATGTGATCCTCCATGTTATGAATCCATCGGTCTGTCTCCAACTGACTCGTCGGTCCAGAAAATACAAGCTCATCTCCATCCATCCTCTATTGGGTCCATGGGTTTTGGGGTGAGAGAGATAGAGAGGGATACCCACAATGCAAACTATAGTTTTGAAAAGACAGATTTTTATTTTGTGGCTGTCGGAAAAACATCAAAGAAAATGACAGCTAACAATCGTCGCATCTAACTTAGGTATATAACAGGGGTTTTGTCTTCTAAAGGTCGATAAATCTTCAAGGTCGCCAAACTCTTCAAGTCTTGTTCATGTATCCAATGGCTTCTTCTGATCGTGCTTGTCCTTCTCAAGTTCTTTTGCCCGATCATCTCTGTTGACGCGAAGTCTCTCGTGGCGTCCTTTAATATTACTGGAGTTGCGTTCCAAACTTTTGGGTTTCAACATCCTTGGCGTGAACCATGGTCCTACTGTCCTTCAGTTCCTGACTAATCTCCGGTATCTCGAGGTTTTGTTCCTCCAGTTTGGCCACTTTAGCTTCTGGGTCCTAAGTTTTTTTTTCACGAAATGCTTCCTTGTCAAATACAGCTTCCTGAAGGTCCATCTTAAACTTCTTGATGTAATTCTCCAGATCCTGGTGATACACCAACTAAGGTTAAAACTTCATCTTTTACTGATTGGTGCTCCATTACCCTTCTACCATCCAATTCTTCCAAAGAAAATGCATGCTTAACTCAGCATGTTGTCAATAGCATAAGCGGGCAATAACATCATGGATAACCGTGTTTCTACCCTTGTCAATGCCATGAGATATCCTTCAATAATTGATATCTCCTACCTTAGCGTTTTTTACAAAAACTTCGAGTTTTTAGCTCTCCATGTTCCGGTCTTTCTCTGACACACGTTGATCTCGGGTATTGTCAGCTTCTATGGTCTGACCCGTTCCATAATGGTAGCCTTCCTAGGTCATACCAATCTATAAATTCTTCAGAGCCTTCAAATTTCTCCTAGTCTTCGGAGTCTTCAAACGATGTAGTTTCCATTATTATAATGCTCCGTAAAATCCCCTTCATTCCAAAGTGGTCTTTGTTGTCTGATATCTTGTCCTTCTTGGATTGGTCTCATCAGTTGTATCTTCGTGTGGTCAAAAAGGGAAAGGGGTATAGTCTCACTAAAAGGGAATATTTGAATAAGCTCAGAAGAGAAGAGAGGTAAAAGATCCTTTTGAAAAGAAGTTGTAGAGAAAAATCTTTCCTATGGGCTTGCTAGTTTCTAGGTGTTATGTCCTACAGTCAACATGTGCTCTGATACCATCTTGTAGCGACCCGACCTCAAATGGTCAAGTCTCTGTGCATAACTATCATCCCTGGATTGGTATGCTGACACACACAATACTCGAGGATTTATAACAGAGGTAAATCACATGTATAAAGTAACGTAAATACTATTACCTCAATCCAAATAGCGGAAGTAACAACAAGGTTGTGGATTCCCATCAACACCAACGGCAAAGTTGAGTGTAGAAATCGTAACCCTAACGTATCACTTACTCGTCGTAAGAATCCTGCAACATGAGACGTTGTAGCCATGTAGGTCAGTACATTGAATGTACTGGCAATTTGACACTATTGAGCAATGATGAATAATAGCTATCACTACATGCATATTTGGCTGGTGGAGGCTCTATGGTTATCATGTTTTTGCGAAAAGTCAATTTTTCCCTATTGCAAAGGAATATATTTTATTTAACTACAAAGTTTTGTTGAAAATGTTGAGAAGTGAGGGAGTCCTGGATTAGGGGGTGTTCGGGTAGCCGGACTATACCTTCAGCTGGACTCCTGGACTATGAAGATACAAGATTGAAGACTTCGTCCCGTGTCCGGATGGGACTTTCCTTGGCGTGGAAGGCAAGCTTGGCGATGCGGATATTCAAGATCTCCTACCATTGTAACCGACTTTATGTAACCCTAACCCTATCCGGTGTCTATATAAACCGGAGGGTTGTAGTCCGTAGGCAATCAACTCCATACACAACAATCATACCATAGGCTAGCTTCTAGGGTTTAGCCTCCTTGATCTCGTGGTAGATCTACTCTTGTACTACCCATATCATCAATATTAATCAAGCAGGAGTAGGGTATTACCTCCATCGAGAGGGCCCGAACCTGGGTGAAAAACATCTTGTCCCTTGTCTCTTGTTACCATCCAGCCTTGACGCACAGTTCGGGACCCCCTACCCGAGATCCGCTGGTTTTGACACCGACATTGGTGCTTTCATTGAGAGTTCCTCTGTGTCGTCGCCTTTAGGCCCGATGGCTCCTTTGATCATCAACGACGATACGGTCCAGGGTGAAACTTTTCTCCCCGGACAGATCTTCGTCTTCGGCGGCTTCGCTCTGCGGGCCAATTCAGGTCAGGTTTGGAAGCCTAAACTACACGGCTGACATCCACGGGGACTTGATCTTCGACGGATTCGAGCCACAGCCAAGCGCGCCGCACTGTCTCGATGGGCATGATATACCGCCGAACATCGCCTTGGAGGCCGCATATGCATCGGTTTCGACCATTGATTCGGAGCATACTGCGCCGATCGAGGATCAACAGTTAGATGCTGCCTTAGGGGCTGCGATCTCAGAGGCGATCGAGCCGAACTCCAGCCCCGCACTCCACATGGCCCGTGACTCCGAGGATCCGGACTCCTCCCCGGACTCCGAACCCCCTGCGCCCCTGCCAATCGAATCCGATTGGGCGCCGATAATGGAGTTCACCGCCGCAGACATCTTTCAGCATTCGCCTTTTGGCGACATCCTAAACTCTCTTAAGTCTCTCTCTTTATCAGGAGAGCCCTGGCCGGACTACGGTCAGCGAGGGTGGGATACAGACGATAAGGATATTCAAAGCCCACCCACCAACCACTTTGTAGCCACTGTCGACGATCTAACCGACATGCTTGACTTCAGCTCCGAAGATATCGACGGCATGGACGACGATGTAGGTGACGAATAGGAACCAGCACCTATAGGGTGCTGGAAGGCCACCTTGTCATATGACATATATATGGTGGATACTCCAAAAGATGGAGATGGCGATGGAACAGTGAGGGATGACGCCCCCAAGAAACAGCCAAAGCGTCGGCGTCAACGGCGCCGCTCTAAATCCCGCCAAAGCAAAAATGGTGATTCTGGCACGGGAGATAATACTACCCCGGATAACGCCAAAGAACACCCACCTCAGCAAGATTTGGCACAGGAAGATGGAGAAGCCAGCCCTCATGAGAGAGCGACAGACCGAGAGGTCGAGGATGATAACTATACGCCTCCCTTCGAAGACGAGGCAAGCCTCGATGACGACGAATTCGTCATACCATCAGACCCCACCGAACATGAGCGTTTTAAACGCAGGCTTTTAGCCACGGCAAGCAGCCTCAAGGAAAAGCAGCAACAGCTTAAAGCTGCCCAAGATTTGCTACTGACAGATGGACTGAAGTCCTTATGGCCGAAGAGTATGAACTCGAACGCCCCTCCAAGAGTTAGCCGAAGCGCAGGCCGCTACCCCGGTCAGAGGAGGAAGCACCTACATCACCAGCGCATGACATGGCAGACCGGCCACCTCGCGGCCGCGACAAAGAGGCCCCTCGGCCCTCCACCCAAGCCATGCCCCGACGCCGCTCAACTAAGGCACGGGAAAATGCGCCCGACCTGCAAGACATACTGGAGGATAAGGCAAGACAAACAAGATTGATCTACGGATCGCGCAGGCGCCCTACGGCATGTGACAATGATCTTCACTCTGGATACAACAAATCCGGCCGGGCCGAACACAACAGACATAGCGCTTCCAAGCTATGTCGTGATATAGCCCAGTACAGAGGCGCCGCACACCCGCTATGCTTCATGAATGAAGTAATGGATCATAAAATCCTAGAGGGTTTCAAACCCGTAAACATCGAATCATACTTCCGAGCTATGTCGTGATATAGCCCAGTATAGAGGCGCCGCACACCCACTATGCTTCACGAATGAAGTAATGGATCATAAAATCCTAGAGGGTTTCAAACCCGTAAACATCGAATCATACGATGGCACAACAGACCCGGCGGTATGGATCGAGGATTATCTCCTTCACATCCACATGGCACGCGACGATGATCTACACGCCATCAAATACCTCCCGCTCAAACTTAAAGGACCGGCCCGGCATTGGCTTAATAGCTTGCCAGCAGACTCAATCAATTCTTGGGAGGACCTGGAAGCCGCATTCCTCGACAACTTCTAGGGCACTTACGTGCGACCGCCGGATGCCGACGACTTAATCCACATAATTCAGCAGCCAGAGGAATCGGTCAGACAATTGTGGACACAGTTACTAACAAAGAAAAACCAAATAGTCGACTGTCCGGATGCAGAGGCCCTAGCAGCCTTCAAGCATAACATCTGCGACGAGTGGCTTTCCCGGCACCTGGGACAGGAAAAGCCGAAATCCATGGCAGCCCTCACGACATTCATGACCTGCTTTTGCGCGGGAGAAGACAGCTGGCTGGCTCGCAGTAACAACTTATCAAAGAACCCTGGTAATTCGGATACCAAGGACAAAAGTGGCAGGACACGTCGGAATAAGCAAAAACGTCGCGTTAACAGTGACAGCAATGAAGACACGGCAGTCAATGCCGGATTCAAAGGCTATAAATCCGGTCAGCGGAAAAATCCATTCAAAAAGAATACTCAGGGCCCGTCCAGTTTGGACCGAATACTCGATCGCTTGTGCCAGATACATGGCACCCCCAAAAGGCCAGCCAATCACACTAAGAGGGATTGTTGGGTGTTCAAGCAGACAGGCAAGTTAAGGGCCAAAAACAGAGACAAGGAGCCCAAGCCGCCGAACAACAATGGACAGAAGGGATTTCCCCCACAAGTACGGACGGTGAACATGATATACGCAACCCACATTCCCAAGCGGGAGCGGAAGCGTGCGCTACGGGACGTATACGCGATAGAGCCAGTCGCCCCAAAGTTCAACCCATGGTCCTCCTGCCCGATCACTTTTGATCGAAGGGACCATCCCACTAGCATCCGTCATGGCGGCTTCGCCGCATTGGTTCTCGACCCAATCATCGACGGATTTCATCTCACAAGAGTCCTCATGGACGGTGGTAGTAGCCTGAACCTGCTTTATCAGGATACAGTGCGAAAAATGGGCATAGATCCCTCAAGGATTAAGCCCACAAGAACGACCTTTAAAGGCGTTATACCAGGTGTAGAAGGCAACTGTACAGGCTGAGTAACACTTGACGTGGTCTTCGGATCCCCGGACAATTTCCGAATCGAAGAGTTAATCTTCGATATAGTCCCGTTTCGCAGTGGCTATCACTCCCTGCTCGGACGAACCGCATTTGCAAAGTTCAATGCGGTGCCGCACTACGCATATCTCAAGCTCAAGATGCCAGGCCCTCGAGGAGTAATTACGGTCAACGGAAACACCGAACGCTCCCTCCGTACGGAGGAGCATACGGCGGCTCTCGCAGCGGAGGTACGAAGTAGCCTTCTCAGGCAAGTCTCCAGTCTGGCCATTAAAAAGCCAGACACTGCCAAGCGCGCCCGGAGTAACCCACAGTAGGACCGCCTAGCACACTCTGAGCAAGCGTAGCAATGCGGCCCCAACCCCAGCTATCGCGACATAGCGAAACCAGTACCTCGCGTACATAACTACGCCCTTGAAATACCATGGGCACAGGGGAAGGGGCACAATAACGGCACGCCCAGAATACGTCTTAAAACGTACTAGGGGCTGCCGGATTCTCTTTTTAATTTTTTCTTCCCTTCAGGACTCCATACTTCGGACGACCTGTTCGGCAATTCGACTGCCGCACAAACGATGCAAGATCCAGGGAGGCAGACAAGCCATGCCGCACTATGGAACTCCCAGGTGGTCTCTGTTACGAGCGGTATACCTGTTTTAAATACAATTCCGCGGCCTGCCCCCGGTCAGGACATACTGAATAGTCCAATATCTTTTGCTTACCGCACTATTTGTATCGTTCGGCTTTGATAAATAGCCTTTATATAAACAACGCATAGCTTTTGTCTATTTTCTGCATTACTCTCTTTTATATATGTTCATTAATGACATGTTGCACCCGTACACTGTGGTACGGCAAGTACGCCAGGGGCTTCAGTACCCTTTAATATGGTGTGAGAATTCTATACACTTTCACAAGTGCGGCACCCCGAACTTATAGCACTATATGCATCGGCTCCGAATCATGATTTGGGTCAATAGTTGGGTTTTCCCGGCTCCTATGTTTTGGTGCCTTACGTTCCGCTATATCGGCTAAGGTAGCACTAGGAGAACCACTGCGATTGTGCCCCGGTTGAGCTGGGTTAAGCACCTCAGTGGAGAAAGCTAAAACTGACTGTCATGATGAGGCGAGAGACCGGTCGCTGTTCGAGAGGTTTTTTCAAGTCCCTAAAGACTTATGCTGCTTCGAGCGAGGATCCGGATTTGTCCGGCCAAGGCGTGGATAGCACCCCGAACTTGGTCTTCCGAACTAGGGGCTTCGCTGAAATTTAAAATTATAAAGTTCTATGGCTAAGTGAGAGTGTTCAAGCATTATAGTCCGATTGCCTGGTTCGTTGTGCTGAGCGCCTCCCTCGAAGGACCCAACTATGGGAAAAAAGAGCGCTCAGGTTTATCCTGAACACCCCAGCACTAGTGGCATGGGGGCAGAAGCCGACGACTGGCCATCTCTCAATTTTTTGATAAACGGCGGCACAGAAAATAATATTTTAAATTCAACAAGCATTGCTTAAGCGCCTATGAACAAGTTTTCAGCGCACAGGATAAAAACAAGCGAGTTTATTCAAAAATTACATCCTTGGTACATTCATCCGCCACAAGGCGGGCACCCGCAAGAACATCCTTGTAATAGTTCTCGGGCTTGCGATGCTCCTTCCCCGGTGGCGGCCCATCCTTCACAAGCTTCTCACCGTCCAGCTTACCCCAGTGCACCTTTGCACGGGCATGGGCCCGACGGGCACCTTCGAATGCAGACGGAGCGCTTGATGACCTCGAGCCTTGGACAGGCCTCCACCAGCCGCCACACCAGCCCGAAGTAGCTCCCAGGCAGGGCCTCCCCGGGCCACAGCCGAACTATGAAGCCCTTCATGGCCTGTTCGGCCGCCTTGTGGAGCTCGACTAGCTGTTTCAGCTGGTCGCTCAAGGGCACAGGGTGTCCGGCCTCAACATACTGAGACCAGAACACCTTCTCCATCGAGCTTCCCTCTTCAGCTCGGTAGAATGCGGCCGCGGCGGATACGCTGCGGGGAAGATCTGCGAATGCCCCTGGAGAACTCCGGATTCAGGTAAGTAACAAGTAGTTTACTTTTATATTTCTGCTTTGCATAAAGAATGCCTTACCCGCTGCTATCTTCTTAATCTCCTCCAACTCTTGGAGGGCCTTTTGGGCTTCGGTCTTGGCAGACTTCGCAGTCTCAAGGGCCGCCGCGAGCTCGGACGCTTGGGTCTTTGACTCAAGCTCCAAACTCTCATGTTTTGTCATGAGAGCCTGAAGCTCTTGCTGCACCTCGCCGACCCGAGCCCCAAGTTTCTCTCGCTCGGTGCGCTTCGCGGCCGTTTTCTTTTCGGCCTCGGACAACGCCTGCTTGAGGGTCGCCACCTCAGTCGTGGCCCCTGTAATAAGCAGTGCAATCCTGTTATTTTTTGCAATCACGCCTCTCTATAGGCACTTTTTCTGTAAGGTATTTCCTACCTTCTTTTTCCTCGAGTTGCCGCTTGGTAAGGCCAAGCTCTTGCTCGGTCCGCTTGAGGTCCTGTTTCAGGACACCCACCTCCGCAGTCAGTGCGACGGTGGATAGAGCGAAGCCTGCACACGCATATTGACTCTTTATTGTTAGACTCCTGCGAAATTTACTAGATCCTCTATTCGGCTTTTCTTTCCGAACGCCAAACAGAGCATCAGGGGCTACTGACTATGCGGTTATATTTTTACATATTTTTACTTACCTCGAAGCCCGTTAGGAGGCTAGCGCAAGCTTCACTCAGTCCACTCTTGGCGGACTGAACCTTCTGGATCACCGTACTCATAATAGTACGGTGCTCCTCGTCGATGGAGGCGCCGTCAAGCACCTCGAGCAGATTGTCCGGCACCTCTGGTTGGACGGAGGCCGCCGGCTCAGAAGGCTTGCTCCTCTTGTAAGGAGTTCGCCTACCGCGGTCCGGAACTGTTGAAGATTCCGGCGCGGTGTCTGGCACAAAGCCGGACTTGGAGCCCTGGGGGGTCTTGTCCCCTTTACTCCTGGGGTCCGGGAGGTCGCCCTGCGGCTCCTCCAGGACCACCTCCTCCTTCCCCAGAGCTCGTTGCGACGCCACTTCGGCGTCGTCCGCAATGCGGGGGAGACAGCGGGCGGAACTGAGTTCACGTCCGATGAATCCAGGGAGCCGCTCGACGACTCGTTGAGTTTGGCCCGGGGCGGGCTGCATAATTATGTTCGACATTAGGGAAAGCTGTGCAACAAAGGAACATCATGAGTTATTCTGATATCCGAACTTACGATTTCGCCGGACGCTTGGCCCTGTTTGGCCACTCCTCTTTGCCCTCTTCGGCATTGGGGGCGTAGTCCAGCGGAGGGGTCTTCCTTTTCCTAGACCCCTCGGCCTCCCCCGTTGGGGTGGCCTTCCTCTTCTCTCCTCCCCCCGCCGGGGGGGAGAGGTTTCTTCTTCCCCCTCCTCGTCTTCACGGGGGGAGTGCGTCTCGGACTCGTTGGACGACGAGTCCGACACCACCATATGCCGGGAACTCTTTCGAGTCCCCGTGGCCTTCTTCTCCAGCACCACATAAGGTGTCGGAACCAGCATCTTCGCTAGTAGAGCGGGGGCTGGGTCTTCGGGCAAGGGAGCCGGACAGTTAATCGATCCGGACTTCGCCCGCCAAGCCTGTCAAAGGTAAGGGAGCTTAGATCCCGCATAGAGTCAAACTATGAAAAAACTTAACATCCTGTAAAAGGTGAAAATAGCTTACCTCGCTAGCGTGACGCTGCGAGCTATATCCGCGGTCCTCGGAAGCGGATGTGGGAGCCTCGGTGCCTTTGGTTAGCACCTTCCAGACATCTTCACACGTCGTGTCGAAGAGCCTGTTAAGGGTTTGGTGCTACGCCGGGTTGAAATCCCACAGATTAAAGCCCCGTTGTTGACACGGGAGGATCCGGCGGACGAGCATAACCTGGACTACATTGACGAGCTTGATTGGCTTGCTCACTAGGGACTGGATGCATGTCTGTAGTCCGGTCACCTCTTTTTCGTCGCCCCACGACAGGCCCGTCTCTTTCCAGGACATAAGCCGCGTGGGGGGTCCGGATCGGAACTCGGGGGTTGCGATCCATTTCGGATCGCGCGGCTCGGTGATGTAAAACCACCACGATTGCCACCCCTTCAGGGTCTCCACGAAGGAGCCCTCGAGCCATAGGACGTTGGCCATCTTGCCCGCCATGGCGCCTCCGCATTCCGCCTGGCTGCCGCGCACCACCTTGGGCTTGATGTTGAAGGTCTTGAGCCAGAGGCCGAAATGGGGGCGGATGCGGAGGAAGGCCTCGCACACGACGATGAACGCCGAGATGTTGAGGATGAAGTTTGGGGCCAAATCGTGGAAATCCAGGCCATAGTAAAACATGAGCCCCTGGACAAATGGGTGGAGTGCAAAATCCAGTCCGCGGAGGAAGCGGGGAAGGAATACTACCCTCTCATGGGGCCTTGGGGTGGGGAGAAGCTGCCCCTCCTCGGGAAGCCGGTGCGCGATGTCTTTGGACAAGTATCCGGCCTTCCTTAGCTTTTTGACATGGCCCTCCGTGACGGAGGAGACCATCCACTTGCCTCCTGCTCCGGACATTGCTGGAGAAGGTTGAGGTGGGAAGTGCGGGCTTGGGCGCTGGAGCTCGAGTGCGCAGGAGATGGATAGGCAAAAGAGGAAGAAGGCGTAGGTAAAAGGGTGGATCCTTATCCCCTTATATGGGCGGATGCGGTTGTGCGTCCCCACCAGCCTAGTAAAACTCGCTTGCCTCCCAAGCGCCATGATAAATGGCGCGGTTGGGTTACCCACGTCCATATTGATGAGAATCCCGTAAAGGGGTTACACGATCTCTGCTTTGACAAGACGTGCCAAGGAAACCGCCTCGCAAAACATGCTGAGGTGGAAAAGTAAAAACGATTCGAGTAAAGGACTTGGCCGTAGTGTGATGACGCACTGTAGAATACGTCGGTAGATTTGATTTGTGTCAATATTATTCTCTTTATGGCAATATGTGGAAACTTATTTTGCAGAGCCAGACACTACTCTTGGTGTTTACAATCTTCTACGAAGGACTTGGAGGAGGAACCCGCCTTGCAATGCCGAAGACAATTTGCGCGCTGGACTCGTCGTCATTGAAGCCTGGTTTAGGGGCTACTGAGGGAGTCCTGGATTAGGGGGTGTTCGGGTAGCCGGACTATACCTTCATCCGGACTCCTAGACTATGAAGATACAAGATTGAAGACTTCGTCCCGTGTCCGGATGGGACTTTCCTTGGCGTGGAAGGCAAGCTTGGCGATGCGGATATTCAAGATCTCCTACCATTGTAACCGACTTTATGTAACCCTAACCCTATCCGGTGTCTATATAAACCGGAGGGTTGTAGTCTGTAGGCAATCAACTCCATACACAACAATCATACCATAGGCTAGCTTCTAGGGTTTAGCCTCCTTGATCTCGTGGTATATCTACTCTTGTACTACCCATATCATCAATATTAATCAAGCAGGAGTAGGGTATTACCTCCATCGAGAGGGCCCGAACCTGGGTAAAAACCACCTTGTCCCTTGTCTCCTGTTACCATCCGGCCTTGACGCACAGTTCGGGACCCCCTACCCGAGGCCCGCCGGTTTTGACACCGACAAGAAGGTTCCTCCAACTCAATCCCAATTAAAAGTTAACATCCCAACAAATTAATTTAGTAGAGTGATGAGATCAATATGATAATCCAAGAACCAGATACTCAAGATATCCATAACCGGGGACACGGCTAATCATGATTAGTTTGTACACTCTGCAGAGGTTTGTGCACTTTTATTTAACTACAAAGTTTTGTTGAAAATATTGAGAAGGTTCCTCCAACTCAATCCCAGTTAAAAGTTAACATCCCAACAAAATAATTTAGTAGAGTGATGAGATCAATATGATAATCCAAGAACCAGATAATCAAGATGTCCATAACCGGGGACACGGCTAACCATGATTAGTTTGTACACTCTGCAGAGGTCTGTGCACTTTTCCCCACAACATTCGATCTCCTCCGTTGGATTTCTCTCACTACATGGTGTTTGAGAAACGGATGACCGAGACACAGTCTTTCAGAAACATTAACTCTTTACTCTGGGTGGACAGTTACACCTACTTCCCCTACATCTGCTAGCCCACCACTGAAAGAGGTCATGCAACATAATCAACTATGCTAGAGCCCATAATAGCTTGTGGCTGCACACGGAAGTTTATAGCATGAATAATATTATGATCCATTTGAGTCTGGGTGGCATTCCATAGGGTGATCACACGGGTCCTCCGGGATCCCCTTGGGCAAGCACTGGGTTGTCCAGGTGTCCGGGCAGACCACTGGGTGCTCCAGGGTGCCCCTACCATTCCACCCAGATGTGTATTAAAGTAGCCACTTTAAGTTAACCATTAAATAATAACTCTCACATCTGTCATGAATCACTCAACCAATCCACGTCTACGAGCTTAGCAGAGCAGTATGAGCATAACATAGAAGTAACTCCCAAGGTTTGAATGCAGGACAATAGGTTCCTACCTCATCAACTACTTGCCAATACGCACATGTTATCAAATC
The DNA here is from genome assembly GCF_018294505.1 of Triticum aestivum. Classification (NCBI taxonomy): domain Eukaryota; kingdom Viridiplantae; phylum Streptophyta; class Magnoliopsida; order Poales; family Poaceae; genus Triticum; species Triticum aestivum. The sequence goes on from NC_057800.1 coordinate 609,597,568, forward strand.
CTAACCATGCAATGTTTGAGGGTTGAAACTAGTGCATAAAAATTGGGTATGAAGAGTATGATCAAAGTGTGAACTTGCCTTGTACTATTGATGAAGATGATTCGCACACATAACTCCTGATAGTTCTACCCGTCACACTCTGGTCAATCTATCATAAGCTAATAATAGTAACCACACATAAGCAAGCACTCAAAAGATCGGAAAGAACAAAGAAGACAATTCAGAAAACATCAAAACCAAGCAAATAATTCTTGCAACATAAAACAATTTCTAACAGTACCAAAATTATGTGAATTTGGCCTAATCAGAAAGTTTAGGTCAAGAGCTTCGATTTACAAAAAGAATCAACTCAAATGGAGTTATAAAACTCAAGTTACGATCTAACGAAGTTCAAATACAAATCTGTTTGAAATCAAAATTTAAAACTTTCAAAAATATGTTTAAGCTTTTTTACTGCATAGAGGGGATCAATACGAAGAAGTGGGCGTTGGTTTCATCTAATTCTGACTAACGAGCAAAAAGTAGTGATCGTCTGAAGAACAAGGACTAATCTGTAAATAAAATATTCACGGATGGGTCCCTGGCCGAAATTAAAAAGAAAAAGAAAAAACAATCGAGCGAACGCTCGCTAACAGAACCTAATGAACGGATTCGTTCGTTAAAATAAACTAACCGACGAACGTTCTCTAAATAAATAAACCTACACAAAACCGGTTTTAAAACGAAAACCAAAACTAAGACAACAAAAAAATAAAGAAAAAACCGAGTGAACCGGGCGGTTCCTACCGTTTCTGGCGGGTCGGCGGTGGATCAGATCGGTGGCGCGGCGCCTCCGGCGAGGTGCGGCAACGGCGGCGGTGGCGCGGGGCTACGGCTCCGACGCGAGGCGCCGGCGGCGGTGCTTGGCGGCGGCGACAGCGGCAGCTAGCGGCGCGAGGCAGCGGCGGCGAGGCACTGGCGACGGAGAGGAGCGGCGAGGCGGTGTTGCGCGATGCGGCACTCCGGCTTCTTATAAAGGGCACGGGAGGCGAGGCCTGCCTTGGCCGAGGGGCGAACGGTGGCGGATGGGCGCTGGACTCCGGGAGGAGTCCCGGTCGCGCATTGGGAAGAAAGGCGTTTGTGGCTTGGGCCGGCTGGCTGGGCTTCGGCTCAGTTGGTCCGGTACAGAGAAGAAGTTTTTTTAATACATTTTTCAGACAAATAAAACTAATAAAAACAAAAATTAAAAAAATTATATAGGCATATAATATGTCAAAATTTTCAGAAATAGATTTTCTGCAACGTGAACATTTTTCTAGCATCAAATAAAATCCACAAAAATTCAAATAATTCAAACAGTGCTACTGCTACAATAAAACCCAATAAAAAATCATTTTAAAAATACCAAAATGATTTCAAATTTATTTCTCTCCAATTTTCTATTTGTAGGGAATCATGTTACCCTATTTTCATATATTTTATTTTTGGAGAAAAATAGTTTGAATAAAACCCAAATAACTCGAAATTGAAATAATTTCTAAAAGGATTTTAAATTTGATCCTTTGAAACTTCCAACTCATATTTCATATGTTTTGAAGAAGTCATTTTATCTTCTCTCATGAAAATCATTGAGTTGCTTGAAGTTTCTGAATTTGAAATATTTCCAAATGAAATTCAAATCTTTTCAAAACCCTTTTTCATTTAATTAAATGGAAGAAGTCATATTATCTTCACTCCAGGGTTTTGTATTTGAAAAGTATTTGAATTCATGGAGATCAGAAATGCAAAAATGAAAGTTTGAGAAAGTCCTTTTATTCCCTCTCATTCAACTTTCAAAAGTTTCAAATTTCACTCAATTTCACTCAAGCAATCAAAAAATCTATCAGAACTATCTATTTAATATTACATTCCAAAATTTAGAATTTTGGGGTGTTACAAACCTACCACCCTTAAAATGAATCTCGTCCTTGAGATTCGGAGAGGCTAGAAAGAAATAGTTTATGTTCGGGGGTCTTCTCAAAATCCATCGATCGTTAAAGGGGGTCTGGTGTGCTACCACCCTTAGAAGCATAGTTATGGTTCCATCAAAACTTATATACTCCATCCTTATTGTTGAAAGTGTCAGTCTCCTCGATTCTCAGGAAATTCCCTACTCTGGCTCTTCCGGTAGTGGTACAACCATTTTTACTCAATCCTTATGCCCTTTCATCTTGGTACGCTTCTTCTGTGACTGGGTCTTCTTAGCTAACGGGTCTGGCGCCAATACTAAACAACTATCGATATCTCATGGTGGTCAACCATTTATGGTTTCTCCTGTAGGAAATGGGTCTGTGTTGGGGATATGACTACCAGATATGACCCGCCCAGGAGGGGCCGGGTCAGCCACAAAGGCGGGTTACTTAAGTGAAGCCCAAAGAGTATACTGGGTGACGGTTTACGATAAGGCTTATGATTGGCCCAAGCCCAAAGGCGGCTTAAGGCCCGTAAGTATAAACCGCCATGTATGAATAAGACTTGTGAAGTAAGGCATGTAAGAGATGTCACCGACCCGGACACGTTGTATGAGCCGGCCGAGACTCTGTAGGCCGTAGGGCATCAACCCGTGTATATAAGGGGACGACCTAGCGGCGACTTAGGGCAAAAAACAACAGATCGAGAGCCAAGCTAGCGTATTAGCTCCTTGGTCATCGAAACCTAGCAATACCACATCAACTAGACTAGGCTTTACCTTCACCGCAAGGGGTCGAACCAGTATAAATCTCTCGTGTCCTTTGTCCCAATTAACCCCTTTAAGCTTCCTAGTTGTGATGGCTCCATGACTAAGTCCTTTCACTAGGACATCTGCCGTGACAATTCCATGACAGTTGGCGCCCACCGTGGGGCCAGCGCACGGTGGATTTGAGTTCTTGAAGGGCAGCTTCGAAGGGCTCAAGGGATACATTGTGGGCCGGATGACCAAGAGTCGTCACGGCAAGCTCTACATCGACGATGCAGGCTGGGCCCCCAACGCCGACTCAATTGACTACGGGTATCGGGTCCCCTTTGGTGGGATCCACGTCTTCATCGGCCGGATCAGTGAGCCGGGTCCCGAGCTGGACATCTCCACCGACATCATCAAGACGGCTCAGCGTGCGAGACCCGCCCGGGCTCAGCCGGCTATGAAGCGTGCCTTCATGGGATGCATCCATGGAGGGGCATTTTCTGAAGGATCTATGTCTGGTGGCGAGACGGCCGTCCAATCTGATGGCGAGTCATACACGAGTGAGACAGATTCGTTGTATCAACTGCAAGATGGTGGGCTTGGGGGCTGTTCCGATGGTAGCAGTATTCTGGACCCCTTCGAGCCACCGAGCAGAGCGGGGATCTTCATGACTGTCACGCAGCCCGCTCAAAACTCTATGGCTGCGGCAGCAATAACCACCGGGTCAGTAGCAGCCGGGAAAGGAGGCCCCCCGCGCGCACTGCTACCTCTTGAGCACTGCGTTGGATTTCCCCGAAGAGGAAGGGATGATGCAGCAAAGTAGCGTAAGTATTCCCCTCAGTTTTTGAGAACCAAGGTATCAATCCAGTAGGAGGCTACGCTCGAGTCCGTCGTACCCACACAAAAACAATAGCTCAACGCAACCAACGCGCTTAGGGGTTGTCAATCCCTTCACGGTCACTTACGAAAGTGAGATCTGATAGAGATGATAAATAATATTTTTGGTATTTTTGGTATAGAGATGCAAAGTAAAAAATAAAAGCAAAGTAAAAGCAAAGCAATAATAAAGTGATGGAGATTGATATGATGAGAAAGAGACCCGGGGGCCATAGGTTTCACTAGTGGCTTCTCTCAAGAGCATAAGTATTCTACGGTGGGTGAACAAATTACTGTTGAGCAATTGACAGAGTTGAGCATAGTTATGAGAATATCTAGGTATGATCATGTATATAGGCATCACGTCCGAGACAAGTAGACCGAAACGATTCTGCATCTACTACTATTACTCCACTCATCGACCGCTATCCAGCGTGCATCTAGAGTATTAAGTTAAAAACAGAGTAATGCCTTAAGCAAGATGACATGATGTAGAGGGATAGTTTCATGCAATATGATAAAAAAAACCATCTTGTTATCCTCGATGGCAACAATACAATACGTGCCTTTCTGCTCCTTCTGTCACTGGGAATGGACACCGCAAGATTGAACCCAAAGCTAAGCACTTCTGCCATGGCAAGAAAAACCAATCTAGTAGGCCAAACCAAACTAATAATTCGAAGAGACTTGCAAAGATAACCAATCATACATAAAAGAATTCAGAGAAGATTCAAATATTATTCATAGATAGATTGGATCATAAACCCACAGTTCATCGGTCTCAACAAACACACCGCAAAAAGAAGATTACATCGAATATATCTCCACGAGAGAGGGGGAGAGCATTGTATTGAGATCCAAAAATAGAGAAGAAGCCATCTAGCTACTAGCTATGGACCTGTAGGTCTGAAGTAAACTACTCACACTTCATCGGAGGAGCTTGGATGATGATGTAGAAGCCCTCCGTGATCGATGCCCCCTCCGGCGAAGCTCCGGAATAGGCCCCAAGATGGGATCTCGTGGATACAGAAAGTTGCGGCGGTGGAATTTGGTTTTTGGTTCCGTCCCCGATCGTTTGGGGGTACGTGGATATATAGATATAGGAGGAAGAAGTACGTCGGTGAAGCTTCGAGGGGCCCATGAGGCAGGGGCGCGCCCTAGGGGGGGCGCCCTCCACCCTCATGACCACCTCATGGCTTTCTTGACGGAGGGTCCAAGTCTCCTGGATCTTATCTGATGAGAAAATCACGTTTCTGAAGGTTTCATTCCGTTTGGACTCCGTTTGATATTCCTTTTCTTCAAAACCCTAAAACAGGCAAAAAACAGCAATTCTGGGCTGGGCCTCCGGATAATAGGTTAGTCCCAAAAATAATATAAAAGTGGATAATAAAGCTAAATAATGTCTAAAACAGTAGATAATATAGCATGGAGCAATCAAAAATGATAGATACGTTGGAGACGTATCACGCACCGGCTCAGGTACTCATGGATCTCATGGATAGAATGACGACCCTTTTGACTATCGTGGTTGAACCGGCGGATCAGGTTCAGCATGATGCAGAGCTGGCACGATTACATGAGGAGGTAGCACAGGCCAAGGAAAACTTGGTGGCGGAGGACGTCGGGATGGCTATAGAGCTGGCAGCTTTGGATGCTCGGGCTTAGTAGCTTCAATCAAAGGCCTATCGGCTCACGATGGATCTAAATGCATCAAATGAGGTCATGAGGAGAAGGCATTAGAAGACTCAATAACGTCTGCCTCTGACTTACGATCCTAGGAACCTCTTCCACACACCCGGGGCAGGTACCAGCAACCCGCCAGAGGTGAACCGGATTGCAACACCCGGGGCTGGGGCGCTGGTTCAGCCACAAACTATGGAACCGCCTCGTGTGAATACTGGTCCGCCTAGTTATACACCGACACCACCGGGTCATTTTTCTAACCCTTTGGAGAATCTGATCGCTGCATCGGCGCATTTGGCGGCTCTCCCAATGGAGGGCGACTCTCGGACGGCGATTGAAACGCGAAGGGTCAGAGAACTTCTTCAGATGCCTCTGGCACAGCAGGAGGCATACTCTTATAGTCGAGACAGGATTCATTCAACCCATCACCCAAGCCGAAGCCCGAGCTATAGCAGGCATATGGATTCCGCAGCCATGTCAAGCAACGCCCAGCGCCGAAACCAGCCGCGCAGGCATGACCTGGCGCGTGATGAAGCTCTTAACTTGGTTGACCAGGATAGGATCCGCCAAGAGGCTGAGCGGGCGGTTCAACAGGCAGCTGAGCAGGCGGCTCACCAAGCTTTTTCGGTTTATCCGACGACCTCTGTTGAAGCAGGTGTGGCCACAAGGACAGGAGGTGTCCCTTGCTTGTTGTAGGCTCTACGTAATGAGCGTTTGCCAAAGGATTTCAAGGAGCCTCAGAAGGTGCCTAATTACACAGCCGACTTACAGCCCGGGGGATGGATTGAAAGTTATGAGATGGCCATGGAATTTCTGGAGGTCAGTGACGCAGCAATGGCTAAATACTTCACTATGATGCTGGATGGAATGGACCGCACTTGGTTAAAGAGAGTGCCACCTAATTCCATTGGTTCCTGGGCCGAGTTAAAGGCCCGGTTTATTTAGAACTTTAAAGATACATGCAAGCAGCCCATGTCAATTGTGGACTTGACTAATTGCAAGCAAGTGGAAGGTGAGTCCACGACCTGTTGGGTGCGTCGGGTAAAGGAAATAATACATTCATCTAATAAAATGGATGCCGGCTCTGTGGTCTTAATGTTGGAGAAAAAATGTCGTTTTGAACCTCTAAAACAGAAGCTAGGGCGGCTCAAGCGTGATTGTAATGACATGGGCCAGCTGATGGCGGCTCTCGTCAAATATGCTGATTCAGATAGTACCAAAGATCATGTGTCTGATGAAGAGAAGACAATGAAGGGAAAGAAGAATGGCAACGCTAAGGGCCTTCAGCATAACCTGACAAATCAAGGAGGTAATAACAAACGTAAGGCTGACGACACCTCGGAGTTTGTGGCGAATGCGCAAGGCAACAATCAACGGCGTAAGGGGAGTCCACCTCGGTCAGGCGGGTCAGGTCCCACCCTCGAGCAGTTGCTAAATGAACCCTGTCCAAGACACAACACTCGGGAGAAGCCGGCCACCCATCTATCGAATTCTAACATGTTCGACGGTAATCATGGATCTGGCGGCGGCACAGGCGGTCGCGGTTTTCATGGCTAGGGCCCTCAAGGTAATTAGGGTGGTTATAATCAACAGTCTGGCCAAGGAGGTCAGTAGCAGCAGGAATCCGGGTTTTAGAGTAACCCAAAGCAGCTAAGTAGTGGGCAGTATCATGTGTTCACCACCAGTTTACGCAAAAGGTACCAAAAACTTCATAAGAGACCGATCAATGTTGTTGAGCCGGTGGTTCCTTGTTATTTGAGATGGTCTGAGCAGCCTATTCTGTGGAGTAGGGAGGATCACCCGCCCCGGGTTGACAATCTGGGTCTTCTGGCTTTAGTGGTGGCGACTCAGGTTGGTGGATATAAATTCACTAAAGTACTCATGGACGGAGGCAGTAGCATCAACATCTTCTATTATGAGACATTCCATCGCATGGGGTTGACTGACAAAAGTCTTAAGACGTCCAACACTGTTTTTCAAGGAGTGGTGCCTGGTAAGTCGGCATATCCAGTGGGTAAGATTGAGCTGGAGGTAGCTTTTGGAGATGAGCATGATTCCAGGGCTGAGAAATTAACCTTTGAGGTGGTCAAAATCAAGAGCTCGTATCACGTCCTGTTTGGACGACCAGCTTATGCAAAATTCATGGCACGGTCGTGTTATGTTTATCTGCAGCTCAAGATGCCGGGTTATAAAGGTACTATCATAGTACATGGAAGTCGGAAGATAGCCTTAGAGTGTGAGGAAGGCGATGCTGCTTATGCAGAATCTGTTTGTGTGACGGAGGAGTTAAAATTCTACAACGACAACGTTGACCCGGCAGACATGACATCTTTGAAGAAGCCAACTATGGAGCATGAGTCGGCGCTGAAGTTTAAGTCAGCTGACGATACCAAGATGATTGATTTTGTGCCTATGTCGTTATATCAAATGATTAAGAAGACGGATGATTTTGTCTGGAGTGATGCTGCTAACTCCGCCTTTAAAGATCTGAAAATGCAGCTCGCTGAGCCACTCGTTCTTGCTGCTCCCATTGATAAGGAGCCATTGTTGTTATATGTGGCTACTAACACATGTGTTTTTAGTGTGGCCATTGTTGTAGAGCGCAAAGAGGTTGGCAAGGAATATCCGGTTCAATGGTCGGTTTACTACGTCAGTGAGGTGCTCATTGAGTCCAAACAGAGATATCCACATTGGCAGAAACTATTTATGGGGTGTTCATGGCGAGCTGGAAGCTTAAGCATTACTTACAGGGTCATCCTATCACTGTGGTTAGCTCTGCTCCCTTAGGAGATATTATTCAAAATAGAGAAGCCACGTGACGAGTCGCCAAGTGGGCCATTGAACTTGGGTCTCATGGTTTAAAGTATGTGCCACGTACTGCCATCAAATCTCAAGCACTGGTGGACTTCATTAATGATTGGACGGAGTTGTAGATACCTAAAGAGAATCCAAACAACATATATTGGACGATTCATTTTGATGGGTCCAGACAATTGGAAGGCTTGAGGGCTGGAGTTGTTTTAACTTCTCCTCGAGGTGACAAATTTTGTTATGTGTTGCGATTGATGTTTCCTTGTACTAACAACGCAGCTGAGTATGAGGCCTTACTACATGGTCTTCGAATGGCTAAAGAAATGAGTTTAAGCCGGGTACGGTCACTACAAAAAAATACACTTCCGTGATGATACGTGTTTGTCACATCAAGTCGCTTTTTTTGTCATGCATGTACATCCATGACAAATTTATGACAGAATCAAGATAGTCATACCTGTGCTGTCGTAGAAGTGTTCCATGACATTACCAAAATTATCATCACGAAAGTGTCCACTTCCATGACGATAAATCATGCGTCACAGAAGTGCTTTCGTCAAGGGTGACCGACACGTGGCATCCACCGTAACGGAATGACGTTAACCTATCGGGTCGGGTTTTGGATCCGATAACCCGTTAACAGCCCCGACCAATGATGATTTTCCACGTGTAAAATCATCATTGGCTGGAGGAAACACGTGTCGGCTCATCGTTGGGACAGATGTCAACCACTCATTGGACGGAAGGCGCCTATGATACGTCGACACGTGGCATGGCCCAACAGAGGCCCATTCATGTGAAAAGGCCGGCCCGTTTGACTTGGTTAAAAGGTGGCGGGCCGGCCCATGGAAAGCCTATTAACGGCATGTTCGCATGTAGCCCATTTACAGCCCGCTAACCCAAGGCCCGTTACGCCCTATCCGAATTAGGCCCAGTAGCGTCATCTGGGCCATCCAATATGATTCCAGCCCGTTTTCACTTCTGGCCCATGTATGGCCCATGACATCTTTCGGCCCATATGAGGCCCTATGTAACTCTTGGCCTATTAACGGCCCGTGGTGAAACTGGCCCGTAATGAACAGTGTATCACTTTACACCCATTAACGGCCCGTGGTGAAACTGGCCCGTAATGAACAGTGTATCACTTTATACCCATTAACGGCCCGTTATTCCATTGGGCCGTTTCCAACCCATCTTATCTTTTGGCCTTCTTAGAGCCCATTTATTCTTGGGCTCATTTCCAACATTCGTTTACTTACAGCCCGTTACTGTCATTTTCTGCTTGTGGGCCAAATTCAGCCCGTGGTTACAGTCGGCCTGTTTGTGGTTCGTTAATACGTTGGGCCGTTTTCATAGCGTCATCAAATACGACCTATTAATGATGGCCCTTACGGTCGGCCCATGAACGGACGATTCCAACTCTAGCCCGTTTACGGCCATAATGCGGCCTGTTATTGGCTCATGTTTGGCCAATCGATCATACAACCCGTATAAGGCCCATTGATGATACGGCCCGTAGAAGGCCTACTGTTTCTACAGCCCGTAGAAGGCCCACTGTTTCTACGGCCCGTAGGGGGGCCAGTGTCACTACAGTAAATATTAGCCCATGGTTATTGTGGCCTAGTTTTAAAAAATAGGTTATTGCAGCCACTAGTTAATCGAGGAAAAAGAACTGCAATGACTACAAGCAAACAAATAAACAAGACAACAAGGAAATAAATAAGCAAGCAACTAACGCTAGGCTATCACGGCTATTACACATATTACATCCACTAGGCATCAAAGTTCGCCACCAATGCAAATATAGGGAACAAAGCAGCATATCATATACACTGGCCGTCAAAATTGGCCACCAGTGCAAATAAACGTGGCAGCAAAACAAGAGCATAACTGAAACAACTTCAGAAGAGCTCAAGAAATGTTATCCTGGGTATCCACCATGCTGGCAATAAGCCTAGCAAGTTGATTAGCTTTGTCCTTTTTGGCACTAAAATCCTCCAACGCTTGCTGTTGCACCAGAAAGTATGCATCTGAATGCTCCAGGGACTTCCGCAGTCCTTCCGCTTCTTGTCGCAGCACAGCTGATCGATGTCTTTCAGCTTGTAGTTGAGACTCAAGAAACCGAACTGATTCAGGCAGTGAGTTTGAATAGATTGTGCAAGCGGTAGTGGCCAGTAACTCCAACACTAAACCAAGACAGGATGTGTCACTATCCTGAACCTTATCTGCATTACTTCCTTTACCGTTGCTTAATAAGGCACTCTTCCCCAATATTCTGTCAGCATTCTAAAAGAAGAAACAAGCAGACACATAACAAGTTTAGCATGTACTAGTATATGAAACTCATTTCGGTGAACCAGTTCATTAGTAAGGTGGACAGGATTAAACTACCAAGTCTTCTATTGCCAAGTACTAGTACATAATAAAAGCATCAAACAAACATATATCTATGTCCTATGGTAGCAATGGAATCTTAAATTAGAACAGTTGTTCTTCAGGTTTAGGCACTTGTTCTACATGAACAGAGTACAGTAAGACGCAAGAATATAATACTTAAAAATAGAAAATGAGCTCATAGACCTTACCACATTCTTGGTTCGGGACCAGTACAGAACAAGGCGTTCCCAGTCATCGTCCAGTAAATGTGTCTCAGGAGAACGTAAGGGAATTTGATGAGTTTCTTTGCCGGTGAAGTACGTTTTCTTCAGGTAATTCCGATACTGCCACCAAGCATTCTTGAAGATAGCAGAGGTATTAGCACAGGTTACCTCATCCTGAGTTTCCAAATCGGTCCTTCTCTATAGAGAAAAATGGGAAAATTTGCTGTATTATAACCATCATGGAGGTAGGATGTATGGGACGAAGCAAAGTAATTGCCATGAATAACATTACTTACACATAACTCCTGGACAAACACCTGCAACTGGCATTTTCCTTCATCTTCAGTATAATATTTCCAAGATGGGAAGATACGCACATACGATTTAACAACATCAAATGCGATAGATGCTAAACTACGACTAGCTGGTTGTGCTTCCTCCACAGGAATAGGCGTACTAACTGGTGGAGTTGGGGTTCGCCGTGATAGTACTGGCCCTATGGGCACTGGAGCTGCCTTACTAACTGCTCTTGTTTGGGAGCTCTGTGGTGGAGATGGTGTTGTGTCAACAGGAACTGGGTTACTATCGGCTGGGGTTGGGGTTAGATTGGGTGAAGCTGGTTCTCTGTCCATCGTAGTAGGGGTACAATCTGCGAGAGTTTGGGTTATGTGTGGTAGGGCTGGTTCTTGTGCATGTACAACCGGGGTGCTATCTCCACCAAGAGGTAGCACTGTTTTATTTGAAGACCGTGTTTTTAGTCCGCTAGATACTGGCATCACCCGCTCCAATTCAAATGGCTGATAAACAGGAAACATAGTTGAATGTACAGACATTGTATGAGAGACAGATGCAATAGATAGTGTGGAAAAAAGAGGGCATGAAATAGTTGACATGTATATTGTTTAACTAAAACGGATAGCATGACATAATTTCACATATATGATGTCTATCTAAACTGGATAGCATAGCATAACATAATTCAAAGATATGATGAATAACTAAACAGGATCGCATGACATAATTCACCTACATGTTATCTAAGTAATCAGGATCGCATCATTTAATTCACATATGTGATTTATATGCTAAACAGAGGGCATTCGATATGATGTCTGAACTAAGAACATGGTGTTGAATATTGTGTATATGATGTCTAAACTATGCAATACAAGACACCGTATGCATGATATGAGCAGTATAACCGTGCCAAGTTAGAGCATACACCTCAGTGGGGGAATAGGACTGGTCATCTGTCTCTGAATCCATCTCTGAGGAGCTATCGAGACCCAACAAGAGATCTGCTTCGACAGGTAGCACTGTCTGCTCTGAAGGCCTTGTTTTCACTCCAGATTTTTCCATCTCCCACCCAAATGGCTGATTCACAGGAAGAGTAGTTTAATGTACAAACATTGTCGACAAATGGAAATGTAATGAAGAAAAGGATGGGCAAGATATCATTCAAATATATGATGCCTGGTTAAACAGGATGGCATTGCACATTTCACATATATTATGGCTGGCTAAAAGACATGAGACTGCATAATTCCCATATATGATATAGAAACTAAACAGGTGGCATTACAGAACATGTCTAAACTAAGCAGATGACATATATGATGTTAAAAGTAGGCACTGCAAGGCAACATATGCATGATATGACTAACATCATCATGCCAAGGTAGAGCAAACACCTTGGGGGGTAAATAGGAGTGGTCAGCGGCGTCCGAATCCGCCTCAGAACAGATATCTTCCTCTGGATTACAATCTGGAGAGGGGTGGGGAGGGTTTGCCATTGAACCCACCATGGAGCGATGTCTGCATGACATTGTATTGCCGCGCAAAACTCTTCTCTTTTTTCTCTACATGTTCAGCTGACTGTGTACAATATCTGACATGCATACCAAAAAAATATGGTGAAATTATGTAAGGAGAGCATGCAGAAATTTAGAATGATGGTAACAACCAGTGGATCGATGTTTTTCCGTTGAACCAAAATAGCCCTAATGGATCGACGTGAATGTATAGTAATAAGTGATGCAACAAGTGTACAACCTCTTTGCCGTAGCCGTGTCGACCTCAGCATCATTGGGTTGGTCGCTGAAGCAGTTGAGGCAGAGGTGGCTGTCGGAGGTGTGGAGGAAGATCTGAGGAATCTGTAGACGGCGTCCAGGGCACTGCTCTGTTGCGACGGATCGTTCTGTCATTGGAGCAGCTCCGGTGAGCCGTAAGACGTCGAGGCTGAAGCAGCACAAGACATACATCGTCAATCTCAAGTGGGATTCTAATAGCATCTCCAAAAGATGATGTAAAATGGATGTAAAATTAACATCACCAAAAACCACATGACTACAACAGATGAGGTAAAAATTGTTGACTCTGAACTTAACTGTCGAAACTGAAATTTACTGTGGAATCTAAATGCTACTGTCGAAACTGAACGCAATGGTAGCAGAGAGGCACTTGACATGTAGTTTAGGGAGGGCCTGAAGTTCATATTCAACCTGCACCCCTGAGCCGCCAGCCACCACCGGCCGAACCGCCGGCCCCAGCGCTGCCTCGTCGCCCCGAAACAACTCGCCACCGCTGCCCCGGCCAGCCCTCTAGCCCCCCCCCCCGCCCCCACCCTGAACCCTAAGATAGACAGTGGGGTACCTCTCTGGCGAGCCCCCGTCCCCGCTGTTGGTGGTTCTTCCTTAACTCCGGCGAGCCCCCCAACCCCCGAAAATCGACTGACCCAAAAGTCGATTCGGTCGACTGAAGTGTGGCTTAATCAGAGCAGAGCAGCAGCACGAGCAAGGGGGAGAGCAGCAACAGCAGCTGGGCGAGCGAGCGATCGAGCGAGAGCCGGAGCAGCAGCAGTAGATCCGGCTGGTATGGATGCCGCCGCCGAAGGGGCCTCGCACTAGGGGAGAGCTGCCGTGGAGATGTCGCCCGCGGCGCCGGCTTCAAGGTAGCCGCTCCATGGGGGTGCGGGATGGAGCACCGTCGGTGCAGGGAGGTCGAGTTAAGGAGAAGGTGCAATGCGATGAGTGTACAACCTCTTTGGTGGCGCCGAGTAGGCCTCGGCTTCGTCCGAGTCGGTGAGGATGCTGCGGTTCCGGTGGAGTAGGTTAAGGCGGCGCTGTGGGGATGGAGCAGCCGCGATAGACGAGGCGATCGTCAGAGCAGCTCCTTGGAGGTGGAGGACGGGGCGGCTGAACCGGCGGGACGGCGAGATGGACGACGGATCCTCATCTGGGGAGGTGGACGAGGGACGTCGAGCTGTTGCGCTGGACGACGTCGTCGGGGAAGAGGCTCCGGCTGGGCAGCGGTGACGTGGAGGACGGAGGAGGGTGGGGTTTCGCGGCTGGAGCGGAGAGGTTATGATGGCCTGGGATTTCGAATGGCGAAAAGGGGGCGATGGGAAGGGGTGAAGCATGACTTAGGAACGCACTTGTCCAAAATGTAGGGTGTGTTACAAAAGTACCCCCACCGATTTGAACTAGCGGCCCTTTCGGCTCAGGGTTAGAAGGGGGATTTCACGTGTCGGGATTTGGCAGCTGGAGGGAGTTTTCGCGCGCGTTGTAATTTCGGGATAGCAAGGCGCGGGTTGTGAAGGAGCGAGTTTTGGGAGCACGATATCTGAATTTTTGGGATATAACAAGACGCGGGTTGAATTTTAGGGACAAGCCTAACGTGTAGTAATATTGTACTTGTACGTACCAAATCAATTCGCACTTCCCTCAACCAAAAAGAAAACGAAAAAAATAAAACTATTCACACCACACAAAGAGAGAGTCTTGCCCCGTTTTACTATACAAATGCTATTCAAAGCTACTCCCTCCTTCCATCTATATAGGGCCTAATGCGTTTTTCGATGCTAACTTTGACCAAATATTAGAGAAATGATATATGACATGCACAAAGCACACCGTTAAATTCGTCTCTGAAAGGTTCTTTCAATGATATAATTTTCACATTGTGCATGTCATGTACTATTAATCTTGTCAATAGTCAAAGGCGGTCTTAAAAATCTCATTACGCCCTATATAGATGGAAGGAGGGAGTATGAATCCATGTTATGTCCGATAAAATTTTTTCGCTTGCTGTATAATGCATGTAACCTACTCATACCAACATTTTAGTGCATTCCAAATGTCTATACTACCGCTGCAATTCGAACTAAATTTGAATTCGTTTCTCTATTTCAATAAGAATCTACAATCATGATTGTTGCCAACTTCAACCATCATAGTTTCTTTGCTATCCAACAGATATAAATCAGACGGCCTATAATGCAGGATGGCAGGCACACCATCATCAACAACTCCATTTTTTATAAGAGTAGAGATAAAACATATTAAATGTAGTATACCATGTTCATAACCACACCATGTGTATCACCTTTATATATATTCACACATCCGTCAGTTTGAAACACTATGATAAATTATTCAAATATCCGAATTCGCTTTTTATAATGAAGTATATATGATCTCTATTCGTCTTTTACACCCACATAACCCTCTTATCTTTGTAGCTAGCGCTAACTTTCTCTTGTGCATGCACACGCCCGCATCCCTCTCACCCTCCCTCAGCATTCTCTAGCTCCATCGCGCAAATTCGTCTTTTCACTTTAGGTCGTTCACCCACGGTGTGTGTAGGCCCCCCAGCTCCTTCTTTACGGCACACATCGATCGATATGCTTCTCTAGCCAGGTATGCCTAGCACAAACACAAGCTTCCCCTCTTCTCTTGTCATCGTCCATGCCTCACTCCCACCACTCTTTTCATCGTTCTCGTACTCGCACACTCCCCCCCTCGATATAGTATGCCTCTTGTACCACCTCCTACATGCATCCCTCTCTCTCTATCCTTCTCCTCGTGCCTCATTTGCTTCTAACACACACATGCATGTATACCGATCGATCTCCCAACATATACCTAGATCGACTTTAACTACCCCCCATCGATCGACGTACCTCACAAGTTATGTCTCTCATTTATCTTACAAAGGGCAATTGATCTTCCTATGTAGTTACGTCTCCTTACCACAGCCACATTGCCCCCCCTCATCATTCATGCATGCCTCCTAACCTGATATTGCGGGCGTGCCCTCCGTTTGTCTAGCAAGCCTATCCCACCATTTGTTAGAAGCAACTCTACTACCACCCCCTCCAACACTCTAGCTCTGTCTCTCTCCCAACCTTATTCATCTCCTGCACATATGCATGGATGCCGATCGATCTCCCTTAATACATGAGGCAGATCGATCTCCTTAATACATGAGGTAGGCCTCTCTCCTCCTCCACACATATACCAGCCATTGTACCTCTATAGTTAATTGGGCCTCCCTCTTCCCACACCACACACCGATAGTCGAGCGATGCAGGTAGGTATCCATGCCACAGAGACAAACTGCACATGTCCCATCTCACGTTCCAGTAGGCCAGGCACTCTATATCTTTCACGTGGGCACACACAAATTCGATGGCACTCTTTATCGATCGCGCGCGCGCGCACACACACACACATCATCCCTCTCTTTGATTCTATGGACACCTCAAGCCGATGATACCTCCACTCTTCTCGTGGATCGCCCCCTCTATATATATGTTATATCCAGGACTCTATTTCACACACATTGCATATGTTAAATTTTTTGATTGACCCCCCCCCCACAAAAAAAACTCTCAAGAACCCACACACTATATCACTCTAGGTTTGTATCTCTCTCACACAACCCCACATAGGTGGTGTACGTATACAAGAAGAGAATAGGTGCACCGTGCATGTACTCACGCTTCGTGCCCAGCCACACCCGTGCGGTTACACGGTGGAGCTCATTTCTCCGCAGAAGCTGAATTTGTTTTTGAAACATCAAGTGGCTAGAGACTCGAAAACTTATTTGCCCATTAGTGACTTGTCAGGGCGGTGGATTTTAGTTTGTATGATAATGCTGCATCCACCTAAAGTAACGAAAGTTCTTACGTAAACTTCCTAGTAATTCCCTCTTCATAGGTGTAGCATTACTCCTAACATTTGTAATATCAGTTTGAAACTTTTAATATTGCCGTGTCCTATTCCTCTCTCTGTGCATTTAAAAACCGAACCAAAAAACCATACCGAAAATAAACCGAACTGAACCAATTTTATGGTTTTTATGGTTTCTGGTTTCGGTATGGTATGAACTTTTCATACCGATTTGAACTTGGTTTTTATGGTATATACTAGAAAACCGAACGGTTAACCGAATAAACTGAAGTAAAAAATAATTTATATTTATTGAGATGAACAACCATACAAGTTGTCATTTTTCTTGTACATGAGTCAAATGCACTACTAAGCACGTAATTTTTTCTTGTAACATAGTCATTTTTCTATTTTTAAAATGCTAAGCACGTCCATAACCATCAATAGATGAATCAATGCATGAATATATATTTATATATATATATATATATATATAGTCATATACTATTTGTGTAGAATAGTATGTGTTTTGAGTGATAAGTTTGCTAATTATTATTATGTCATTTCCAAATTCGCGTCAACTTTGGTTTTTATGGTATATATTGAAACCATACCGAAATAATTTGGTATATACCGAAACCGAACCGTATTTTAATTTCATACCATATTTACCGAAGTATTAATACCGTACAAACTGAAAGTCCGTATAAATCAAACCATGTAAACCGAATAAACCGACCGCACAGGGTGACCTATTCCTGCGTTTTCAAAATCCTGCGAATCAAACAGGTCCTGAGTTGGTGATGATGTTGTGCCTCCCATCTTTCACCAATCGCCGTCGGATCTAGATCTGACGCATAGAAACCAAGCTTCTCCATTTTTACAAAAATATGCCCGCACTTGTTCCCTATTTACAAAAAACTCCTTATCTCTCACAATCAACCTCATCTCCTCCCCACCACATCTAGGAGTAGAAGGCCGTGGAAAAATCTAGCACGATGGCCGCTGCCGGAGCCGTCCACCCCCAATCTTGGTGTTCTGTGCAATGCACGGGCATCTACGCATGGGAAATTATGTCGAACAGGGCTAGTTGTAAGCAGGCTAGCTCTACAGCCATGATGATAGTGACTGCATACGGTGAGGCTGACTATGGTATGCCGAACATGGTGCCTATACTCAGGTGTCATCTCCGGCGTAGGGTCTTGTCACTTCACTGTGAGGAGCAGCACATAATAATTTGACCAACGGATAGTACAGTGCTAGTACTCCTACTACTACATTGGTAGTACTACTACTAGTACTAGTAGCACCACCGTCTAGATTTAGGAGTACTACCACGTCCATCTGGATTTTAGTATTTGACTAGCAATATCTAGTAATGCATGTCACCAAAAATGTACTACTCCCTCTTTAAATAAATACATGGTGTTTTATTCCTATCGGTGAGAGAACTTAATGTTTTTTTGCTACTCCTAACTAGAGTACTAATAGGATTACATGCAATGAACTAAACACTTCATGTCATGTTTGGTAGTCTCAAGTCATTGAAAGCATGCACGGCCCACATCTCTCATTGGTTGATATGTCACGAAATAAGAAACAAGGAGGGAGTTAATGCACCGTGCCTAAGTATTTTGGCATCATTTGGTTTTTGTAAGGTGACTTACACAACATTTTTGTTTACATGAATTAACATTTAATAGTTAAATCAAAGGTCAAAACTTGGCGCAAAATGCAAAGGGGACCAATAAACGAGTAAACATCAAACTTCTCTCATTTGGCCCCAACTAGAGGTTCGGTGAGATGACTATACTTCACCGGCACGGAGGGGGACGCAGCTTCATTGACTTACGGCAACTGCCTTTAGGTGAATGACACGTGGCCCCAGGGGGTGGCTGGCCCACCTATCATACAGCCAAAGGCAAGTGCAGTAGAGGGCCAAGGAGTAGTACGAAATCCTACGCACCTACGCACGCTAACCAAGGGCTGAGTGATCACTCGAATCGCAAGATCAGTTGACTAGAAGCTATGCTAGACCCATGGAGGCGATGAGCGCGAGCATCAGCCAGCTGTGCGAGATGGTCCACGACATCGGCCTACGGCCCGACACCGAGGAACGTCTCCAGGTAGTATTGCTTGAGGCCACTAGGGCGAGGGGCCGCTTGGACGACAACTTCATCTCCTTGTTCGACGAGGTCCTCGTTGGTTTCCTCGACAAGTTCACCGTCGTCAAGAAGCTTGCGAACGACTTTGACGTAAGCCTCCAGCCGACGCGCCCAGGCTCTGCGATGCCCGCCACCCTCAACGGCCACTATGGTAACAACCTCTTCGACGCACCGGTGGCCCTGCGACTGCCCGCCGTCGCGCCGAAGAATGTCCACCTCGAGGTCGTGCTCGCCGCGCAGCGCCTGGCGCAGCAAGACACCATCGACATAATCACCCACGTCTACGCGCAAATCATCCACAAGGACTACTACATGCAAGAGGAGGACGATAGGACGCTGGCCTTCTTGGAGCGCAGGGCAACCTTGGACGACACTGTTCAGAAGCACGTTGAGCTTGCCGCCAACGCCACTGCTCCTCACACGTCGGTTGGTGACCCGGCGCACTAGGGCGTGAGGATGTCGTTGAACGTTGATGGATCCGTATGTATTTTTATCTTTCTGTCAAATCCATGTAGTAGTATATGATACTACAGTAATTATCTTGTCGGATGACTGAGAAAACAGGAGGGAGAAGAGATGGCTGTAGCACGGACTCCAAGAAAATTGGTGTCGGACGGGACTCGTGTGGGTGGCGTGTGCCGTACTGCTGGACGTGAATGCTACTGAGTTACGGCCCATGCCACCCCACTATATCGAGGTACGCAGAACAAATTTCCTGCAGTCGGATGAGATTAGTGCACTTGTTGATACTCCTACTAGAATAGAGGCTAGACATGAGACTAGATGCGAGGAAGCAACGTCTACTTCTTTACACTCGAAGATGAAAGAAGCACGCAAGATCGAGCCTCCGCGGATCAACAATGAATGCATCAAGAAGGCACTAATCCAACTTACAGGAGTAGTAAAATGTATTCTTGTGGTTCTTGTTTTCTTTGGTGTTGCTTTTCTAGTCAAAATTATCATTGGAGTTCGTGCAAAACGGAGGTCCGTTTGGGGTCGTGCGTTGGAGTTGGCCTTACAAGTGGGACCGTAGTTAAGGAAACTGACTATCGGCAAACCCCCACCTCGCCCGCTGCGCGATGGCTGAAGTTAGGCTGGTCATAGTGGGAGTAACTTAGCAAGTAACATAGCGCGTTTCAAGACAAGTTTGCTTATGTGGAATATAGTTAATGAGACAAATGTTTGGAACAACATAATATGTTACTATAACATAACGCAAACCAAAGCAAAATGAGTCTATAATGTAATAAATGCAATCATCTATGATACTACTTGTATGTTACTTCGCACTATGAAGGTAGTAACAAAGACTAGTGTCATATGCATGACACTAGTCTAAGTTACTCCCCACTATAACCAGCCTTAGAGAAACGACAAGGTTGAAGAGATTGCTCTAGCACGGACTCCAAGAAATAATATGGTGTCAGATGGATGTCGTGGTGGTGGTGTGTGCCGTACTCCTGGACGTGAATGCTTGTTCTGGCCCATGCCACCCTACTACTCCTACTACTTACTCAAACTAGTATATAGTATACTAGTATCGAGGATTCCAGGTGCTGGCTATGTACAACCAACACATTAACATATGGCTACACTAAAAACACCCGCCCGACGCACGAAGCATGTGAAGCTAGTACAAATTTAGAGAAGCGACTCGAAAGCCATTCATAAATTTAGTAAGTTTATCACAGGCATATCATTTTATTACATACAACAGGTCATCAACCCACATCGACAACGAGGATACATTATAAATACTAAAGTTTTCACCACACAACAAATAACAAGCCATGAAATGAACTTCAACTCAACCATTCTGCGGCGTTGGAAACGCTTGCTTTGAACCACAACTGATTCTCTGGGACGGGCCATCTGTTGTCGATCTGGAGACCAACGCAGGACCGATCATCCAGGCTGAAGCGGCCTACTATATCAGTGTGAGGGTAGGGAACCACCCAAATGTCCGAGGTATAGACACAGTTGCTTCTCATAAATGTGTCAGCAGTAGTTGGATCGCCTTTCACCATCATCGGATAGTTTTGTCCAAGGAAGAGCGAGTTTTCTCCAAGATTATCAATTCTGTGCTAGGGAGAAGGAGTTGGCGCTAGCACACTAGTATCCATCCCGAATACCATGCAATGGGTGTTGGAATAGGTCCGGAGAGTGCGACCATGGGAGACACCTGCTTCCTTACCAGTAACATCATCAGTGGGTTGTATACACACAAGATGAGGTGATCCATCGGAATTAGTTGCCGGGCGCCACAGAGTATATCGGCGCTGCTCGTCCTCATGCTCGTGATCATCACCATCGTCATCTCCCCCTTGGTTATAAAAATTTTCAAGTATAGGTGGTGGGATGTTCACAGGACCTTGGGAACACAAGAAGAAGGTTAACTAGTAAAGGGAAACTTGCTAACCCGCATGCATGTGGATGAAACAATTATAATTACAGTGGAAGACAAACGTACCGAAACTACTAGGATGCCATGCAAAAACAGTGCCACAAGTGGTGGCAGTAAACACAAGGCCCTCGTATTGAATTGCATCACAGTACTCATCCGTGTACAGAAACAGATTTTTGAGCAATATCCATCAAGTCGAACCACGAAGGACGGCAACAACCTTGTCGAAGATAGCAACAACTTGATAGTTGTTGTAATTCCAAGAGCGGTTGGGAACTCGACAAATTGCTATCTTCCATAGAAGACAGTCACCATGATCGTATTTGAATGTGCGTACATTACCGATGTGCTCAACCTCTGGGCAGTGTGCCGAGATTTTTGGAAGTGGAACCCGGTGACGAGTGTACACATTCACAAGTTCCCACTCGTAGTTGGACCCAATGTAAACAACCCAATCTCCATTTGCGCCCGCCCAAGCCTTGCCCTCGAGCGATGGCATCTTAACATCGTACGTATAATTATCAAGCGGCATCAACTGGCACAGGGCAAGGCCTCCGTCATGCAGGCGCCAGTCATCACGGTCACGTCAAAGAAGATAGGGGAGATCAAACCGCTCCTTGACTCTTGGGTTCTTTGTAATGATGTTATTAGTTGAGTCGAGAATGGGCTTGAACGAACCTGCCATGCTAGCCGAGGTGATGACATCGCACCGATCAATGAGTTCCTCCACCACGTCATATTTTAGATCGGGGAAAGAATAACGGGGTCGTTTCCGGCCCGTTCCCTCCATGGAGAAGACAATCTAACAATGGCAGAAGAAAGGGTGAAGTGCTGAAGGAAAATGGAGGAGGGAGAGGAAGAGTGTGCGACAGCAGTTCCAAATAGAGAGGGAAAGGCGAAGAGTCAGTGGAAGGTTGCGAGTTTGCCATGGTTCACGAAGAGGCGCCCCGGCCTACACGTCCGTTCAGAAATGCTGGGCTGTGCGGGACACTCTAGGCTGTCTAGACAGCCTTTTCTTTTATGTTTACCACAGACCAACCCAGTAGTTTGTTTTTCTTTCTGAAAATGGCTAGCCCAGTTCTTTTGTGAATTGTCAAGTAAGTCACTTTATCAGGCCTGTTGGGCTGCAAATCTTTCAAGACAAGGAGAGCTTCATTCGGCTGGCTGAGAAAATGGCCTATCGGTAATGAGAAATGGGCTATACATTTTTAAAACACATCAAACCGGCAATAATTTCCAAATATCTTTTTTCATTTTGAGATTTTAAATTGAATTGATTTTTATGCATGGAAAATTTATTGGATTTTATATTGATATACATTTATTTTTAAAATTAGTCTGAATGTGACTCGAAATTTCAGGATTAAAAACAGTTCAGACCGCACCGACATACGCAAAATTTCGTAAAAAAATTTAACTGTGGCCACAATATGGGTTGTAATGCTAACATAAAGAATATGGGCTCCAAAAAAACCCGTAAGAATTAGCAAATGGGTTGTAAATTATTTGAAATAATGGCAGATGGGTTGTATGCTGTTTTCCACAGATTTGAGGCTTTCCATAGATGGCCTGTATACTGTTGGATGTCCAACCAACGGCCGTCATGCTTCTTCAATCTCTGCTCTTCCTGCTCCAGCCGCTCAAACAAGCGCCAGCGGGACTGCCTGCTCCCTCCTCCCCGCGGCTGGCTGTGCTGCCACACAGGCCTCACCGCCCCATCGTACTCCCATCGCTGGCCTAGCCATCCCTCTACTGACCCACACCTGATGTTATTCACCGGCGACGGCAGAAGAACCAGTAAACCCTCGTACAGTCGTACTCCCCTCCGCGTGGGAAACAAAAACAACGGCCGAGTCTTCCCTGCCTCCGTGTCATTATCTTCCTAGGCCTCGCCATCGTCCATCGCCCTGGTGCTCTCGGCGTGGCGTGGTCAACGACCGACATGCATCTAAAGTGGACTGTACGTGGAGAGGCTGACATCTGGGTCCACGGCCGCACGCAAGGAAATGCCTCCTTATTACGCGCAAAATAATGATTTCCTCCACCTGACATCTGGGACCCACCGAAACGGCCTCTGTATTTCACGAAAAAAACGTTACCGCCGCTGACAGCTCAGACCCACCAGCTATATCTTCGCACACAAGGAAGTGCCTCCTTATTACGCACAAAAAAATGAATACTCCCCCTGCTAGCTGGGACCCAGTATAGTGGGCCTACTAAGTTGACGGGGACGAAGGGCTTTGTCAACTTAGTCAATACGCACGATTCTAGCTCGACTGACCATATGATGTCCATCCAACGGCTGTAGTGCTTCTTCAACCTCTGGTCTTCTTGTTCCAGCCGCCCAAAGCAGCGCCGGTCGTGCCGCCTGCTCCTGCCTCCCGTGGCCGGCTGTGCTGCCGCGGAGGCCTCACCGCCCCCATACTACTCCCACCGCTGGCCAGGCCATCCCTCCGCTCCACTCACCCACACCCCCTGTTATTCTACGGCGACTACAGCGCAGTCGAACCAGTGAACCCTCGTACTCCTCTCCGCGTGGGCATCCACTGCCGCGTCTTTCCCGGCTCCGCGTCGTCCCCTTCCTAGGCATTGCCGTCATCCACCGCCGTGGTGCTATCGGCGCGGTGTGGTCAATGTGGTCAACGACCGAATTCCATCGGAAGAATATTGTACGTGGAGACGCTGACAGCTGGGTCCACGGCAGCCGCAAGGAAGTGCCTCCTTATTACGCGGAAAATAATTATTCCTCCACCTCACAGAAGGGACCCACTGGACGCCCACCAGTATATCGTGAAAAAAACGTTTGCCCCTGACTGCTGGGACCCACCCGACGGGCCACCGTATTTCGTGAAAAAAACGTTCCCCCTGCTGTCAGCTCGGACCCACCAGAAGTGCCTCCTTATTACGCACAAAAAAATGAATACCCCCTGCTAGCTGGGACCCACCTTAGTGGCAGGCTGACTTGTGGGCCTACTAAGTTGACAGGGATGGAGGGCTTTGTCAACTTAGTCAATATGCACGATTCTAGCTCCAGTGACCGTACGATGTCCATCCAACGGCCGTAGTGCTTCTTCAACCTCTGGTCTTCTTGCTCCAGCCGCCCAAACCAGCGCCGGTCGTGCCTCCTGCTCCTACCTCCCGTGGCCGGCTGCGATGCGGTGGAGTCCTCACCGCCAACCTACTACTCCCACCGCTGGCCAGGTCATCCCTCTACTCACCCACACCCCCTGTTATTCTGCGTCGACGGCAGCCTCACACTGCAGCGAACCAGTGAACCCTCGTACTCCTCTACGCGTGGGCATCCACTGCCGCGTCTTCCCCAGCTCCACGTCGCCCCCTTCCTGGCCTCGCTGTCGTCCACCACCCTGGTGCTCTCGGTGCGGCATGGTCAACG
Organism: Triticum aestivum; assembly: GCF_018294505.1. Taxonomy (NCBI): domain Eukaryota; kingdom Viridiplantae; phylum Streptophyta; class Magnoliopsida; order Poales; family Poaceae; genus Triticum; species Triticum aestivum. The sequence goes on from NC_057800.1 coordinate 609,622,132, forward strand.
TGGTCAAGGAACGGCGTCCATCGGACATGGACTGTACATGGAGAGGCTGACAGCTGGGTCCACGGCCGCAGCAAGGAAGTGCCTCCTTATTACATGCAAAATAATTATTCCTCCACCTGACAGCGGAGACCCACCGGACGGGCCACCAGTATTTTGCGAAAAAAATCTTTTCCCCCTGACTGCTGGGACCCACCGGACGGGCCACCGTATTTCGCGAAAAAATGTCCCCCCCCCCCCCCGCTGTCAGCTCGAACCTACGGAAGTGCCTCCTTATTGCGCACAAAAAAATGAATACTCCCCCGGCTAGCTGGGACCCACCTTGCTGGGAGGCTGACTTGTGGGCCTACTAAGTTGACGGGGATGAAGGGCTTTGTCAACTTAGTCAATATGAATGATTCTAGCTCCAGTGACCGTACAATGTCCATCCAACGGCCGTAGTGCTTCTTCAACCTCTGGTCTTCTTGCTCCAGCCGCCCAAAGCAGCGCCGATCATGCCGCACGCTCCTGCCTCCCGTGGCCGGCTATGCTACCGCAGAGGCCTCACCGCCCCCTACTATTCCCACCGCTGGCCAGGCTCTGCGGCGACGGCAGCCTCACACCGCAGCCGAACCAGTGAACCCTTGTAGTCCTCTCCGCACCAGCTTCCACTGCCGCATCGTCCCCTTCCTAGGCCTTGCCGTCGTCCACCGCCATGGTGCTCTCCGCGCGGCGTGGTCAACATGGTCAAGGAACGACTTCCATCAGAAGAGTACTGTACGTGGAGAAGCTGACAGCTGGGTCCACGGCCACAACCCAGTTTTTTTGTGATTTGCCAAGTAAGACGCTTTGTCAGGCCTGTTGGGCTGCAAATCTTTCAAGACGAGGAGAGCTTTCATTCGGCTGGCCGAGAAAGTGGCCCATCAGTAATGAGAAATGGGTTGTACATTTTTAAAACACATCAAACCGGCAATTAGTTTCAAATATCTTTTTTTTCATTTCAAGATTTTAAATTACATTAATTTTTATGCATGGAGAATTTGTTGGATTTTATATTGATATACATTTACTTTTAAAATCAGTTTGAATGTGAGTCGAAATTTCGGGATTAAAAATAGTTCGGACCGCACCGAAATATGCAAAATTTCGTATAATTTTTTAACCGTTGCCACAATATGGGATGTAATGCTAACAAAAAGAATATGGGCTCCAAAAAAACCTTAAGAATTAGCAAATGGGCTGTAAATTATTAGAAATAATGGCAGATGGGTTGTATGCTGTTTTCCATAGATTTGAGGCTTTCCTAAAAAAAGGTTGATGCACAAGCACCGACTGTTGGATGTCCATCCAACGGCCATCGTGCTTCTTCAATCTCCGCTCTTCCTGCTCCAGCCGCTCAAACAAGCGCCGGCGGGACTGCCTGCTCCCTCCTCCTCGCGGCCAGCTGTGCTGCCGCGCAGGCCTCACCGCCCGACCGTAGTCCCATCGCTGGCCTAGCCATCCCTCTACTCACCCACACCTTCTGTTATTCTCCGGCGATGGCAGACGAACCAGTAAACCCTCGTACAGTCGTACTCCCCTCCGCATGGGAAACAACTGCCGAGTCTTCCCTGCCTCCGTGTCGTCCCCTTCCTAGGCCTCGCCATCGTCCACCGCCCTGGTGCTCTCGGCGCGGCGTGGTTAACGTGGTCAAGGAATGACTTCCATCGGACGTGGACTGTACGTGGAGAGGCTGACAACTGGGTCCATGGCTACAGCAAGGAAGTGTCTCCTTATTACGTGGAAAATAATGATTCCTCCATCTAACAGCTGGGACCCACTGGACGGGCCATTGTATTTCGTGAAAAAAGCGTTTCCCCCTGGCTGCTGGGACCCACCAGCTACTTCTTCGCACGCAAGGAAGTGCGTCCGGGCAAAAAAATGATTCGCCCCCTGACTGTTGGGACCCACCAGCTACATCTTCACAGGCAAGGAAGTGCCTGACAGTCGGGATCCACCTGGTCGAAGCGTATGTAGCGTTGTCATTCTGGTCGCCAATGTGTACGTACATACTGGTCGATGTAGAGGCACGCACGTGTCGTAGTAGAGGCGCGCATGTGTCGTAGTAGAGGCGCGCACGTAGCATGTACACGTGCGTACAGCGGCCAGGGTGCAAGAAAGAAAATACGGCCACACATGTGTACATACGGGCGGGGTCTCGAACGCCTACTCGCGCATACGTACGGCCAGGGCTCGTGTACATTGCTGGGTTGGAACGGAGAAACAGCGTCGTCGTCGTCGTGTTCATGGGTAGGCAACGGAATGCGTCGTGTTCATCGGGAGGGCTTGGACGGAACAGGCGATGGAAACGAGGCCTAGCATACTGCAGAACGGAGGAAACGGCCTTGTGTTCGACCGGTCACGTTCGAAACGGGATCCTGTTCATCGGGAGGGGTCTGGCGTACCGCAAAACAGAGGAAACGGACCTCCTATGGTCGAAACAGGGGTCCTGTTGATCGGGAGGGGTGTGCCGTACCGCAAAACGGACGAAACGGACTTGTGTTGGAGCGCTACGGTCGAAACGGGGGTCCTGTTCATCGGGAGGGGTGTGGCATACCGCAAAACGGGACTCCACGGGATACTGTTCATCTCCACCGTCGACCCCCTCCAGCCTCCACAAGCTAATGTTCATCCACCGTCGACCTCCTCCAGCCTCCACCTGCGACTGTTCATCCACGGGCTCCTGTTCATCCAGCCTCCACCTGCGACTGTGCATCCACGGGCTCCTGTTCATCCAACCTCCACCGCGCGCTACTCCACCGGCTACTGTTCAACCAACCCTCTCCACTGGCTCCTGTTCAACCACTCCTCCACGGGCTACTGTTCATCCTGCCCTCCACGGGGTGGTCCTGTTCATCCAGCCCTCCACGGGGTCCTGTTCATCCAGCCCCAACTGGCTCGATCAATCGGGGTCCTGTTCATCCAGAGGCAACACCACGGGGTCCTGTTCATCCACCCCCACTGGGAACTGTTCATCCAACCCCCCCCCCCCGCAATGCTCACTGTTCATCCAGAGGCAGCATCGATCGGCTTCAGTTAGTAGCAATAGCGAAGGAATCGCTCTTGTGGTTCAGTTAACAGCCATCGATTGATCGCTCGGGTTCAGTAACGCGTAGCCTGCAGTGCAATCGCTCGGGTTCAGTTAGAGCCCAACGCCTCGCTCGGGTTCAGTTAGAGCCAACGCCTCACACACACGCGCGTATGTGTACGAGAGAAACGCGCATCGCTCGGCCCCCGACCTCCCACTGTAACCGGGAACTCCCCGAAATTTTCCTCCCCCTCGCTTCTACCACGGTTTTTTCCGTCATGGACGGCCCAAAGAATGTCATGCAGCTGCGTCTCCGGCCCGCCTAGGACGAAAAGCCCATTTTCTGTCATGATTTTTTGTCATAGAAGTAGGAGCCCACCACATCTATTATGATACCGGGTTTTGTCACAATTATCGTCATAGAAGTGTCATATGTATGACAGAAAAAAATTCGTTCGGCCCAAAATGTCACGGATGTGTCTTTTTTTGTAGTGGGTTCCTTGGCGACTCAGATTTGGTGGCTCAGCAAGTATCAGGCAAGTGGGATTCCAAGGACCCTCTCATGGCGGCTTATCGCCGTGAGGTTGATGTTGTTGCTGGACACTTCAAGGGTTATCAAGTGTAGCACATTGACCGCAGAAAGAACGAAGCAGCCGATGCTTTAAGCCAGTTGGGATCTCAGCGTAAGCCGATGCCGCCTAACACTTTTTTAGATGTTCTGCATAACCCTTCTGTCAAGTTGCCTACAGAGGAAGACTTGGCTATTCCAGACCCGGAAGCACAATTGGTGGCGGCTCTTCATCTCATTCCAGAGTGGACAGTGCCATATTTGGCTTATATGACCCGAGGCAAGTTGCCGAAGGATGAGACCTTGGCTAGACAGATAACCCGACGGTCTAAGTCAATGACAATTTCCAATGGTGAGTTGTATCATCGTAGTGTCACCGGAGCGTTTCAACATTGTGTCTATCCTGAAGAAGGTCAAGAAATGTTTCGTGAGATCCATGAAGGAGATTGTGGCCATCATGCCGGTTCAAAGTCTCTTGTGGCCAAAGCTTTCCGTCATGGTTTTTACTGGCTAACGGCTCACGCCGATGTGGAGGATCTGGTCAATAGGTGCGATGGGTGTCAAAAATTCGCGCGACGGGCACACATGCCGGCTCAGGAATTGCAGATGATTCCAATTACTTGGCCATTTGCAGTCTAGAAATACCACTACTAATGGCGCACCTACTAGAAATACCACTACTAATGGCGCACCTATTATGGCCATTAATGGCGCATCACTGGTGCGCCACTGACAGCACGCCATTAGTAATTTTTACTAATGGCGCACCAGCTGGTGCGCCATTAGTATCTGGTATACTAATGGCGCACCACCTGGTGCGCCATTAGTATATGCGAGGGTGCGCCATTAGTATGCCTCCCAGTTGGCATGTACACCCAGGTGCTTTGGCATACTAATGGCGCACCACCTCTGGATGCGCCATTAGTAACCGCAGCATACTAATGGCGCACTACCCGGTGATGCGCCATTAGTATGCACTGTCATACTAATGGCGCACTGTCGTGTGATGCGCCATTAGTATGAATATTAGGTTTTTTTTATTTTTTTATTTTCTGTTTTTTGCACAGGTTACAAAATGTATAATTTGACAAAATATAGACAGCACACATCAACAATAGATTCATCAAATACAATAGAAGATTAGTCTTTGAATACAATTCATCATATTAGTCTCCGAATACAATTCATCATATTAGTCTCCGAATTAAAAAGACCGAACAAAGATAGAACATTATATTACAAGTCTCGAGACCGCGAGTAGCGAGTTTGTCTTCGCATTACAAGTCGATATCGATCATCTAAACTACCATCACATAGAAGAGAGCTGCGGTCATCACGATGAGCATCATCACGATGAAACTCGTCTTCATCCGGTTCCTCCAACGCTCCCTCCCCTCTCCCGCTAGATAGCGGGTGTATCTAGATTCGGCCTCGGCCCTAGTGGTGTACCCTTTGTAACTGTTACCGCTGAATCGGTGAACCTGTCTCCGACACTCCTCCCAGTCATCGTAGACTCCGGGAACCTTACCCTTGTATACGACATACGTCGGCATCACTATGCACTAGCCAAACGAAACGTTAGTACCAATTCACAGACAATACATAAGCAATATATAATTATGCAACAGAACGATCGGAAGAGAAAAGCAAGACATTAATAGCATCGATTACATCTAAGTTGAACGACTCTCAAAACCAAAGAGACATACTACAAGTTCATTAAAGTTTAATTACAACATGAGCCAATCGATGTTTCAGAACTAGACAACTCGACTCAAGGGACCGGAGCGTGGATGAAGCCGCCGTCTATCGTGGGAGTCATGAAAGAACGGGCGTTGTCATCCTGCATTTGTAGCATTGTGTCGATGTCACTGTTGGACGGTTGATTTCTGAGGTAGAACTGCCCCGAGGTACGAAGGACATCTTGATGGATGATTTCCGCAAACTCCGACTGGATGCGAAAGAATTCTTGTCGGAGGTCCGCGTCCTGGATTGCCGACACGCTCGCGGCCCAATCTTGGAGTTTACTCGGTAGCAGAAGTTGATGATGGTCCCGTACGATCGCCCGCATGTGATGGATGGCGTAGTAGGCACCCTTCTGACCGCCAGGCGGCTGCTTGACGCAGCAGAACGTCGTATTGTGGGAGAACACGTGCTTGCCGTACTTACGAATAGGCCTGGTGAAGGTGCCTCCAGATTGGGCGTAGCCGGGGAGAACATCATCAAGAACCTTCTTGACATTTGTGTAGTCTACGTTCGACTGACGGTCCGGGTCGAAATACGTGGCCATGGAATATTTGGGGCTTAGGAGGATGAGCGTGCAACGTGTGTCACTGCAGAAAACACGGAATGTTAAAATAAAAACGATCGAAAAGTAAGAATTCATATGTTACGGGCCGGTTGAGGGGAGGACTTACTCGGGAAAGTAAGGCACGAGGAAGTTATCCTTATCTTGGTTTGCCAGAATGACGCCTTCGAGGTAAGAACTCGCGACTTGCCGGTCCCCAGCGCTGCCCAAGATCTTGGCACGCATGTAGAAGGGGTCGACTATCACGATGTCCGGGGTCTTGTCGCGAATGATCCGCATCTCCATACTCAGCGAAAATAGCCGAACGAAGGTGTAGTGCAGCGGATGAAGGTTAAACATAGCAAAGATGTCATCAAACCGCAGGACGATCGTACCCCCGATGTCGCCATCCACAAAGCCCTTGCCCTCTGGCACCTTGGCCACGAAAACCGGGTATGCCACATCCTTCTCTCTGAGACGCCGCTTCTCCAAAGAAAGAACACTGTCGTGCAGACTCCGCATAGCACCGGTTGCAGCATTGAGCATATTTGGTGGTAGCATCGCCCTACCCGCCACATGCACCCTCCTCGAGATATCCTGCGGTGAAGGTGGCCCGTCCTGAGCACGGATCGTACTCGGTGCCGGCTGGCTCGCACCCTTCTTAGTCTTTCTTTTGCGTGCCTTCTTCTTCTCCTGTAATGGGACCGAGTTCTGCTCACAGACCGCCTTCTTGAGTGTGTTGGGGCTGATAATATTTCGCACCTCGCCTATCTGAGGCTCGGTGAAGTCGGCAGCTGGAGGCGTCTCCTGAGAGCTGAACGCCAGACGACGCCTGTTGCAACTTGGCTTCTCCGCGGTACGAGCTAGATCGCACACGTCTTTTGTTGGGTTTGGTTCTTGAGAAGGAGGCCCCATGAAGTCGCCATCGTACCCATGCTCGGCAAAGTACTGATCGACGTTGCCAAATGTATCATCGTCGTCGTCGTCGTCGTTCTGATCCTGTGCCATATGCATGTTTGGATCCAGTGGCATAGGGATGTCCGGCACCGTTACGGCGGTCTTGCCATGGGGCCGACTTGGCGCCGGCACGACTGGCGGTGTTGTCTTTGGGGTGGTGTCCCCCGCCCCCAAACGAATCTGGCTCTTCGGCCAAAGCAGGGGCCAGCTCAGGCAGGCGCTGAGGGTCATCACGTCATCATCGTCGGCCCCGACGGGTCGAATCGGAGGTAACAAGTCGTCGCAGCCTGGCAGCACCCGAACCAGTTGAACCCTAAACAAGTTGGGTGGCATCTGGGTACCGTGGAACAAGGGGTTGCCCGGTTGAACGATTTTGCCCTTGGCGACATCGACCAACTCGTTGTTCACGAAGTGGAGGAGAGTGCACGGAACGTCGGCGGCGCCCTGCGAAAACATGTAGGGCGTCAGGGATGCCCAGTCAAAGGCAAGGAGATGAAGTCCTCGGCCGAGAGAGGCTTAATTAGTTACCGTGATGATGGCGTCGAGCTCGGCTAATGTCGAGGCACCGCCAACGGCGGGCGTGCAGTTGACGGAGCGGCCGCTTGCTGAAGAGGTGCCGGCCGGCGTACACCCGGGTGCATTAAGCTCCCGTGCCGGCGTCGGAGACACCAATGCCGCCTCCGCCGGAGGCACCAATGGCCCCGCCATCGCATTATGCGAGTTGCTGGCCGTGAAGCTAGGAATCGGGGGCGGCCCCTGTTGGCCGCCCGCAATCCACGCACTCAACCCCGAGATCAAGGTAGGCACAAGGGCGGTGATCGTCTCTCCGAGTCGTTGTTCCACTTGCTCTTGGACAATCTCCGGAATCCGCGCCACCTGTGCCTTGAGTTCTTGAACCTCTCGCGCCTGGCTTTCCGAGCTGGTCTTTTTCTCCTTCCGCACACCAGCGGTATAGTATGACCCCCATTTTGTCGACAAGCCTTTGCCGGCCACACGACCAGCTGACGTCGGCTTACTGAGCTTATCCTTGTTCTTCATTATATTCAACCCCCTATTTAGAGTGGTGTCCCAAGGGTTGCTCTGAGTCGACCCCGCGCTACTGCTTTCAGTCGCCAGCAGAAGGAATGTGAACCATTTAGAAATTCGGCTTCATTAATTAGAATGCAACCATATGGATCTAATTACGCGGGGGTGTATTCCTTACCAGAACAAGCTCAAGCTGCCTGGTCTTCGGATCCGTGGTAAGCTCCTTTGTTTTCGGGTCCTTCTTGTACCGGGCCCTGACAAAGTTCCTGGTCTGCTTGTCACCGTATTTATCGAAGAGGGGCGGTAGGCCTTGCTCGGCACGGTCCGCCTCCTCCTTGTCCCATATAGGCTCCGCCACTCTATAACCGCCGGGACCGAGTGTGTGTTCCCCTATGTTCAGCTCCCGCATTTGTTTCCCCCACTCACTTGATTGGGAGCTTGCGGTGCTCGAGCAATTGATCTTGAAGTCGTTGTAGTCATCTTCGGTGATCGAAGGATTTTTCTCCTTGATCTTCTCATAACTCTCACCTTTCTCGATCATTCTCTTCACATTGCTTTTCCAAGTAGACAGGGCCTTGCTCATCTTCGTGAGGGCAGCATTGTTCACTTTATTCCCTTTGAGGATTGTGTTTTCGAATTCAGCGGGGAACTTGTATCGTTCGTGCAGCTTCGTGAAGAGGAGGTGGCGCAAATTCCCCCGGTCAGGATGCCTCAGGTTCTCGGTGTTGATCGAGACGGTGCTCCGGACAATGCACCCGAGCTGAAGCGAGTACCCCTTGACTATTCGTTCGGGCGCCGTTGGATTCCCGTTGGAGTCCACTTCAGTAACTTCCTCCTTGAGGGTGCGGAGCACGATCGGGCGCCGGTCCTTCCGTTGCCTCTTCGGCTGGCTGCTATCTGTGCGTGCGCCGTCATCATCAGTGGTGGCATCCTCGGCGGCACCATCAGTGGTGGCATCAGTGTGGTCATCCTCGGCGGCACCATCCGTGGTCTCAGGATCGGTGGGGAAGGCGGCGGCCTCACACAAGTGAGGTTGTTCCTCCATCTCCTGGGACAGCTCCCAGAATGCCTTGCCGCCCGAACCCCCGGCCTCATCGTTGTGGGCCATGTTTCTCTCTAAATAGAAACAAAGTTTGGTCAAAAAGTTGGTTATTGTCAAGGAACAAGATCATGGTCTCATCATTTAGGGTTTGTCGACACCGAGGCATCCTAAAATCTAAGCTTTTATCATTGAGGGTTTTTCGACGCCAAGGCACCCTAAAAGCCTAACTTTTCATCATTTCGGTTTTTATCGACACCGAGGCACCCTAAAAGCCATGCATTAGTCACAAGTACGCCGGGGCACTTGATCCTACTTAATTAACTACTAAGATACCCCGGCCCATGCATTAGTCACAAGTACCCCATATGTCCTATTTTTAGCAAAGTCATGCTAAAATTCACGGAAAATTTCAGCATGACCTTTGCTGAAAATAGGACATATGGAGTACCCGAATTTGCTGGAACGGAAGTTAATCGACATTCCAGCAAACTCAAGGGCCTCTCGGGTGGACAAGGCAAAAAAGGCCTTCATCACAACATGCAAAAAAGAGAGAGTCACGGACAGTGACATGATACATTTTCATAAAAGCTTGTGGAGCCCGGGGCATCTGAACATTAAGCCCGACTAAGGTGCGCCTGTACCACACCTTAGTATTCTGCAGGACTACACACTGTACCAAGAACTGATTGTCGCTGCTACTATTTATTGGACAGCAGTATCTTGCAGAACAAGAGATGCTAAGTTTTAAATCATATATTTGCATTCTTATAAAGTTAATAATCACTGAAATAGGCATAAAGCTGTAGCGACCTTGCCCAAGTAAATCCAGTTATCTGTTTCTAGGAAAGAACATTGGTCATTGCAGTGTGAAACCTGAGAAACACAGCACTGACCTTAATCATATATACATATTTGACCAGACACATCAATCAAAGCAGCCTTGCAATATTATGTTCCAGTGCAGTAGAAAATTTACATCAGACTAAGTAGGTCCATCTTCCTTTATTTGAGATAGTTAGCTGGAACTTATGAGTAAAACACAAGTCTAATACCAGCGAAAAAATCTAGCATCTTAACCATTAATTTGAGATAGTTTGGTTTGGTGGTTTCAGTTTCCAGCCTGATTGGTGATGGTAGTTTGAGTTTGAGGTACCAGTTTAATCTCCAGATTCATCATAGCTTAAGAAAATGCTGTGCTAACTGCAAGTCAGACAGCATCTCAATCTCAATCTCAAACTCAATCTCATCTCATCCAGAGGAGAGTGACAACCAATCAACGGAACAATTATGGACCCATTAAACTAGGAGACAACATTCAGACGCCAGCAGCCATTAAACCAAATCAAGCAACCAAATCAATCAGGCCCTGTTTGATAGTAAAGTATTTTCTAAGTATTCTAAGAATACTGTAGTTTTTTCAAATATCATAGTTTTATTTACTGTGACCTGTTTGGTTAGCACTAAATATTGTGTTATTAAAACTAGAGTATTCTTATTAAAACTAGAGTATTCTTAAGTAATTTCTCTGCATATAAACTAGAGTGTTGTGGATCATCTTTTTCTGTCAAAGCAAAGGAAAGTAGATCCCTTCAACACTTGGATCAACAACAACTTATAATCCTTTCATGGAATCTCTCTAAAATTTATTCTTGTTCATAGCCAGAATAGTTGGATCTTCAAGTCAGAAGCTTTGCATTTTAGTCCCCCTTTAACACAATTTACATAAATACATCACAAGGGACCTTTAATCTCCTAATGTTAGCAAAAACTGAAGTTTTATAGACCTTTTCCTTTTCCAACCTTGTAACTGTTTGTACATAATTGAAAAAAATACCATAGAACGGTTGTTCTACGGTCAGGGCCTCAAGAAAAAAAATTACACAATAAAGGAAAAAAATCACATGAAGAGGTGCTTCCCACACCCTGCACTGGCTTCTCTCCCTCTCCCCACAGAAATAAAATACTCCAGTGTAAACCCAATTATCGGGAATTAAAATGCCGCTGAGTTATATAACCAAACCTCTTAAGAATAAACGAAACAGTAGGTGATAACATCAATGGTTGTTCTCTAGCGGTGGGCATCTTGCAATAAGAAATTCTAATTATTTGAAAACTAGCAGATAACATCGACGCTACTAATTGTGAGTTTCCATGGTGTGGGGTTCTTTTAGGTGCTTCTGAATGTTTGAATGGAGTTGAAACCTACTCCAGAAACTAAACTACACATAACATTTTGTGCAGCTGTAGGTATATCTTGATGCAAGGTAGTCGACTTAGTCACTTGCAAATATCATTCTCAAGATGACTGATGAGACATAACAAATGTGAAAAGCCCCCGCAAAAAGGAAAAAAGGTATGTGACAATTGATTACTGCAAAATCTCATGATAAACCAAAATATTACACATGGTGCATTGTGAAACTAATATAAAGTTATCAAGCAGCAGACCGGTTTCTTCCATGACATGAAACAAGCGAACAATTTGATGGTGTAACAAACAAACAATTCGGATACAGGTAAAACTTGCCCTGCACTCCATTAAACTCCAGAATGATGCCTGCAGTCTGCAGATCACAACAACTAAATTACAACTAGGTTTGGGAATTTCAAGCAGCTGGTGGTGCTGGCAGCGGTAAAACTTGCCCTGCACTCCATATCAAGCAGCTGTCTATAGAGATGGTTTGGGAATTTCAACTAGGTTGCTATATTTGACCAATTGTCTGACTGCCAACAAACATGAAAAACCAACAACATAGATCCGAGGTGGGGCAAAATGGCAACTGGTGGTGGTGGTGCTGGTGACAAGAAGAAATAGAGATGGGGGCTCACGGGGGATGCGAGGGGGATAGGGGGAGAGGAGGAGGGGGAGCTCACGGGGGCGACGAGGTCCGGGTGGTGGTGTGGGTGCTCCGGCGACGGTGGTGTGGACGGGGCGGCGTCCGGGCCACCGGCGACGAGGGCGGCGGGGCGATGGCGAGTCGGCCTGGCCACCGGAGTCGGCCGGGCGAGGTCAACGGCGAGCGCCCCTCTTCCTCCTCCTTCTCCGTGGGGAAAGCGGCGGGGCGGCGGCGTCAGGAGAGGAGAGGGCGGCGTCGCGGCGTCTCACGGCGTCGGGCGGCGTCGCGGCGTCGGGCGGCGTCGAGGCGGCGGGGCAGCGGCGTCGGGAGAGGAGAGGAGAGGGGAGGGGAAGGGGATCGAGGGCGAGGGCGAGAAGGGGATCGAGGGCCGGGGAGGAAAAATATGGATGGGGGCACAATACTAATGGCGCACCACCCCCCGGTGCGCCATAAGTATATCCACACTAATGGCGCACCTCACCCTGGTGCGCCATTAGTACTTTTTTTTTATTTCTGCTCGAGCCAACAGGTTATCTCCCACCTGACCTGATCCACACCAAGTCCCCTCTACTAGCTCGACTGGTCAGTAGCCAGTTCTCACACCAGGAGGTCCTGGGTTCGAATCCCAGGCTCCACAAATTTTTTTTATCATTTAAAAAGCTGTTTGATACTTATTTGTGTTTAAATATGTTCAAACTTGTTTAAATAATAACAGTAATATTTTTTTATAAGACAGTAGCATTTAAAAAGCTGTTTGATACTTATTTTTTTTATAAGACGGTGCGCGGGGTGCGGGGGGTCGGCGGCGGCGGTTGGGTAGGGGAATCGAGGGTGCGGTGGGTCGGCGGCGGCGGCCGGTGGACTTGGGGGGTGCTCGGCGCCGAGGGGGACCGGATCTGGCGAGGTGGGATAGCGGTCGAGATGGAGGGGGATCGAGGTGGGCTCCACAAATTTTTTTTAGCATTTAAAAAGCTGTTTGATACTTATTTGTGTTTAAATATGTTCAAACTTGTTTAAATAATAACAGTAATATTTTTTTTATAAGACAGTAGCATTTAAAAAGCTGTTTGATACTAATTTTTTTTATAAGACGGTGCGCGGGGTGCGGGGGGTCGGCGGCGGCGGTTGGGTAGGGGAATCGAGGGTGCGGGGGGTCGGCGGCGGCGGCCGGTGGACTGGGGGGTGCTCGGCGGCGAGGGGGGCCGGATCTGGCAAGGTGGGATAGCGATCGAGATGGAGGGGGATCGAGATCGAGTGTCCATGAAATTTAAAAATATTCATGATAGTTCAAAAAGTACCCATGAAATACAATCGAGAAATGAAGGCTACGATTTAAATACAATCGATCTTAGCTAGCTATCTGTTCACAATCTTCTTGCCCTTCTTTTTCGCAAATGGAGTTCTTCTGTGGAACGGACGTCCTTTAGGTAGGGTGGTCCTGCTTCTTCTTGTGGTGTATGCTGCTACTTCATCATCGTCGTCATGTTCGATCCTCGGGTCGCCGTACTTGTCGAAGTCTTGCTCATTGGCTACTCCATCCATTCCGATGATCTTCCTTTTGCCTCTCCTCACGACAACACGACTGGGCTTTGGCGGGTCGGTAATGAAGAAGCATTGGTCCACTTGGGAAGCCAGTACCCATGGCTCATTTTTCGCGGTGACGTTTGCGCCCGCGGTCTTGGATTTGGCTTCGGGTATAACCATGGTGGTGAAATACCGGTCTTCTTTTATGACGTTCTTGGCCCATCTGACACGCAACATCGGGACCTTCTCTCCAGCGTAGCTCAGCTCCCAGATCTCCTCGATCCTTCCGTAGTATCTGTCCTTGTCGTTACCGGTGTAGGATTCCATCGTTACCCCGGAGTTCTGATAACCATCGCTCTTCATGTCCTTGGCCTCGGTGTAGAATGTGTAGCCGTTGATATCGTACGCCTCATAGGTCATCAGGTTGTGCTCGGCGCCCTGTGACAAGGCGAATATGAGTTGTTCTTCCACGGAGGAATCCTCATGTAAAGGGTACGACAGAAGCTTATGCTTGAACCAACGCGTGAAACATGAGTTGTGCTCTTTGAGTATATCTCCGTCCGTCCTCTGTTGGCCTCGGTCATTGTACGTCTTTTTAATAAAGGTTTTGTGCTCTACCAACCAAGGATCGACCACGTCTATGTGTTGTAGCGCGACTAGGTTTGCTCTTTCAAAGTCGGCGAGTCGACCCTCGAAGTCGACATGCATTTCGCGGCGACCCTCACGGTGACCCCATCCAGCGAGCCTGCCGAGGTGCCTGTTGACGGGTAGACCAACGGGGTTCTCGATGCCTAGATAATTCGTGCAGTAGGAGATGCACTCTTCGGTCAGAAAGCCCCTGGCTATGCTTCCTTCTGGACGTGACATGTTGCGAACGTATCCTTTGATGACACCATTCATCCTTTCGAACGGCATCATGCTGTGCAGGAACATCGGCCCGAGTTGGATGATATCCTCCACTATATGGACCAGCAGATGCACCATAACGTCGAAGAATGCGGGCGGGAAGTACATCTCAAGCTCGCATAGTATCACCACGATCTCTTCCTGTAGCCTTCTGAGTTGCCTTCACGCCAATCGACTTCCGAGAGATGACGTCGAAGAAGTTGCATAGGCCAAATAGCGTTTCACGGACGTGCGCGTCCATGATCCCACGGATTGCAACTGGAAGTATCTACGTCATCAGCACGTGACAGTCGTGAGACTTCATCCCGCTGAACTTCTGCTTCGCTGGGTCTAGGTATCTGCTTATCTTCCCCGCGTAACCGTAAGGAAGTTTTACTCCTAGGAGGCAGGTGAAAAACTGCTCGATCTCCTCCTGACTTAGAGTGAAGCACGCGGGAGGGTAGTCATTTCCGGTCTTCTTGGCCTTTTTGCCTTTGCGACGACTTTCTGTGTCCTGCTTCGCCTCATCATCATCATCATCATCATCATATCATCATATATAGCGTGAAGCTCCTGCCTGATGCCCATTGATTTCAAGTCTGCCCTTGCTTTCGGCCCATCTTTGGTCCTCTCTGGCATGTTGAGCAGGGTACCAAGCAGACTCTCGCACACGTTCTTCGTGATATGCATGACATCAAGGCTGTGAGGCACACGGTGGATCTTCCAGTACGGCAAGTCCCAGAAAACAGACCTCGTTTTCCATACCTTCAGCAGCGGCTCTGGCGCCTTTCGCTTCTTTCCCGGCTCTGGCGCCTTTTGCTTCTTTCCCGGCAGTGGGCAGTCTTTCCAATTTTTCAACAGCTTGTCTATTTCCTCGCCGCTCCTCGTACACGGGCGTTTTCGGGGTTCTGTTTCACCATCGAACAGATCCTTGCGTTTCCTCCACGGGTCATCGTCGCGAAGCCACCTTCGATGTCCCATGAACACGGTTTTCGAAGACCCGGGATCTCTATCTAGCTGGCGATACGTTGTGTCATCCATGCACCTTACGCATCCAGAAAATCCGTGGACTACCTGCCCCGCAAGATATCCGTAACCGAGATAGTCGTGCACCGTCGTGAGCAGTGCGGCTCTCATAGGGAAATACTCTTTCTCTGCGGCGTCCCACGTATTGGCTGGCGTTTTCCACAGCGTGTCAAGCTCCTCTTTCAGCAGCCCCAGATACAGATTGATGTCGTTCCCTGGTTGTTTCGGCCCTTCAATTAGCATACTCATGTGAATGTACTTCCTCTTCATGCACAACCAGGGGGGAAGGTTGTACATCCACACAAACACAGGCCAGGTGCTATGTGTGCTTCTCTGGCTGCCAAACGGATTGACTCCATCGGTGCTCGCGCCCAGCACGATGTTCCTTGGATCGTTCCCAAATTCTGGGTATTCGAAGTTCAATGCTTGCCACTGGCTCGCATCCTTAGGGTGACTCAGCATCTTGTCTTTTTTATCTATCTCCGGATCATTTGCGTCATCTTCTCGCTTCTTCTCCTCCCTATCCGCGTGCCAACGTAGGAGCTTTGCTACCTTAGGATCCGCGAAATACCGCTGCAGACGAGGAGTGATCGGAAAGTACCACACCACTTTTCGAGGAGCTTTCTTCCTCTTCTTGTATCGAGTGACACCGCACACCGGACATATTGTAGACTCCGCGTGCTCGTCCCGATAAATGATGCAATTGTTCATGCACACATGGTATTTCACGTGCGGTAAATCCAGAGGACACACGATTTTCTTCGCCTCCTCCAAACTGGTCGGGCACTTGTTCCCCTTGGGAAGACGTTCGTGCCAGAATGACATGTTCTCGTCGAAGCATGCGTCGGTCATTTTGTGTTTTACCTTCATCTCCAGGGCCATGAGCGTTACTTTCAGGCGGGTATCCTCGGGCCTGCATCCTTCATACAATGGAGTAACCGCGTCTAACTCAAGTTGATCCATCTTGGCTTTCTCTCGGGCGGCAGCTCTTGCGTTATCCGTCTGCTTGAGAAGCAGCTCTTGAATATGAGGGTCCTGCACCCAGCCCATCGATGGTCCAGCGTCGTCTGCTCCGCCGGCATCATCATCTTCATGATCATGCCCGTCGCCTGCTCCGGCATCTTCCTCATCATCATGTCCTGCATCTTCTACATGATGACTGTGTACAGCATCACAGTCGTGATCATCTCCTGGGGATTCTTCGTCTTCTCGCCCGCCCGAGCCGCGGTGGTTGTCTTGCTGCCCTTCCTCATTTCTTGCCCGGCCCGCATGGACGACTTCGTAGTCATCTTCATCACCTTGCCACCGATAGCCATCCATGAAACCACGCAACAGCAGGTGGTCCCGCACCTGCCCGGAATCCGGGTCCGCAATAAGGCTCTTCAGCTTGCATCTTCGACACGGACATCTTATCTCCGTCTCGTTCTTTTGAAGCATCTCGGCCTTCGCGGACCTCAAAAACCTATTCACGATGCCTTCGGTCATCGTGCGGACCATGGTCGCCTGCGGGGTAGAGCAAAACGATATTTTAGAACCAAACAAAAATTTGGCATGACCTTCCCTAAAAATAGGACCAAAAAGAATGCTTAATGCCAAAATTCTCGCCGAAACGGAAATGAATCAACATTCCGGCAAAATATTGGCAACTATCGCATATCAAATACCGGTACACCTCCAAACACAAACACATATGCAACACCACAAACATATGCAACACCACGAACATACATAGATCTAGCTAGGCCGTAAAAAGTGCATGTGCACATTGTTGTAAGGAGAACAACCTAAATATAGCTTCCCCCCTTACTTACCTATTAAAACAAGGTAATTTAACCACTTAATTTGAATGAATCTATGGTGGAAATGAGGTGAAAAAGAGGAGGCACCCGAGACAAGGAGGAGGTGGAGAGAATGAAGTGGGGAGAAAGTGAGTGTGTGGGTAGGAGAGGCTGTCCCAAATATCTTGTTGCTGCCCACTTACTAATGGCGCACCTCTTGCATGGTGCGCCATTAGTACTTACAACTACTAATGGCGCACTTGGGCAGGATACGCCATTAGTATGTTTGGATAGGCGCACTAGTTCAAAAAAAAACTATACTAATGGCGCACCCACTGCCAGGTGCGCCATTAGTAGTTACAACTACTAATGGCGCACTTAGGCAGGATGCGCCATTAGTATGTTTGGATAGGCGCACTAGTTCAAAAAAAAAGTTTCTATACTAATGGCGCACCTGCTGCCTAGTGCGCCATTAGTAGTTACAACTACTAATGGCGCACTTTGCCGGGATGCGCCATTAGTATGTTTGGACAGGCGCACTAGTTAAAAAAAAATTTGATACTAATGGCGCACCCGTAGCATGGTGCGCCATTAGTTGTTTAAACTCTAATGGCGCATCAGATTGTGGTGCGCCATTAGTATATACTAATGGCGCACCATCTTTCTGGTGCGCCATTAGTGTCAATCCCATCTATAGCCATTTTCCTAGTAGTGCTGGGGGCTTGACATGGTTGGACCTTTCAAAAGATCCAAAGATAAAAAGACGCACCTTTTGGTGGCAGTGGACAAGTTCACAAAGTGGGTTGAGACAGAGCCGATCAGTAAGTGTGATGCGGCCACGGTGGTTCAATTCATGAAGAAAGTGATCTTTCGTTTTGGTTTTCCACACAGCATTATTACTAACAATGGCACCAACCTGTCCCAAGGAGCTATGGAAGAATTCTATCAACGGGAACATATCTGGCTTGATGTTTCATGAGTATCTCATCCCCAATCCAATGGTCAAGATCAAGGAGCCAATCAGGAAATCCTGAAAGGTCTAAACCCCCAGCTTATGGTCCCTTTACAATGAACGTCGGGTTGTTGGGTGGAAGAGTTACCCTCTGTGATATGGAGCATCAATACTACCCCTAACAGGTCTACGGGTTATACGCCTTTCTTTATGGTTTATGGAGCAGAGGCAGTCCTGCCCAGTGGCATCCATCATGACTCGCCCCGAGTAGCGGCTTACGTTGAAGCTAATAACGAACAAGCCCGTCAGGATGCACTTGACCTATTAGATGATGAGCGTGACTTAGCAGCAGCCCGCTCAGCGGTTTACCAATAGGACCTGAGCCGTTATCATAGCCGCCGGGTTAAGTCAAGAACCTTTCAAGAAGGTGATTTGGTGCTCCGGCTCATCCAGGATCAGACTGATGCACACAAGCTATCCCCACCTTGGGAAGGACCCTTTGTGGTCAGCAAGAACTTGAATAATGGGTCATACTACCTTATCGATGTTCGAGAGCACAAAGACTCATGTAAGTCAGAGGAGGAGACCCACTGGCCGTGGAATATTGCTCATCTTCGGCCTTACTACACTTGAGCCACCGGCTCTCATAATGTACTCCCTCCATTCGGAATTACTTGTCGCAGAAATGAATGTACCTAGATGTATTTTAGTTCTAGATACATCCATTTTCGAGACAAGTAATTCCGAATGGAGGGAGTACATACTTTGACATTGTATATATTATGATAAGTAATAAAGCAGGACCTCTGTCCTTTTTTCCATAATGATCACATGTCTTTTTTATCTTAAGTATAAGACGACCAATTGGAGGCTGATCGTATTTGAATCTAGCTTAATCTTCTTGGTCCGGCTCATGATCGTATTCGAATCTAGCTGTTAAAACCTCATGGTCACTAGGGGGCTTCCTGTTCAAACATAGGTCGTATTCGAACCAAAGAGAACATAGTTGTCGTTACCCTCTTTATTGGCGCAAAGCCAAAATCACTAGGGGGCTTCTTGGTCGTATCCGAATCATAGCTTAACCCCTTTTGAGTCTGACTTGGATCATATTCGAATCAAGGTCTTTAAAAACCTCTCAAGGTCATTTGGGGGCTTCCTGTTCAAATATAGGTCGTACTCAAACCAAAGAGAACATAGCTGTCGGTACCCTCTTGATTGGCGCAACGCTAAAGCCACTGGGGGATACATGATCGTATTTGAATCCTAGCTTAACCCCTTTGGTCCGGTTTACTGATTGTATTCGAATCAGAAGCCTCCAAATTTTTCTTGATGCTTGATTTACATTGTTTGAAAGATACTATTTTGTTTAACTAGTTTTTTGTCTAGAATCTAACTGTAAGTATGGTTTCAATTTAAATCGGCTTGGTTCTTTGACAATGAGTTGCCAATGTATAACAGTCATCATGCATATGGAAGTATTGACTTCTAAAAAGATTGGGTTGTCACCCTTACTGTCCGGGTCACATAAGCCAGCAGTCCAGATTCAAAGAACACAGGTATGATATTGTTGTTTAAAATTCATAAACAGACTTACCTCTGTTTTTCTTTAATCAAAGGCTTTCCAGCCTTATTTATCTTTACATCTAGTCTTGATTATTCCATTATGATAATTTCATAGTTATGTATTGGGTGTTTTGACCCGTCCTGCGACAAACCGCCAGGAAAGTTTTTCATCTTTTACATACAGGAACAGATTTAAACGCTACAGATATGATAAAGGATATAAAGCATATATTGACATGACGGATAAAAATGTCGTACGCAATATGATATGCACAATGGCATAGGCAGAATATGCAATTTTAAGCTAGCCTATTACAAGGTGTTGGGAGCCCAAAAGGTTAAAACTATTTTTTCTCCTAAGCAGATGTTAAGCTAAGGCCGATTCATTAAATCTTAGCCGGATTATTTGGATGGTTACGACTCCTCCCTTGCCGGTTCATCTTCCTCCACTGTTTGGAAACTGGGCTTGGACCAATCAAAGCCATGAAGAGCAACGAACTTAGCTTCATCATCAATTAGACCAGACGGGTCAATTTCTGGGGCAAAGGAGTGTTGGCGAACCGACGGGATTAGATCTGTCACTTTATACAAAGGAGTCGCCATATTTTTATTCTCAGCATCATAACCCAGCTGATATTTATCAACATTGGTCTCATCGCCAAGGATGGTAGCATGAGGACGAATTCCCCTCACACAAGCAGCAAAATCTTCTTGGTAAACGGAGTCCCGTCTTCCTTAAAGCTGGTATACCCCTTGGCTACATCCGCCGGGTCTAGCTCCGGCACCCAGGCTTTGGAGCGGCTTAGAGCAGTTAGGGATCCGGCTCTTGCACAAGACCGCTTGACTTCTTGGAATCTGGCGGGTAAGATAGATAACTTCTTCAAGACATCACTCAAGAGGTTTGGTCCTTGGTTGGCTGGGGAAATAATGGCAAGCGCCCGTTGAGCTCCACTCTACAGTTGCTCCACCAGGGTGTAAACCGCCTTGAGTTTTATCAAGCTATTTTGGCTCGGATTGCTACTCCGTGGACCTATGAGTATTTTAAAAGGTTAAGCAGGCGGCTTATATTTATGGCAAAAATAGAGTTTAAGTAAATAATACAATGACTCACCAAAGATCACAGATACCATCTGAGACACACGGTTCTTTAAACCGGTGAGTTCCATGGTAACCTCCTTGAGAGACGCCTTGGCTGTCTCAGCACGCTGTATTAGCAAGGTTTTTTCATCGGCCCAGGATTTTTTCTCTACATCAAAACTGGTCTCAGTTTCTCTGCTTCAGATAGGCTCAATTGGAGTTTGGAGTCAGCATTCTTTATCTCAGTCTCTTGAGATGCCAACCGGGTTTTCGCATCAGTCAGTTGAGAATCCAAGTCAGTTATGGTGGTCTACAGACATGCACAGGTGTGTCAAAATTTATTCCAATATAGGTCATAATGATTAAAGTCCCAAGTGCTTTGCAACGCAAACACCACTCGGCACTTGGGGGCTAATGTCTGCCAAAGAAATTTTTAAATGCAAAAATGACTCTTCTATGATTAAAGTCCCAAGTGTTTTACAAGCAACAATGCTTGGCACGTGGGGGCTAATGCATGATATTCAGAAAGTTTTTTTCCTCTTGAGCCGGATAACAATATTAGTTTGGACTGATTCAAGATAGCTATGAAGTTAAGTACCGGCTCATTCATGATGAATTAAGCCGGCCCTTGGGGACTACAGGTGAAATTATGCTAATCAGATAACTCCGGTTAAACATTTTAAACCAGACTTGGAAAAATCTAGGTCAGAACGTCAACATATATCACAAGTCTACAGATCATTCAAGTTTATCATAATTAGGAGACTTGGGGGGCTGGCAAAGCATATAAGTTAATGAAAGCTGGACATCATACCTCATATTTCAATTGCAGCTGTTTGACCATCTCAATTTTAGAGTCACGACTAGAATGCACGTGACTAAGGTAGCCAGATAGCACATCACTAATGCTCAGGTGAGCATAGTGAGAGATGTCAAAAGCGAACTTTCTGTTTTTCCAAAGCCTCTTGCTTGGCGGAGTGTCTGGCCAGTACCGTTGGATTGCCCAGTTCAACAAATCTACTACCAGTGATTAAAACGCCACCGTCGTAAGTCATCGGCGGGTTAGCTGAGCTTGACGGTTCAACAGTAGATGGGTTGAGAACCGTTTCGTCAATAGACGGCTCAGGAGGATCTATTCAAACATTGACAGCAGGGTCTTCTGGTGCTTCAGGTTGTCTTGGGGCAGGAGTTGGCAGTGCCGGTTCAGCAGCGTCCGGGTTTTCAGTCGGCTTAATCACCCTGGCTTTCTTGGGTTTTGCTTGACCGCTAAGCGGAATTTGATGAGTCAGTATAATGATACAGACATAAAGATACAAAAGAAGGATAATTATCTTTACCCAGGGGCAGTCTTGAAAGCCAGAAGTTGGGTTTGTGAGGAATCGCCGGAAGAACGAGAGACCTCCTACAAAAGTGAAATCACAATTTAAAAGAGAAAGGAAGTAGATTCATTGACAAAAGCAAAAGTCAAAGTTGAAAGAAACCTCATTCTGGCATTTCCAAGGAGTTTTCGGTAAGCCGAAGGGCAGTTCATTGTCGTCACTGTTTCGGGTGTGACGGCGGCTCTCATGTTGCTGTTTTTTCAAAAGAAAATGAGGATCCAAATAAGCCAAAGGGTGTGAAAACCTTACTTTCCGGGTTACCAGTTGAGGTTTCTGTCTTGGCAACGATTCTGTCTTGGCAAATAGTTACCTCTTCTTCTACTGCCTGGCTGGCCCCCATGTGTTTCTGGCAATAGTCAGTGTCAATAAGGTTGTTAAAAAGCAGGCCAAGAGAGTCAAGGGCTACCTTCGACTCTGAAACATCATCCAGCTTGAACATATCAGAAGTAGTTCTGTTCTTCTTAGATTTTCGGGTTGTCTTCTTGGCGGCTATGGCGGCGGCTCTAGCATTCTGTAACACCCATAATGCGGCTATATATCCTACGTGTCGGGGCACGGCTTAGAGGCATAGCCACATGGTAGTTTTGTCACAAGAGGGGTAATCTTCACACAATCCCATCTACTGAATAAGAAAGGGATAAAGGGTAGGCTTACAATCGCCACTTCACACAAATACAAGTTAAACATCCATCATCCAGAATACAATAAAGGTCTGACTACGGAACCAAAGTAAAAGAAGACAACCCGAAATGCTAGATCCCCGGTCGTCCCAACTGGGCTCCACTACTGATCATCAGGAAAAAAGAAACATAACAATGATCAAGATCTTCATCGAGCTCCAACTTGAGCTCGGTTGTGTCACCTGCACTGGTATCATCGACACCTGCAACTGTTTGGAAGTATCTGTGAGTCACGAGGACTCAGCAATCTCACACCCGCGAGATTAAGACTATTTAAGCTTAAGGGTAGGAAAAGGTAGTGAGGTGGAGCTGCAGCAAGCACTAGCATATATGGTGTCTAACATACGCAAATAAGAGTGAGAAGAGAAGCAGCGCACGGTCGAGAAGCTAGAAGTGATCAAGAAGTGATCCAGAAACTACTTACATTCAAGCATAACACAAGACCGTGTTCTCTTCCTGGACTCCGCCGAAAAGAGACCATCACGGCAACACACGTGGTTGATTCATTTTAATTAAGTTAAGTGTCAAGTGCTCTACAACTGGATATTAACAAATTCCCATCTGCCACATAACCGCGGGCATGGCTTTCGAAAGTTCAAACCCTGCAGGGGTGTCCCAACTTAGCCCATCACAAGCTCTCACGGTCAACGATGGATATTCCTTCTCCTGGGAAGACCCGACCAGTCTCGGAATCCCGGTTACAAGACATTTCGACAATGGTAAAACAAGACCAGCAAAGCTGCCCCGATGTGCCGACAAATCCCGATAGGAGTCACATGTATCTCGTTCTCAAGGCACACCGGATAGGTGAAGCTATGAGTAAAACCAACCCTCAAGTTGCCCCGAGGTGGCCCCACAGGTTACCCATTTAGGACCAACACTCAGAGGAGCACTGGCCCGGGGGGGTTAAAATAAATATGACCCTTGAGTCTACAGAACCCAAGGGAAAGATATATTGTGGTAGGTAGGGAAATGGTAAAACCAAGGTTGGGCCTTGCTGGAGGAGTTTTATTCAAGGCGAACTATCAAGGGGTTCCCATAACACCCAACCGCGTAAGGAACGCAAAATCAAGGAACATAACACCGGTATGACGGAAACTAGGGCGGAAAGAGTGGAACAAAACACCAGGCATAAGGCTGAGCCTTCCACCCTTTACCAATTATATAGATGCATTAAGTAAATAAGGTATAATAATGATATCCCAACAATATCCATGCTCCAAACATGGAACAAACTTCAGCTTCACCTGCAACTAACAACGTTATAAGAGGGGCTGAGCAAAAGCGGAAACATAGCCAAACAACAGTTTGCTAGAAAAGTGGGTTAGAGGCTTGACATGGAAATATGGGAGGAACGATAAACAAGTGGTAGGTAGCGCGACATAGCGATAGAGCGAACAACTACCAAGCAAAGATAGAAGTGATTTCGAGGGTATGGTCATCTTGCCTGCAAAGTTCTCAGAGTTGTCGAAAGCTTGATCCTCATTAGCGTACTCAACAGGTTCCTTGTTCACGTACTCGTCTCCGGGCTCTACCCGAAGCAAGAACACAAGCAATGGAACAACAATCAATCATGGTGCAATGCACAAGCAACATGATGCAAAACATGGCATGATATGCAAGATATGATATGCAACGCATATGCGTGCTCCATAATGGAAAGAATTATCAAGGCATCAACTTGGCAAACCAAGTGTGCCACTCTAAAGATGAGATAATTTCGGTTGAGATCGATATCAAGATCACCGGAAACGGATGCACGGTTTGCAAATGGCAAGCAAAACAAGGTTGATGCTATTCTGCGATTAACAACATGATTCCATTTAGAATGCAACAAGAAACTAAGATACTGCACTCCAACATAGCAACAAAGCATATAGAAGTGATGTACAAGAGATGCTTGACAAAACATGAACACTGAGCTATGGCTAAAACACACTAGAACAGGTTCAAACAAGCATGACAAAAGTGCAAAAGATATCAGCATCATAGACTTAGTGAAAATACTAACATGTCAAAAACAACACCAGGAAGCAATGTTTAGAGCAAGAAAACAACATGCTACAGGAACATATCATAGCAAACAAAGGCACAGAATGATTCTACTAAAAGCATAGATCAAAAGTCCCTTACTGAACATGAGCCAAAAAGGCACAGAAGATATGATGGCACCGATGTAAACATAGCAAGTTTTATAAACAGAGCATGGCATTAACAGAATAATGATAGCAAAATTGCAAGCTTGTGGCACTCATCACAGTGCACTAAGTGACATGGAATAAATTCTAGCATGGCATAGGCATGAAAATGAATCTATACATGTGCCAAACGACCTCATAGCATAGCTGAATTAAATCACACAAAAATGACAAAACATCATCATGATGTAAAATGACATGTTCATGAACTTGCTCAAATGCAAAAACTAATGGCACCATTGGATTGGTGGGATTGTTTTACCCCAAAAACATATATAATATGTGGGGGTTGCTGTGCAAAAAAGCTCACAAATATGCAAAATGCAAACCTTCCCAAAAAGGAATCCTCGGCACATGCCAAATCTGGCATATTCCGAATCTCGAATAAAACAGAAAACGAAGAAAAGGCTAGGTGTACCCAGGCTGTACCCAGCCGTTAGACTGACTACTGGGCCCCTGGGCCACGTGGCTGGGTCCGCTAGGGTGTGAGAATGACCCGTGGGGTCGGTCTGACAGTGACACTAAAATAGAAATAAAAAAGGGGGCTTATGCATATTCCAAATCTGGAATAAAACAAAAAACGAAGAAAAGGCTAGGTGTACCCAGGCTGTACCCAACCGTTAGACTGACTGTTGGGCCCCTGGGCCACGTGGCTAGGTCCGCTGGGGTGTGAGAATGACCCATGGGGTCGGTCTGACAGTGACACTAAAATAGAAATAAAAAAGGGGGCTTATGCATCTGGGTGTGAGAATGACCCGTGAGGTCGGTCTGACAGTGACACTAAAATAGAAATAAAAAAGGGGGCTTATGCATATTCCGAATCGGAATAAAACAGAAAACGAAGAAAAGGCTAGGTGTACCCAGGCTGTACCCAGCCGTTAGACTGACTGCTGGGCCCCTGGGCCACATGGCTGGGTCCGCCGGGGTGTGAGAATGACCCGTGGGGTCGGTCTGACAGTGACACTAAAATAGAAATAGGTCGGTCTGACAATGACACTAAAATAGAAATAAAAAAGCGGGCTTATGCATATTCTGAATCTGGAATAAAACAAAAAACGAAGAAAAGGCTAGGTGTACCTAGGCTGTACCCAGACGTTAGACTGACTGATGGGCCCCTGGGCCACGTGGCTGGGTCCGTTGGGGTGTGAGAATGACCCATGGGGTCGGTCTGACAGTGACACTAAAATAGAAATAAAAAAGGGGGCTTATGCGCCCGAGGGGGATCGAACACAGGTCGCTCGCGTGGAGCGGAGTGGCAGCTCGCGCCACTGGGTTAGGCTCGGTATGCTGGTTAGCAAGGGGCTCGACCTTACTTGAGGTGTATTTAGGCTGGTACAGGCCTCCTTCTTCCCTGCACCAGAGAAGAAACAGTCGATATCGGCGAGTAACGACGGCGACGGCGGGAGCCTAGAGGCGGCGGCGGGCATGCGGGATGTGCAGGGGAGTGTGGGAACTGCTTGTGTGTGTTCGCGCATGTGCAGATGCCCGAGCATGAGCTCGTGCTTGCCTCAGGCGCAGTACAGAACGGCGTGGCGGCGCGAAGGGAGAAGCAGAAGCGCAGTGAGGATCTAGGGCGCGCGAGCAGTAGCGAGGTAGTGTAGGTGCGAGGGTGCGGCACACGCGCAACGACACACACGAGGGGATCCGGAGGGGTTGACGCACGGGCATGCTACTGCAACCGCGGGAACTACTCTGAAATGCAGATCCCGCCGGAGCACGAAGGGCATGACGATGGCACGGCTCTAACAATGCCTACGGTGATTGAATCGCTATCAAAAAGAGCAGAGTTGGGGTTGGGTATACATAGTATACCAATGACATGAGGATGTGGCCGGGGACGCAAAATATCGACGATGAGAAGGCGAGGAACTCCGGTGGACTTGATGTCCGTGAAGAAGACGAAGTAGTGGAAGATGTCGTCGGGAGGGATTCCTTGAGCACGCCCTGTCGTCTGAATGGAACCGGGATGGCGCGGGGGTTCTTGTGGGCGGCAGGGAGGAGGCCGAGTGTGTAGCTAAACTGGCGGCGAGCTCCTGCTCGGGCCGGTCATGGCTCCTGGGAGCAGTGAATAGGCGCGATTGGGCAATATGTGGAGAGGCGGCGGCGCGGAGGGAGGAGAGGAGGAGAGGGAGAAACCCTAGGGCGCGGTCGCGGGGACGCGACTTTATAGAGGGGCGCGAGTGACCTGGCGAGCCACCATGGCCATGAGCTCATGCTCCTGATCTTTACTGTGAGAGCGAGAGGGGACCAAGGAGGACGAAGGAGAGGGGGGAGGAGTTGCTGGCAAATGGGTCCCTCTCGGGCATCGACGTGGTTTTCCCACGGGAGAGAGCGAGGGCTGCGCGGGTGAGCTGCTGGAGCGCAGCTGGGCCGGTCTATGAGGAAGGAGGCCCATATGGCTGGGGTGCGGTGTGCTGCTGCTGGGCTGCAGCGACTTGCGCGCAGGGAGGCTGGCCCAGGTAAGCAGAGGTGAGCCCTTTTCTTTTCTTTGATATTTTCTTCAAACGGAAAATAAACTGAAAAGGCAATGGTCAAAGGAAAGGGGCACAATAAAAATAAAAAATATTCTCATGAACCTGAGATAGTGCTCTATTTGAATAAATTGTCTTGGATATTTTTAGAGGTAAGAAAATAAGTCAAGTGTGAATATAGTTCAAACTTGAGCTATTTTAAAACCTAACCAAAACAACTTAAAATTTGATGGAATTGGCAGGGAGGTTTAGGACAGGTAGAAAGATTTATGAGGAAGAGATGGACATTAATGGTGTGAGGATATATTATCTTTCAAAATGAAAGCAAGGAATGGATAGAAGATGGAGGTGATGATGCAAGATCAAATGCATGAAGCATGCAACAACACAACATGTATGAACTCACACCAAGCATAATGCAACATGTGAGGAGGCCATGATGCAACAATTAATGACAAGAAAAGACAATACAATGCAATGAGAAACAAAACAAAACCCAAATAGGAAATCGAAAATATGAAACCACTAGGAATTGATGACAAACAAGATGGATATATTGCCAAATTGGCAAAAGTTACAGATGGGGTGTTACAACACTCCACCACTACAAGAGGATCTCGTCCCGAGATCTAGGATGGCACCGGAGGGAAAACGGAAGAGGAAGAGAAGAGGTAAAACTAATTTGCTTCTTCGACAAACGAGTGAAACCATGAACCTTGAGAGGTTAAACCATTTTGAGAAAAGAATACAACGGAGATGATCGAAGTTGAAAACACTCCCTTGGAAAAGAGGGATAAGGAAGAACAAATTCAGACAACACACCGGTTGAAAAGAGATACAAGACTTGATAAGATGAAAAGAACTTGAGCAGAGGACGCAACACTCCGGTTAAGTGGATAAGCATGAAAAGAACACGATCCTCACAACTCGAGATGATGAGAGAAGAGAGCAACATCACAACGCCTCCGGAAGAAAGAATAGAAGATAGATCATTGGAATGAAAGAATGGAGAAGAAAATGCCAACTTCTGCCACAAAAGAGCTTGGAAAGCACCCTTCCAAGAAGGTTATAATGAAGTTGTTGGAAAACCAACAACGAAACGAATAAACTTGTAGTGGGCTTATGGAAAACTTCTCATAATTGAGGCGAAATTCTGCCACTAACGAAAACAATAGATTGGATTGATATGACCAAGGAGACGAGAAACTTATTTCACCGGGAGGATAAATGAAGAACTTGGGTCATTTATGGGCACCATGAATAGCAAAAATCCTTAGGGAAAGCTTTAGGTGAAATATAACCCAAGATAACTCCAATGAAAAGGTTGATTAGTTGAAAAGATGTCTTGAGCGAAGAGAAAATGATGGATTTTTGATATGTCACTCTTGAAAACTTGTGAATCGTGAAAAACAAAGAAATTTTCAAAATGACATAACGCCATCTCAAAAGATAAGGTAGAAAGAATTGCACTTCGGAATGCAAGATGAAGAATAAAACAAGAATCTTGATGAACACTTCAAAGATGAATCAAATCCTTGATGAACCACCATGTTGAGCCTTCGAGAGTACTCCGGTAATGAAAGAATGATCAAACGAAAGGGGAAGTTGAAAAGAACTCCGGGAGAAGCCTTGCAATGATTAGATGAAGCTTCGTGATGTTATAACCGAGAAAACTTGGAACTCCGGAAAACAAAAGATGAAACACTAGAAACCAAGAATTTTGATGAACCTCCGGAATAAGGAATCGAATGTTACTCGATGAAACAAGAATAAGAATTACATTATGCTTATCCTTCATAAATTAAATTGATGACCCACAATGGATTTGGCAAACTACTCATTCTCATTGAAAAGGATTAAGATAGATATAGCGCAAACTTGGGAAGGTTTTCAACGAACCACCGGTAGGATTGAAAATGAATGTAGCAAAGGCACAATTCACCAAGAAGAATTGGAAAAACGAATGAAGATACTTGAAGGAATTTAGATACATGAGAACGAATAGATCACGAGCTGATTAGAGAATACTTGAATGATGCACCGGTAAGATTTGGAGAATGAGAGCTGAAAGCTGGAATGAATAAACCGAAATGATGGCCTTCGGAGAAACAAACTAAAAAGACTCTTGAAATGCATCGGATGGATGAAAAGAATTCTCACAATCGCAAACAATTATGAGAGGATGGCATGAAGCTAGAACCATGAGTCTTGAGAGAACAGGTAAGGTTTAAGAGAAACTCTTCTTCGGTCTTCAAAATCCGAGAATGACAATGGGAAACACCACCATGATAATTGATGAGACACCCCGGGAGAATGAAAAACGAAGAGGTTGAGCCAACAATGAAAATAATTTGAAGATCTTGGAGAAAGACATTTGATTGCTGACAATTCATTCTTACGTCAAACTTTGAAATGAATTTGAGAATAGCTTCAGAAAAGAAAAGAGTCAGGTAAGATCTTGGAAAAAGATCTATGGGTTAGGGCCCACTCAAAAGATACACCGTCGAACAATTATTTGAAAGGGATATTGCACCGGTTGAATTAATGACCTGAATGAGATAATAACCTCGAAATAGGTTGAACCGATCTTGAATGAAAAGACGAGCCTTCTCAGATATCTTCAGCACTCCAGAACAAATGCATAGCGAGAAGTGAATGATTAAGAGGTGCACCGGCATTAGAAAGCATTTGAAACAAGGAAAAGATATGATCGATAAAGCTTGAATTGAATCCACCATAGAAGAAAAGAGAACAAAGAATAATAAACTTGAAGCTTCTTTAGCATCTCCATGATAATTCACCGGATCGAAACTTGAAAGAAAAAGATGAAGAGACTTCACATTAATAAAATGGATAGTTGATTTAGAAATCTGATTCCTTCAAGTAAAAGGGTGGGAGGGCGGGAAAACAAAATGCAGCTTGGGACGGATGAAACGAACACCATTGAGAAGAACTGAAATTTGATCTCGCGAATGTTGAAATGATCAGATCCACTTGAAGAGAAACACGCCGGATGAAAAGAATTAACATGACAACCTCGATGATCAAGAAGGATTAGTATTCCCGTAGAAATATGAGAACACCATTTGGAAAAGGTATGGAATCCACATTTGATACTGAAGCAACTCGAATACCAGAACTCAAAACAAAACAAAGGATTGGCTTGCAAAATAAGCCGGAAACAAACATATGATAGAGATTTACCCAATCCCATATCATGCATTTGTTAGAAAGATATTCTAGGAGCTACTTGAATTCCCACTTATAAACTCCCGAAACTTTCTGGTTATGCAATCAGGTGTTGGGGATACATGGGAAGCATAATATCTCACCCAAACTAACAATTCCTACATTCAACTGTATCCATCCTTCAACACATAACCAAGAAACCTTCGGAAATCGTGTACCTCAACCTTCGAAAAGCATCCGTTATACGAGTTATGGCAATACTCCTGAACTCCCACCCCAGTACTGGGTGACGTCGAGGTTATCTCACCAACAACCGCATAAAAGAGATTTTCGATGTCGGGGAACTCAGGTATTCTAGAACTGCAACGATAAAATTGCGACGACGACACCTTGGAGCTCAACTCACCGGGACACTGCCACAACCCCTAAATGTCAGGAGGCACCAAGAACAATGTTCTCATCACAAAACCATCAGAATGATTCCAAGATACCCGCGTGATCCTAAAAAAAAATGAAATTTGAGGAGAGAAGAGTCAAAATTTCTACGTCAGGAGGCCTCACCAGAGCGACGAAGGGATTGAGGAGTAAAAAGAATCCTACTCTCCGATATATATAATCCTAAGACTCAAAAACATTTTGTTCTAGACTCAACAACGTCAGCGATTCGATCAAGTAGGGGGCTCCTAAGTCAGGGATAGCTGTGATACCAACTTGTAACGCCCACAATGCGGCTATATCTCCCATGTGTCGGGGCACAGCTTAGAGGCATAGCCACATGGTAGTTTTGTCGCAAGAGGGGTAATATTCACACAATCCCATGTCCTGAATAAGAAAGGGATAAAGAGTTGGCTTACAATCGCCACTTCACACAAATACAAGTTAAACATCCATCATCCAGAATACAATCAAGTTCCGACTACGGATCCAAAGTAAAAGAAGACAACCCCAAATGCTAGATCCCTGATCGTCCCAACTGGGCTCCACTACTGATCATCGGGAAAAGAAACATAACAACGATCAAGATCTTCATCGAGCTCCCACTTAAGCTCGGTTGCGTCGCCTGCACTAGTATCATCGGCACATGTAACTGTTTGGAAGTATCCGTGAGTCTCGAGGACTCAACAATCTCACACCCGCGAGATCAAGAATATTTAAGCTTAAGGGTAGGAAAAGGTAGTGAGGTGGAGCTGCAGCAAGCACTAGCATATATGATGGCTAACATACGCAAATAAGAGGGAGAAGAGAAGCAACGCACGGTCGAGAAGCTAGAACTGATCAAGAAGTGATCCTGAAACTACTTACGTTCAAGCATAACACAAGACCATGTTCTCTTCCCGGACTCCGCCGAAAAGAGACCATCACGGCAACACACGTGGTTGATTCATTTTAATTAATTTAAGTGTCAAGTGCTCAACAACCGGATATTAACAAATTCCCATCTGCCACATAACCACGGACACGGCTTTCGAAAGTTCAAACCCTGGAGGCGTGTCCCAACTTAGCCCATCACAAGCTCTCACGGTCAACGATGGATATTCCTTCTCCCGGGAAGACCCGATCAGTCTCGGAATCCCGGTTACAAGACATTTCGACAATGGTAAAACAAGACCAGCAAAGCCGCCCGATGTGCTGACAAATCCCGATAGGAGTCACACGTATCTCGTTCTCAGGGCACACCGGATAGGTCAAGCTACAAGTAAAACCAACCCTCAAGTTGCCCCGAGGTGGCCCCACAGGTTGCCCGTTTCGGACCAAAACTCAGAGGAGCACTGGCCCAGGGGGGGGGTTAAAATAAATATGCCCCTTGAGTCTGTAGAACCCAAGGGAAAGGTATATGGTGGTAGGTAGGCAAATGGTAAAACCAAGGTTGGGCCTTGCTGGAGGAGTTTTATTCAAGGCGAACTGTCAAGGGGTTCCCATAACACCCAACCGCGTAAGGAACGTAAAAGCAAGGAACATAACACCGGTATGACAGAAACTAGGGCAGCAAGAGTGGAACAAAACAACAGGCATAAGGCCAAGCCTTCCACCCTTTACCAAGTATATAGATGCATTATGTAAATAAGATATAACAATGATATCCCAACAATATCCATGTTCCAAACATGGAACAAACTTCAGCTTCACCTGCAACGAACAACGCTATAAGTGGGGCTGACCAAAAGCGGTAACATAGCCAAACAACGGTTTGCTAGGAAAGTGGGTTAGAGGCTTGACATGGCAATATGGGAGGAATGATAAAAAAGTGGTAGGTAGCGCGACTTAGCGATAGAGCGAACAACTAGCAAGCAAAGATAGAAGTGATTTCGAGGGTATGGTCATCTTGCCTGCAAAGTTCTCAGAGTTGTCGAAAGCTTGATCGTCATTAGCATACTCAACAGGTTCCTCGTTCACGTACTTGTCTCCCGGCTCTACCCAAAGCAAGAACACAAGCAATGGAACAACAATCAATCACGGTGCAATGCACAAGCAACATGATGCAAAACATGGCATGATATGCAAGATATGATATGCAATGCATATGCGTGCTCTGGAAGGGAAAGAATGATCCAGGCAACTTGGCAAACCAAGTGTGTCGCTCGAAATATGAGATGATTTCGATTGAAATCGATATCAAGATCACCGGAAACGGATGCACGGTTTGCAAATGGCTAGCAAAACAAGGTTGATGCTATTCTGCTATTAACAGTATGATTCCATTTAGAATGCAATAAGAAACTAAGCTACTGCACTCCAACATAGCAACAAAGCATATGGAAGTGATGTACAAGAGATGCTTGACAAAACATGAACACTGAGCTACTGCTAAAACACACTAGAACAGGTTCAAACAAGCATGTCAAATGTGCAAAAGACATCAGCATCACAGACTTGGTGAAAATACTAACATGTCAAAAACAATACCAGGAAGCAATGTTTAGAGCAAGAAAACAACATGCTATAGGAACATATCATAGCAAACAAAGGCATGGCATGATTATACTCAAAGCATGCATAGATCAAAAGTCCCTTACTGCACATAAGCCAAAAAGGCACAGAAGATATGATGGCATCCATGTAAACATAGCAAGTTTTATAAACAGATTTAGACTTAGAAGAAAAACAGAGCATGGCATTAACAGAATTATGATAGAAACTTTGCAAGCTTGTGGCACTCATCACAGCGCACTAAATGACATGGAATAAATTCTAGCATGGCGTAGGCACGAAAATGAAGTTATACATGTGCCAAACAACCTCATAGTATAGTTGAATTAAATCACACAAAAATGACAAAACATCATCATGATGTGAAATGACATGTTCATGAACTTGCTCAAATGCAAAAACTAATGGCACCACTGGATTGGTGGGATTTTTCTACCCCAAAAACATATATAATATGTGGGTGTTGCTGTGGAAAAAAGCTCACAAATATGCAAAATGCAAACCTGCCCAAAAAGGAATCCTCGGCACATGCCAAATCTGGCATATTCCGAAGCTGGAATAAAACAGAAAACAAGGAAAAGGCTAGGTTTACCCAGGCT
This sequence comes from Triticum aestivum, assembly GCF_018294505.1. Taxonomy (NCBI): domain Eukaryota; kingdom Viridiplantae; phylum Streptophyta; class Magnoliopsida; order Poales; family Poaceae; genus Triticum; species Triticum aestivum. The sequence goes on from NC_057800.1 coordinate 609,656,141, forward strand.
GTACCCAGCCATTAGACTAACTGCTGGGCCCCTAGGCCACGTGGCTGGGTGCGCTGGGGTGTGAGAATGACCCGTGGGGTTGGTCTGACAGTGACACTAAAATAGAAATAAAAAATGGGGGGCTTATGCGCCCGAGGGGGCTCAAACCCTGGTCGCCCGCGTGGGCGGAGTGGCTCGTGCCACTGGGTTAGGCTCGGTATGCTGGTTAGCAATGGGCTCGACCTTACTTGAGGTGCGTTTAGGCTGGTACGGCCCTCCTTCCCTACACCAGAGACGAAACAATCGACGCCGACGAGTAACGACGGCAACGACTGGCGTGTGGGTTGTGCAGGGGAGTGCAGGAACAACTTGTGCGCATTCGCGCGTGTGCAGATGCCCGAGCACGAGCTCGTGCTTTCCTCGGGTGCAGTACAGAACGGCGCAGTGGCGCGAAGGGAGAAGCAGAAGCGCAGCGAGGCTTTAGGGCGCGCGAGCAGTAGCGAGGTACTGTAGGTGCGCGGGTGCGGCGCGTGCGCAGTGAGACACACGAGGGGATCCGGAGGGGTTGACGCACGGGCATGCTACTGAAACCACGGGAACTACTCTGAAATTCATATCCCGCCGGAGAACGAAGGGCATGACGATGGCACGGCTCTAGCAATGCCTACGGTGATCGAATCGCGATGGAAAAGAGCAGAGTTGGGGTTGGGTATACCTAGTATACCAATGACATGAGGATGTGGTCGGTGAGGGAGTCCTGGATTAGGGGGTCTCCGGACAGCCGGACTATCTCCATTGGCCGGACTGTTAGACTATGAAGATACAAGATTGAAGACTTCGTCTTGTGTCCGAATGGGACTCTACTTAGCGTGGAAGGCAAGCTAGGCAATACGGATATGGATATCTCCTCCTTTGTAACTGACCTTGTGTAACCCTTACCCTCTCCGGTATCTATATAAACTGAAGGGTTTTAGTCCGTAGGACAACAACCACAACATACAATCATACCATAGGCTAGCTTCTAGGGTTTAGCCTCTCTGATCTCGTGGTAGATCTACTCTTGTACTACCCATATCATCAATATCAATCAAGCAGGACGTAGGGTTTTACCTCCATCAAGAGGGCCCAAACCTGGGTAAAACATTGTGTCCCCTGCCTCTTGTTACCATCCGGCCTAGACGCACAGTTCGGGACCCCCTACCCAAGATCCGCCGGTTTTGACACCGACATTGGTGCTTTCATTGAGAGTTCCTCTGTGTCGTCGCCGTTAGGCTTGATGGCTCCTACTATCATCTATAGCGATGCGGTCCAGGGTGAGACTTTTCTCCCCGGACAGATCTTCGTATTCGGCGGCTTTGCACTGCGGGCTAATTCGCTTGGCCATCTGGAGCAGATTGAAAGCTACGTCCCTGGCCATCAGTTCAGATTTGGAAGCTTAAACTACACGGCCGATATCCGTGGAGATTTGATCTTCGACGGATTCAAGCCTCTGCCTTGTGCGCCACGCGGGCACGATGAGCATGACTTAGCTCTCCCATTGGACAGTGTTAAGGAGATCGCACCGGCAGCCGCTCCGACCCTCAATTCAGAGCTAGTCGTGCCTTCCGCGGATGGGTGGATGGACCCCGCCACGGAGGCCTTACCCTCAGCGGCGATCGAGCCGAACATCGACCTTGCCTTGCACGAGAGCCGTGTTGTTAAACTGTCGGATCCTTCTCCGGCCACAGACTCCGAACCGCCTACGCCCGTTCCTATTGAATCTGATTGGGCGCCGATCATGGAGTTTACCTCTGCGGATATTTTCAGCACTCGCCCTTTGGCAACATACTGAACTCCTTGTCAGGAGAATCCTGGGCGAACTATGTCCGGCAAGATCGGGATACGGACGACGAAGAAATTCGACGCCCACCCACCACCCACTTAATAGCCACTGTCGATGACTCAACCGACATGCTCGACTTCGACTCCGAAGACATCTACGGTATGGACGACGATGTGGGAGGCGAAGAGGAACCACCGCCCACAGGGTGTTGGACGTCCACCTCATCATATGACGTATACATGGTGGACACACCAAAAGAAGACGATGACGAGGAATGGAAGGACGCAACGAAGGCTCGTTCCCTCGAGAAGCAGTCAAAGCGGCAGCGTAAGAGCCGCCCCAAATCCCGCCTCGGCAGAAATAACGATCATACAGACCCAGCGTTAGAGCAGGGCGAACCACCGCCGGACCACAGCAATACGGAGAATCAAACCGAACAAACCAATTCTGCCAAAGATAATAGTCCGGACGACATAAGCTGGACAGGCACCCGGAGCAGCAGAATGCCCGTCAAAGGCTTGTCGCCACCGCGAGGAGTCTGAAAAAGCAGAAGCAAAGGCTCAAAGTTGTGCAGGACACACTCCAAATCAGATGGAGTAAAGTACTCAACACAGCAGCGAGGTACGGCGGCAATCACCCCACCAAGAGCTACCCAAAGCGGAAGTTGCTACCTGAATTCGATGAGGAGGCCTTAGACCCCCCACAAAAAAAATTAAAACAGCCATCTGGCCGAATAGACGACCTCACGGCCAACATAAAGCGGCAAGCAACGCCGCACATAAGCCAATACACGGTCTACGCGAGGGCTCGCATCAAAAGGACGGTGAAACCAGATCCATCTATGGACCAGGCAAGCGTGCTCCAGCATACGATGCAACACAACAAACATCCTAACAACGCGGTACACCCAGATATAGGGGTGCCGCACACCCCCTATGTTTCACCGATGAGGTGTTGGACCATGAATTTCCAGAGGGATTCAAACCCGTAAACATAGAGGCATACGATAGAACAACAGACCCTGGGGTCTGGATTGAGGACTATATCCTCCATATCCACATGGCTCGGGGAGATGATCTCCACGCCATTAAGTATTTACCCCTCAAACTCAAAGGGCCAGCTCGGCACTCGCTTAAGAGCCTTCTCAAAAGCTCCATTGGAAGTTGGGAAGAGCTCGAAGACGCCTTTCGGGCAAATTTTCAAGGGACTTATGTCCGACCTTCGGACGCGAATGATTTGAGTCATATAACTCAACAGCCCGGAGAGTCAGCCCGAAATCTTTGGAACAGGCTTATTACTAAAAAGAACCAAATTGTCGACTGTCCGGACGCCGAAGCCTTGGCAGCTTTTAAGCATAGCGTCCGTGACGAATGGCTTGCCAGATACCTCGGCCAAGAAAAGCCGAGAACAATGGCAGCATTAACAAGCCTCATGACCCGCTTTTGCGCGGGTGAGGATAGCTGGCTAGCCAGATGCAGCACCAGCGACCCCAGTACATCCGAAGTTAGAGATGGAAACGGGAAATCACGGCACAACAGCAATAACAAACGCCAGAATAAAGAAGACAGCACGAAGAGCACGGTAGTAAACGCCGGGTTCAAAAGCTCTTGGCCAGGTCAGCAAAAGCCACCCTCTAAAGGTGCCAGAGACGAATTGTCCAGCCTAAACAAAATTCTGGACCAAATATGTCAGATCCATAGCACCCCTGGTAAACCCGCTAATCATACCCATAGAGAATGTTGGGTCTTCAAGTAGTCCGGCAAGCTCAATGCCGTACACAAGGGGGAGGATACACCAAGTGAAGAAGAGGATAAGCCTCTCAAGCAAGACACTGGGGAACAAAAGAAATTTCCACCAGAAGTCAAAACAATAAACGCGTTACACGTGATCAAGGGGAGAAACAAAACGGCACTCCCAGAAAAATATGCCCAAGGGCCTATCACCGCGGAGTCCTGCCACTGGTCGTCTCAACCGATCACTTTCGACCATCGTGATTACTCAGCAAGTATCCGGCGTGCAGGATGGGCTGCCCTGGTATTAGACCCAATAATTGACGGATACCACTTCACACGAGTCCTGATGGACGGTGGCAGCAATCTAAACCTGATATACCAGGATACAATCCGCGAAATGGGGATAGACCGAACGAAAATTTGCGATAGCAATACTACCTTTAAAGGAGTAACGCCAGGCCCAGGGGCTCATTGCACGGGCTCCCTGCTACTAAAGGTTATATTCGGCTTCCCCAATAACTTCCGTGGCAAACATTTAACCTTCCACATCGCTCCGTTCCAAAGTGGCTATCAAGCACTACTTGGACGTGAAGCTTTCACTCGCTTTAATGCAATACCGCATTACGCTTCCCTCACGCTCAAGATGCCCGGTCCACATGGCATCATTACAGTGAATGGGAGTATTGAGCGATCTTTGCGCGTCGAAGAGAGTGCGGCTGCCTTGGCAGCCGCACACTAAAAACGGCCTCACCAACTAAAGCATTTAACAGGTCGTCAAGACCATGGACACGGTTAGACGAGTCCGGCGCAGCTATATGTAATTCATACCGGTCGCACCCCTATTACAATTACAAGGGGCTCAACGCGCGCAGACAAGTGGCAATTTTTACTCATCTTGAATTATACATGGTTTCTTTAAAAACTACCTTTATGCACGACAACTTTTTCACCTAAGTTCCTCTTTTTTATAGATGACCATCGTGCTACACCCATCCAAGATACGACACAACAGAGACACGGGTGCAGACGTGTAGCAGGGACCCGCTCCAAGGATTCTTTTTATATTAAGACTCTGCGTAGACCTTTTTTACTATCTCTTGTTGATACACATCCACCGAATTATCAGCACAATTGAGAAGCATGCTGACGTCTTGGCATGTGGCCACATTAGAATAATGCACGTACCTGGACACAAGGGGCTTCTTACAAAGGGCACTATTTAGGCCCGGTTTATACCATAAAGATCGAATACCTTAGGGAGTGTTCGGCGTCGCGAGTTTGGCCTTATATGCATCAGCTCCGAATCATTGTCTTTGGTCAAATGTTGGGTTTGCCCGGCTCCTGTGTTTTGGTGCCTTACGTTCTGCTTTATCGGCTAAGGCAACACCAGGAGAACTACTACGATTGTGCCCTGGTTCATCCGGACGAGCACCTCAGTAGAAAAAGCCGAAAACTGACTGTCATGATATAGTGTGAGACTGGTCAACCACTCGATGACCTATCAGAATGTTAGAATTCCTCCGCCTTAACGAAGGGCCGTTTCTCGGTCAGGCATGTACGCACCCCAAGATCGGGAGAGTGCGGAGCCACCAGGGGCTATCTAGTAGCCCCACTGTCAAACTCCTATGGCTAAGTGAAAGTGTTAAAGCATTATAGTCCGGTTGCCTCGTTCGCTGTGCTATCACCTCCTTAATAGGACCAAGACGTTGGGTTAAGTGTGAACACGCGTTTTTTGCGAACACCTCCGCATTATATGAGTGGGGGCTGAAGCCGATGACCGCAATCTTTCAGGTTATACACATGTATACATAAACGGCCGCACAGGAGGCATCATATTACTTTCGGGCAAAAGTATAAACACAACCTTATAAAATTTCATAAAAACATTGTGTTTACAATAGGAATACATGTCACTCAAACATAATAGTCTTCGAGCACTGGGCCTCTATCAAACGAGCACCCTCGAGAACCTCCTCGAAATAGTGCTCGGTAGCCACTCGGCCTATGGCCGAACCCTGCGCCGCAACAGTGGTAGTGTCCATCTCCGCCCAGTATGCTTTAACACGGGCAAGGGCCATCCGCGAGCCTTCTATGCATGCCAACCTCTTCATCGCATTAATGCGCGGCATCGCACCAAGGAATCGCTGCACTAAACTGAAATAGCTATTCGATTTTGGCTTTTCCGACCATAGCTGATCCACGACAGACCTCATGGCGAGTCCGGACAACCTATTTAGTTCGGCCCATTCGGCTAGCTGATCAGTCAATGGAAGCGGACGCTCTGGAATGTTGAATTGCGACCAGAACAGCTTGTCCACTTCATGATCTGTTTGACCTTGGAAGTATTTGGCCGCATCGACAGCGCTCGCCGCCAAGTCCATATACGCATCTGCCGAACTCCACAGCCGATCCAGAGGGAAATACCGTGGATCTCCGAACTTCCTCCGTAGAATGAAGGGCTTCCCAGCCGCAATATCCCCGGCTTCCTGCAGCTCCTTCTTCGCTCTCATAGCAGAGCGGGTGTCTTTGTCCGCCATGGTGGCCTTCTCAAGGTCCGTTGCCTTCGCTCGATTTCTTTTTCAAGGAGCCGGCAACGGTCGGCAGTGTCTTTTAATTCTACGGCCATCTTGGCCATCTTCTCTTAGCTCTCGCAATGTGAGGCATTCTTGGCTTTCAACTCTTCGGCCGCCTTCAAAGCAGCCGCATTACTAATCCTCGCTTATTCCTTGGCTCGGGCAAGTTCTGCATGCAAGGTTTCCACGATGGCAGCTCCATCTGCAAACACAACTTATTAAAGATACTGGCATCATGTTGCTCTTACTATGTGGCGTTCACCAAATAATAACACTTACCCTGTGCCTCGTCAAGCCTCTTGTTAACAAGGCTGATGTTGGCGTCTGCCGCATCCAATTGCCGTTTTAATTCGGCAAACTCACTAGTCCGGCTAGCCACCGGAGCTTCCACCACCTGCACATAAGGGCAGTCTGGTTATTGCCTGGGACTATGATCCTCTGTTCACCGTCGTTCTCGATGACAACCAGAGTCTTAGGGGCTACTATCTAGACAGGGCACACCTAACATGTGCGGTACTATCACATATTATCTCTCGTACCTCAAAGCCTGTCAGTAGACTCATAAAGGCTTCATGTAATCCGCTTTCAGCGAATGAAATTCTCTCCATCACCGTACCCATCAGCGTACGGTGTTCTTCTGAGATGGTCGCTCGCCCCACCAGCTCCCTTAGAACGTCCGACCGCATACCAGACGGTGTCGGACTCTTTTGTTTGCTCTCTTTGGGAGCCGGACGCTGGGGACTTTGGGGGTCTATGGGATTATCTTATGGCCTCACCGGATCCGGAGAGGCCCTCTGTGAGAACACTTCGAGGTCGCCCGCTTCTTGAGCGGAGGAGTCCGGGGGAGGCGTTTCGCTCTCCATCATCTCTGGAAGAAGATCCCCCGAAGACGAGCTCAGCTGAGAGGGGCTAAGGCCCGAACTGCAAGATATATGCGGTGGTTATTTTCTCAGAAAAAGATAGTATACCTTCACTATTAAAGTATTTTGGATCACTTACGAATCGTTGGAGGGCTGATCCCCCCGCAGACTTTGTGCGGCAAAAGCACCCCCCGAGGCAGGACCCTCTGTGGGAGACTTCTTCTCCCGTTTGGAGGCCTCGGCTTCCAGATCCTCGGAAGCAGTCCTTTTCCTCCCCCGGTTATCCTCCTTCATGGAGACGCTCATTCCTTCGGTTGGAACTGGCAGCGATGGGGGCCCGCGTCCGCCCGTATTACCCCTCCCCCCCGTATCTTCCTTCGAGGGCTCCGGGCAAGGTGCGAGCTCGAGCATCTTTTCCAATACCGGATTTTCCAAACCCTCAGGGAGGGGGGCCAAACACCGAATCATCTTCGCCTTTGTTAGCTAGTCCTGGTCAAAAGCGAACTCTCAAAAATAACTTCATGATGAATAAAAGACAGTGTGTTCGGCTAGAGGATTTCTTACTTGTTCGGCGGCGCGGTTACTACTCAGGCCCACGTCCTCGGTAGTATCCGGACACTCTATTTGAGGTCCGAGGAATGACTTGTACATCTCCTCGTTCGTCAGGCCGAGGAAATTTTGAACGGCACACGGTCCTTCTAGGTTGAACTCCCACAAGCGAAGGGGCCGGCGTTTGCAAGGCTGGACTTGACGAACCAGCATAACTTGTATTACCACGACCAAATTAAAATCTCCCTCGAAGATATCTCGAATGCGGCTTTGCAGTATAAGCACGTCCTTGGCTGGACCCCAGCTCAGACCTCTACTAATCCATGACATTAGTTGTGGTGGGGGGCCCGAGCGGAAAGCGGGGGCAGCCGCCCACTTGGCACTTCTGGGAGCCGTGACGTAAAACCACTCCCGTTGCCATAATTCGGACACCTCTGGAAAGGAACCTTTCGGCCATGGAGCTCTTGCAAGCTTGCCTATTGATGCACCTCCGCACGCTACATGTTGCCCCTCGATCATCTTCGGCTTCACTTCAAAGGTCTTGAGCCATAGGCCGAAGTGAGGGGTAATGCGGAGGAAGGCCTCACACACGACAATAAATATCAAGATGTGGAGAAAGGAGTCCGGAGCTAGATCGTGGAAATCTAGCCCGTAATAGAACATCACACCCCTGATGAAGGGATCCAGAGTGAGGCCTAGGCCTCGGAGGAAGTGGGAGACGAACACGACATTCTCGTTGGGTTCGGGAGTAGGGACGACCTGCCCTCGAGCAGGTAGCCGATGCGAAACCTCAGCGGTCAGGTATCTGGCCTCCCTCAACTTCTTGATGTCCTCTTCCGTCACGGAGGAGGGCATCCATCGGCCTTGAAGGCTGGATCCGGACATGATTGAAGATCCGGAGCACCTAACCTGGGCTTTGGGTGTTGGAACTCGAGGCGGGGGAAGGGTTCGATTGAGCACGAGAGGGAAAAAGCGAAAACCTTGTCCCTTTATAAAGAGGGTGAATATCAAGCGTCCTCTCCGTAGCTGTTTAGGACTTGCCTATAATCTAGGAGTCCTAGACACGGTTGGGTTACCCACGACCGCATTAATGAGAATCCCGTAATTGGGGGAACACGATCTCTGCTTTGACAAGACGTGTCAAGTAACCGCCTCGCGTTATGTATGGAGCTGGTTGAAGAAAAACGGTTCGAATAATCACCGGGCCATGACATAATGTCATGCTGCCAAAACAAGTCAGCAAATTGGATTTGCGAAAATATTATTCTCTCTACGGCGGTATGTGGAACTTATTTTGCAGGGTCGGACACTATCCTCGTATTCAAAATTCTTCTGTGATGTATTCGGAGAAGGAACCCGCCTTGCAATGCCGAAGACAATACTGCGTGCCGGACTCATCGTCATTGAAGCCTGGTTCCGGGGCTACTGAGGGAGTCCTGGATTAGGGGGTCTCCGGACAGCCGGACTATCTCCATTAGCCGGACTGTTAGACTATGAAGATACAAGATTGAAGACTTCGTCTCGTGTCCGGATGGGACTCTACTTAGCATGGAAGGCAAGCTAGGCAATAAGGATATGGTTATCTCCTCCTTTGTAACCGACCTTGTGTAACCCTAACCCTCTTTGGTGTCTATATAAACCGAAGGGTTTTAGTCCGTAGGACAACAACCACAACATACAATCATACCATAGGCTAGCTTCTAGGGTTTAGCCTCTCTGATCTCGTGGTAGATCTACTCTTGTACTACCCATATCATCAATATCAATCAAGCAGGAGGTAGGGTTTTACCTCCATCAAGAGGGCCCGAACCTGGGTAAAACATTGTGTCCCCTGCCTCCTGTTACCATCCGGCCTAGACGCACAGTTCGGGACCCCGTACCCGAGATCCGCCGGTTTTGACACCGACAACCGGGGACACATAATATCGATGGCGAGAAGGCGAGGAACTCCGGTGGACTTGATGTCCGTGAAGAAGACGAAGTAGTGGAAGATGTCATCGGGGAGGGAGTCCTTGAGCGCGCCCTGTCGTCTGAATGGAACCGGGACGGCGCGTGGGTTCTTGTGGGCAGCAGGGAGGAGGCCGAGGGTGCAGCTAAACCGGCGGCGAGCTCCTGCTCGGGCCGGTCATGGCTCCTGGGAGCAGCGAACAGGCACGATAGGGGAATCTATGGAGAGGCCGCGGCGCGGAGGGAGGTGAGGAGGAGAGGGAGAAACCCTAGGGCGCTGTCGCGGGGACGCGGCTTTATAGAGGGGCGCGAGTGACCTGGCGATCCAACGTGGCCAAGAGCTCGTGCTCCTGATCTTTACCGTGAGAGCAAGAGGGGACCAAGGAGGACGAAGGAGAGGGGGAAGGAGTCGCTGGCAAATGGGTCCCTCTCAGGCATCCACGTGGTTTTTACCACGGGAGAGAGCGAGGGCTGCGCGGGTGGGCTGCTGGAGCGCAGCTGGGCCGGTCCATGAGGAAGGAGGCCCATGTGGTTGGGGTGCGGTGTGCTACTGCTGGGCTACGGCGGCTTGCGGGCAGGGATGCCGGCCCAGGTAAGCAGAGGTGAGCCCTTTTCTTTTCTTTGATATTTTCTTCAAACGGAAAATAAACTAAAAAGGCCAGGGTCAAAGGAAAGGGGCACAATAAAAATAAAAAATATTCTCATGAACCTGAGATAGTGCTCTATTTGAATAAATTGTCTTGGGATATTTTTAGTGGTAAGAAAATAAGTCAAGTGTGAATATAGTTCCAACTTGAGCTATTTTAAAACCTAACCAAAACAACTTAAAATTTGATGGAATTGGGAGGGAGGTTTAGGACAGGTAGAAAGATTTATGAAGAAGAGATGGGCATTAATGGGGTGAGGATATATGATCTATCAAAATGAAAGCAAGGAATGGATAGAAGATGGAGGTGATGATGCAAGATCAAATGCATGAAGCATGCAACAACACAACATGTATGAACTCACACCAAGCAATATGCAACATGTGAGGAGGCCATGATGCAACAATTAATGACAAGGCAAGACAATACAATGCAATGAGAAACAAAACAAAACCCAAATAGGAAACCGAAAAGATGAAACCACTAGGAATTGATGACGAACAAGATGGATATATTGCCAAATTGGGAAAAGTTACGTATGGGGTGTTACACCTTCTTGGCAGCTTTATGATCATATTCAGCCTTCCAAAAGTCAGATTTGGCCTGTAGGTAAATAACAGGTTAAAAGTCATGCAGGTACTTAACTACTGAAGGAAAAAGGGGGTCAAGGGTATTTACCTCTGGTGCCGGGTTAAGTTTGCAGAAAGGATCCAATCCAACTTTACTGCAGTCCTCGTATTTACTGTTTACAAGGGTGGTTGACATTTCAACAATGGCCTCTTCAGTTAGCTGCAGAGAACTACGAAGCAGAGGGTCATCTGGTCCTTCGGCATAGTTATACATCAAGTCAGAGCGGCAGCTGAGAGGGATGAACCGCCATGCGATCCAACAGCGATCAAGTCAACTCTAATTAAGCCGTTTCCCAACAAGGCTTGAACCCTGTTGATGGTTGGTATGAGCTTGTCAGGGAGTGAAAACTTAGTGTCAAGACGCTCCGCGCGATAACCCGTCATTGGTTTCTCATCAGCTGGTGACGTGTCTTTACAATAAAACCAAGTTTGGTTCCTATCCTTGGGATGGCTTGGTAAGACTACTAAGGGAAAGACAGCATCTCGTCTGCGCTGAATCGAAATTCCACCAAGTTCCAAGCTGGGGCCATTGGTATATTCATTCTGGTGGTTCAAATAGAAATACTCTCTGAAGAGTTCAACAGTATGTTCTTCTTGAAGATAAACCTCGCAGAGAACTTGAAAATTGCAGATGTTTGATATGGAGTTGGGTCCAATATCTTGTGGATGAAGCTTGAAAAATGCAGAACATCTCTGAAGAATTTTGAGCTGGGTGGTGAAAAACCCCGGTTCATATGATCATGAAAGATCGTGACTTCACCATCCTTGTGCTGAGGTTTTTCCTCGGCTGGGTCAGGGGCGCGATAAGACATAATGCTCTTCTCCGGCAAATACCCAATGGTAACAAAATCCTTCAGAGTGGCGTCAGTGACTGTGGAAGGGACCCAGTTGCAAACTGTCGTCGTCTTTGGCGGCATGGTGAGAGGACAATCTAAAAAGGAAGTAATTTGCCGGTTTAAGTTAAATCATGGAATCACAGGTTAATGTCTGCAATACAGATGGTGTGATGGCGGCTTAAGTAAGGGCTAATGATATATGAAGGAAAAATGAGCCGGCATGATAAGCCGCCTTGACTGAAGGTATTCAAAGGTTGCCGGCGACAAAAAATTGCCTGAGTACTGAGATAAACAAGTTTCACAAGCTATTGCTACTATTTTGGATCAAGATTGTTCAAAAAAGGAAAATAAATCTAGACCTAAAAAACTAGTACAGAGGAGTTCATCAGTTCTAAGGAGACCTTTGTACAAGAAAAGGGGATCTACTATCATCTGAAATGGATGCCAAACAGCTACCGCATGAGTTCCATACTTCTTTTAGATCAAAAGGGGATGCGGTAGAGAAACTACGAAGAATCCGTGATGAATAGCGAAGAACACAGAAGAACTTGCAAACCCTAATGAGGATATAAGGTGCGGAAAGGCAAAAACTTACGGACGCAGTTCTACTACGAAGGGTCGCCACCGTTCTTGGGACAAGCTCAAGTTGATGCAATGGCCAAGGTCGAGGACGACGGTGAGCGCTGCGGCGGCGGCGGAGCTCGAGCGACAGAGGGGTTGCGAGAGAAGGAAAAAGAAGAATGATGAAGAACCAGTCGTGCCTATTTATAAGGAGATAGGTGAACAGGCAGGCCCGAAAAACGAGGAAGGCTAAAATGATGATTATCTAGCTAATTAGACGCCTCGATTTTTGGAAGCCATTTAAGATAAGGATCTGTTAAGATGACATCGTGGCGGGTTTCCAAATTTTTTTGAAGGTGACGTCATGGCGGGTTATAAAGCTTTTACAATCAATGGAAGATGGATTTCTTCTATGTGTTGAAGATTGACATGAACAAAGTTCAAATCAACCTGGGGCCTAATGTTGGGGATATGACTACAAGATATGACCCGCCCAGGAGGGGCCGGGTCAGCCACAATGGCGGGTTACTTAAGTGAAGCCCAAAGAGTATACAGGGTGACGGTTTACGATAAGGCTTATGATAGGCCCAAGCCTAGAGGCGGCTTAAGGCCCGTAAGTATAAACCGCCATGTATGAATAAGACTTTTAAAGTAAGGCATGTAAGAGATGTCATCGAGCCGGACATGATGTATGAGCCGGCCGGGACTCTGTAGGGCGCAGGGCGTCAACCCGTGTATATAAGGGGACGACCCGGCGGCAGCTTAGGGCAAAAAACAATAGATCGAGAGCCAAGCTAGCGTATTCGCTCCTTGGTCATCGAAACCTAGCAATACCACATCAACTGGACTAGGCTTTACCTTCACCACAAGGGGCAGAACCAGTATAAATCTCTCGTGTCCTTTGTACCGATTAACCCCTTTAAGCTTCCTAGTTGCGATGGCTCCACGACTAAGTCCTTCCTAGTGGAACCTCATCGTATGACCTACGTTTGGCAACAGCTGCCTTGTACAAGGGAAAATTGACAGACCATTCTAAGGGTTAAACAAAGTTTTGATCGTCGTCTCTCTACTATAGGTAAGTCACTTAGATTTACGATCCCATATAGCAAGGCGATTAATAAGAGTAAGTCGGTATGGTGATCAATCCATCACGCACCCAATTCATTATCTTGTATTTGGTTTAGCGAATCTCGCATTCTAATACTCGGTCATCCTCACAAGCATTGCAGAATTTCTCTTGTCGATGAACTAAGTTCAGAGAAATCCATTGATTCTGCAAGCAAAAAACTTCTACTGTTTCTTCACAACTCTCAGGTTTTTGCGTTACTCCTATAAGATCGTTGGTGGGTAAGGTCGTAATCTCTTTCCAGGGTTTTTCCTTCAGCAAGAGTGTGCTTGCTTCTTGGCAGGTCCTGGGGCCTGTGGGTCATGGCCCATCTCATCACTTGCAAACCTTGAAATCATCATCGGGCAACTGATCATTATTCCAACATCCAGCTTCCTAGCATTTCTTAAATCCATCCAATTGTACTTTCCTTCTTCCTTCTATTGGTGCCAATCTAAGATTGTGATTACTCACACTCATCATGGAATTACAATTGCTCCATATTGTCAACATTATACCTCCTTTATATCCAATATCACTTCATCCCTTCATATTCTTGGGGGTATCCCACATATCGAGGTAAAACTCATACTTATCTTGTCCAACGTCCACTCCATGGAATATCATTCTCTTTTCCAGGGGTCAAGTTTCCTCACAGGGTACTACCACCCTTAAAATGGACAAATCTTCCATAGACCATATTTCTCATAACCTCGAAAATGGTCGAAAATCTTTTCTTCATAGAGTAACAACTCATAAAAATTCAGCGTACGAACTCATGACAGAAGACTTTATTGATTCTCAAAGTATTACCATCTCCTGCACTTCCTTTACATAATTTAACTTCTCCTGAAAGTAAGGGTGCTTACTACTCTATTTATTACATTCCTTACTCCAGTATCAAAATTCTGAAGTACTCTGCTCATGCTTCCTTGCGTTCTGGACATTGCCTAGCACCATGTTCTACTTCTTTGCAACATAAACAAATGACTTTCGACAAATCTCGGGGCTTATTTGTGATTGTGCCTATTCCTTGGTTTCTTGGCTCCTTTCCTGGGCACATATTGGCATAGTGACCCAAGGTTCTGCACTTGAAACAGGTGATGTAACTCAGGTCCTTCTCTGCAGAGATTTGGTTCTTCCCGGTAAACTTTCTCTTCTTCCTCGTGGATTTCTTTGTTCCAATCAATACTTCCATTTCATGTGGATCAAACTCCACTTCCTCCGTCGGGAATTCTACTAAATCCCCATTCAGACAATCCTGGGAGATGTGTCCTTTTTCTCCACATGAATAGCACGACTTGGTGCAGGGTTTAATTGGGTCCACTTTGGGTGAGTCCTTCACCTCTTCCTTCATCACATGTTCTTCTAAGCTTTCCATGAGGACTCCTTTCATTGCTTCTTTCTTCTGTTGTACGGTTCTTTGTACCATGGGGTAAATGTGACACTGAGCAGGGTAGTGGATAGTCCCTTCACATAAGAAACAAGTAATCTGCCTAGTTGAGCATTCTTCAGCTGGGTGACTACCTTCATAATTTGGGCATTCACCCTTGTGTTCTTTATGGGTGTGTCTTATTTCTCCATAGAGCTTGCATGCACAAGGCTTATTCACATCACTTCCATAAGGCTTCAATTTCTGGGACACAAACCAAGACTTTAGCAGAGTCAACTTAAATTCTTTCCAAGTGGTTACTCTTTGTCATCCATTGATGGTTTGGTACATCCTACACCAAGTAGCAACACCTCTTTCAAAGCACTGAAGAGCATGCTTGGTCATATCATTTCCGGGTATAGGGTTATTCTCCATGTGATCCTCCATGTTATGAATGCATTGGTCTGTCTCCAACTGACTCGTCGGTCCAGAAAATACAAGCTCATCTCCCTTCATCCTCTATTGGGTGCATGGGTTTTGGGGTGAGAGAGAGATAGAGAGGGATACACACAATGCAATCAATAGTTTTTAAAAGTCAGATTTTTTATTTTGTGGCTGTCGGAAAAGCATCAAACAAAATGACAGCACACAATCGTCGCATCTGACATAGGTATATAACACATGTTTGGTCCTCTAAAGGTCAATAAATCTTCAAGGTCGCCAAACTCTTCAAGTCTTGTTCATGTCTCCAATGGCTTCTTCTGATCGTGCTTGTCCTTCTCAAGTTCTTTTTCCAGATCATCTCTGTTGACGCGAAGTCTCTTGTGACGTCCTTTAATATTGCTGGAGTTGCGTTCAAAACTTCTGGGTTTCAACATCCTTGGTGTGAACCATGGTCCTACTATCCTTCAGTTCCTGACTAATCTCTGGTATCTCGAGGTGTTGTTCCTCCAGTTTGGCTACTTCAACTTCTGGGTCCTAAGTTTTTTTCATGAAATGCTTCCTTGTCAAATACAGCTTCCTAAAGGTCCATCTTAAACTTCTTGATGTAATTCTCCAGATCCTGGTGATACACCAGTTAAGGTTAAAACTTCATCTTTTACTGATAGGTGTTCCATTAGCCTTCTACCATCCAATTCTTCCAAAGAAAATGCATGCTTAACTCAGCATGGTGTCAATAGCATAAGTGGGCGATTAGATCATGGATAACCGTGTTTCTGCCCTTGTCATTGCCATGAGCTATCCTTCAATAATTGATATCTCCTGCCTTAGGGTTTTTTGACAAAAAATTCGAGTATTTAACTCTCCATGTTCCGGTCTTTCTCCGACACACCTTGATCTCGGGTACTGTCAGCTTCTATGGTTTGACCCGTTCCATAATGGTAGCCTTCCTAGGTCATACCAATCTGTAAATTCTTCAGAGCCTTCAAATTTCTCCTAGTCTTCAAAGTCTTCAACCGTTGTAGTTTCCATTATTATAATGCTCCGTAAAATCCTCTTCATTCCGAAGTGGTCTTTGTTGTCCGATATCTTGTCCTTCTTGGAGTGGTCCCATCAGTTATATCTTCGTGTGGTCAAAAAGGGAAAGGGGTATAGTCTCACTAAAAGAGAATATTTGAATAAGCTCAGAAGAGAAGAGAGGTAAAATATCCTTTTGAAAAGAAGTTGTAGAGAAAAATCTTTCCTATGGGCTTGCCAGTTTCTAGGGGTTATGTCCTACAATCAACATGTGCTCTGATACCATCTTGTAGCGACCCGACCTCAAACGGTCAAGTCTCTGTGCTTAAGTGTCATCCCTGGATCGGTATGCTGACACACACAGTACTCGAGGATTTCTAACAGAGGTAAATCACATGTATAAAGTAAATACTATTACCTCAATCCAAATAGCATAAGTAACAACGAGGTTGTGGATTCCCATCAACACCAACGGCAAAGTTGAGTGTAGAAATCGTAACCCTAACGTATCACTTACTCGTCGTAAGAATCGTGTAACATGAGACGTTGCAGCCATGTAGGTCAGTACATTGAATGTACTGGCAATTTCACACTGTAGAGCAATGATGAATAATAGCTATCACTACATGCATATTTGGCTGGTGGAGGCTCTATGGTTATCATGTTTTGCGAAAAGCCAATTTTTCCCTACAGTAAAGGAATATATTTTATTTAACTACAAAGTTTTGTTGAAAATATTGAGAAGGTTACTCCAACTCAATCTCGGATAAAAGTTAACATCCCAACAAAATAATTTAGTAGAGTGATGAGATCAATATGATAATACAAGAACCAGATAATCAAGATGTCCATAACCGAGGACACGGCTAATCATGATTAGTTTGTACACTCTGCAGAGGTCTGTGCACTTTTCCCCACAACACTCGATCTCCTCCGTTGGATTTCTCGCACTACATGGTGTTTGAGAAACGGATGACCGAGACACAGTCTTTCAGAAACATTAACTCTTTACTCTGGGTGGATAGTTACACCTACTTCCCCTACATCTGCTAGCCCACCACTGAAAGAGGTCATGCAACATACTCAACTATGCTAGAGCCCATAATAGCTTGTGGCTGCACATGGAAGTTCTAGCATGAATAATCTTATGATCCATTTGAGCCTGGGTGGCATTCCATAGGGTGATCACACGGGTCCTCCGGGATCCCCTTGGGCAAGCACTGGGTTCTCCAGGTGCCCGGGCAGACCACTGGGTGCTCTAGGGTGCCCCTACCATTCCACCTAGATGTGTATTAAAGTAGCCACTTTAAGTTAACCATTAAATAATAACTCTCACATCTGTCATGAATCACTCAACCAATCCACGTCTACGAGCTTAGAAGAGCAGTATGAGCATAACGTAGAAGTAACTCCCAAGGTTTGAATGCAGGACAATAGGTTCCTACCTCATCAACTACTTCCCAATACCCACATGTTATCAAATCCTAACCATGTAATGTTTGAGGGTTGAAACTAATGCATAAAAATTGGGTATGAAGAGTATGATTAAAGTGTGAACTTGCCTTGTACTGTTGATGAAGATGATTCACACTCATAACTCCTGATAGTTCTACTCATCACACTCCGGTCAATCTATTGTAAGCAAACAATAGTAACCACACATAAGCAATCACTCAAAAGATCGAAAAGAACGAAGAAGACAATTTGGAAAACATCAAAACCAAGAAAATAACTATTGCAACATAAAACAATTTCTAACAGTACCAAAATTATGTGAATTTGGCCTTATCAGAAACTTTAGGTCAAGAGCTTCGATTTGCAAAAAGAATCAACTCAAACGGAGTTATAAAACTCAAGTTATGAACTAACGAAGTTCAAATACAAATCTGTTTGAAATCAAATTTTAAAACTTTCAAAAATATGTTTAAGTTGTTTTTACTAGATAGAGGGGATCAAAACGAAGAAGTGGGCATTGGTTGCTTCTAATTCTTACTAACGAGCAAAAAGTACTGATCGTTTGAAGAACAGGGACTAGTCTATAAAGAAAATATTTACGGATAGGTCCCTGGCCAAAATTAAAAAGAAAAAGAAAAAACAATCGAGCGAATGCTCGCTAACAGAACCTAACGAACGGATTCGTTCATTAAAGTAAACTAACCTGCGAACATTCTCTAAATAAATAAACCTAGACCAAACCGATTTTGAAACGAAAACCAAAACTAAGACAACAAAAAAAATAAAGAAAAAATCGGGTGAACCGGGCGGTTCCTACCGGTTCTGGCGGGTCGGCGGTGGATCGGATCAGCGGCGCGGCGGCTTTGGCAAGGTGCGGCAACGGCGGCGGTGGTGCAGGGCTACTGCTCCAGCGCGAGGCAACGGCGGCGGTGCTTGGCGGCGACGGCAGCAGCAGCTAGTGGCGCGGGGCGGAGCGGGTAGCAGCGGCGAGGCGCTGGTGGTGGAGAGGAGCGGCGAGGCGGCGCTGGGCGATGCGGCGGCGGCTGACGAGGAGAAAGAGGGGCCGGGGAGTCCGGCTCCTTATAAAGGGCACGGGGGGCGAGGCCTGCCTTGGCCGAGGGGCGAACGACGACTGATCGGCGCCGGACTCCAGCAGGAGTCTCGGTCGCGCACGGGGAAGAAAAGCGGTGGCGGCTTGGGCCGGCTTGCTGGGCTTCGGCCCAGTTGGCCCGGTACGGAGAAGAAGTTTTTTTAAAACATTTTTTAGACAAATAAAAATAATAAAAACAAAAATAATAAAAATATTATATAGGCATATAATATATCAAAATTTTCAGAAAAATATTTTCTACAACGTGAACATTTTTGTAGCGTCAATTAAAATCCACGAAAATTCAAATAATTCAAATAGTGCTACTGCTACAATAAAACCCAATAAAAATCATTTTAAAAATACCAAAATGATTTCAAATTTATTTCTCTGCAATTTTCTATTGTAGGGAATCATGTTACCCTATTTTCCATATATTTTATTTTTTGGGAAAAATAATTTGAATAAAACCCAAATAACTCCAAATTGAAAATAATTTCTAAAAGGATTTTAAATTTGATCCTTTTAAACTTCCAACTCATATCTCATATGTTTTGAAGAAGTCATTTTATCTTCTGTCATGAAAATCATTGAGTTGCTTGAAGTTTCTGAATTTGAAATATTTCCAAATGAAATTCAAATCTTTTCAAAACCCTTTTTCATTTAATTAAATGGAAGAAGTCATATTATCTTCACTCCAGGGTTTTGTATTTGAAAAGTATTTGAATTCATGGAGATCATAAATGAAAAAAATGAAAGTTTGGGAAAGTCCTTTTATTCCCTCTCATTCAACTTTCAAAAGTTTCAAATTTCACTCAATTTCATTCAAGCAATCAAACAATCAATCAAAACTATCTATTTAATATAACATACCAAATTTAGAATTTTGGGATGTTACAACCAACCAAAAATTCCTAGTGTGACATTAGTAGTAGAGACAATTATTGCCATGGGAAATACTTCACATATGGCTGGAAAAAATAATACACATACCTGCCTCCAACGCGAAGAAACTAGTCAATATACAATGGCCCACACTTTATATTGTTTCCTCTTCTCCTCCCCCAAGCAAATAATCTTACCATTTTGCCCCCCCCCCACCCAAGCCTTCTATATAACCCCATTCCGGGTTGTCTTTCCACGAGCAACATGGAAAATATCTCTGAGTTCGCTAGTTAGCGTGGAATGCCTGGAGGTGCTCAACCCCTCTTGTTGCACCAATGACATCCTCCAATCTCATAGTCTCATCTCTGGATGCGCCTCTCATCCATCAATCATCATGGATATCACCCCAGGGTCAATTCTCAAGGTGAGGAAATTTTGTTGGTTTCAGATCTAGAATCCTCTCCACAAATCCAGGGATTGTCGAGATTTGTCATAGAAGTGGCTTAATTTTGCTGGATCTAGGTCTGGTCATAGTCAAGTTATGATGTATCGTATCAAGGTTTGGATCTTGATGTATGTGAACATTCCAGCCATTCAAAGTAAATATACGACTAGATCTGGGTTCATCCATATAGATCTAGCACATTATATGTGTGATTTTGCGATATCGCAGGTACATAAGGCCGGATCTTGGAAGATCCACTTTGATGCGGTCATCTAGAGGGCATGATGCGGCAATATATGGTTGGAAGTTGGCATCTAATACGGACACCATGAATTATGCATTTTCCTCGGCCACTGATAACGCCCTTTACTTTTATGGTGGAGCTAGCGGTTCAAGGGGATTTCCTAATCATCTTCGTATATTTTTTGGCCCATAAACTCCTCACGACGAGTGAAATTCCACTATAATGCTCTGATGAGTATTTCTTTGAGTTCATCCATTTGCAATCTTGTTTCCCCCTTCCTTTTATTTTTACATGATGTGTTGTCTTGAATTAATTATATCCATCTCCTCCCGTCGTGAGGAGTTTATGGGCCGGAAAACCATCTTTGACTTCTCTAGTTATCGTGCAATGCTCATAGGTGCTCAAACTCTCTTATTGAACCAATGACATCCTCCAATATCATAGTCTCATCTTTGGATGTGTATCTCATCCGCCGTTCTTCATCAACATCGCCCCTATTTGAACTCTCAAGGTGAGTAAATTTTGTTGGTTTTTAGATCTGGAATCTTCTCCGCAAAACCAGGTATTATTGAGATTTGCCGTAGAAGTGGCTTAATTTAGCTTGACCAGGTCCCATCATAGTCAAGTTATGATGTATCATATAAATATTTGGATCTTCATGTATCTGAACATTCTAGCCATTCTATCTAAATATACGACTAGATCTGGATGCATCCATACAGATCTAGGACATGATATGTGTTATTTTGCGATATCGTGGATAGATAAGGCCGGATCTAGGAAGATCCACTCTGAGGCGATCATCTAGAGGGCATGATTCCCCAATATATGGTAGGAAATAGGCATCTAATACGGACACCATGAACTATGCATTTTCCTCGGCCACAGACAACATTGTTTACTTTTATGGTGGAGCTTGCAGTCCATGGGGATCTCTTCATTATCTTCATAAATATTCGGCCCATAAACTCTTCACGGCTTGAGAAATTACACTACAATGCTCTAGTGAGTATTTCTTTGAGTTTATCTATTTATGATCTTGTTTCCCCTTCCTTTTTATTTACGTGCTCCGTCGACTTGTTTAAATTATATTCATATCCTCCTATCATGTCATAGTAGTTTATATACTAGTTCTCTCGCGTTTTCACTTTGAATAGTTCAAACTGGTTATTTTCATGTATAGATATCTCTAAGAGGACCAATATTTAGGGACATGCTTGATTTTAATTTTTGCACAACATGTGGATGATTTTTGGTTAGTATACTATATTTTTGCCAGCCAAATCTTGCAGCCTTGAACATGAAATGGTAGCTAATATGATGGGCTATCCTAATGCTTACCGAAACCATGAATAGGGAATGTTAGCTATTATGTTGTACAATACCTCCTGTTGTCAAAGTTGTAGCTTGGGGCCAACAAGGTCAGTCAAAATAACATTTTTGTAAGCATCTAGCCAATAAATCTGAAAATCGCATAGACACATCATCACCAAGGTTGTGGCAATAATAGTATTTGTCAACTTGTAGCTCTATGCCTCTGCCCATGCATGTACAACTACATGTGAGAAATAGTCTCACATTGCTTACATGATAGACTATTATCAACTTATAAAGCCAAGGACTCCATGGCAACTAACCCAGGTAAATACTTTACATGAGTTGGAAAATTATGTGAACTATTAAGGT
Organism: Triticum aestivum; assembly: GCF_018294505.1. Lineage (NCBI taxonomy): Eukaryota > Viridiplantae > Streptophyta > Magnoliopsida > Poales > Poaceae > Triticum > Triticum aestivum. Next base: position 609,678,017 of record NC_057800.1, read on the forward strand.
TGCACACTCAGTGACGAACATAGAGAGGATTTTGTATAAGTGGACTTGGAGTCAAGACTACTATACAACATATTAAACACAATAAATAAATCTAATATAAAACTATGAAATTTGTTATTGATAAATACAACTATTATTTTTCAATAACTCCTTAATTTTAAGGGCTAGACTTTACGTTGACTAAATACATAAACATGAACTTCATATTCTAACATCAATTACACGACACAAGAGATTACAGTTATGTGGAACTTTGATTCGCTATAGAAATTTGAATGGTAAAATTTGCTGGAATATAATATGGTGTTGATTACCAACCAAAAATTCCTAGTGCGACGTTAGTAGTAGAGACAACTATTGCCAATGGAAATACTGCACAAATGGCTGGGAAAAATAATATACATATCTCTCTCCAACGTGAAGAGACTACTTAATCTACAATGACCCATGATATATATTGTTTTCTCCTTTCGTGCCCCAAGCAAAGCATATTACCATTTATTACTTCCCCTCCCCCTCCAAAGCCTTTTATATTACCCCATTCCAGGTTCTCTTTTCATGACCGACATAAAAAACATCTCTGACATCTGTACTTGTCGTGCAATGCCCAATAGGTGCTCAACCCCTCTTCTTGCACCAATGACATCCTCCAATCTCATAATCTCATCTATGTATGTGCCTATCATCCAACATTCTTCATTCATATCACCTCTGTGTCAATTCTCGAGCTGGGTAGAATCCACTCCACAAAAGCAGGGATTGTCGAGATTTGTCATACCAAGTGGTTTAATCTAGCTGAATCTAGGTCCAATCATAGTCAAGTTATGATGTATCATATCAACATTTTGATATTGACAATGTGAACATTCCAACCATTCAAAGTAATTATATGACTGGATTTGGATGCATCCATACAGATCTAGCACATGATATATGTGATTTTGCGACATCGCAGGTACATATGGTTAGATCTAGGCAGATCCACTCCTATGTAGTCATCAAGAGGGCATGATGCATCAATATATGGTAGGAATTTGGCATCTAATATAGACACCATGAGTTATGCATTTTCATCGGCCATAAGCAACACCTTTACATTTATGGTGGAGCTCGCAGTCCATGGGGATATCTTTGTCATATTCATATATTTCAAACTCCTCATGGGGAGAGAAATTCCTCTATAATGCACTTGTGAGTATTTCTTCTACTTTATCCATCTGTAGTCTTCTTTTTCCCTTCCTTTTTTATTTACATCTTGTGTCATCTTGTTAAAATTACATTCTTCTGCTCCCATAATGTCACACTAGTTTATATTCTCATTTTCACTTAAGAGAGTTTAGATCTGTTTTTTCATGTATAGATATCTCTAAGAGGAGCAATATTTAGGAAGATGCTTGATTTTCAATTTTGCACAACATGAGGATGATGCTTTGTTAGTTTACTATAGTTTTCCCAGCCAAACCAATATCTTGCAACCTTGAACATGAAATGGTAACTAGTACGATGGGCTATCCCAATGCTTGCTACAACCATGAATGAGGAATGGTAGCTATTATGTTGGGCCAACCCTTTTTTCGACAAAGTTGTAGCTTGGGGCCAACAAGGTCACCCAAGTAGCATTTCTTAAGTATATGTCCCATAAATGTGAAAATCCCATAGACACACAATCCTTTGGAGTCGTACCAACACTAGGATTTTCCCATTCGTAGCTCTACGCCTCGGCCCATGCTATATGAGTACATGTGAGAAAATACTCTCACATTGCTTACATGATAGATTATCACCAATTTATAAAACCAAGGATTCCAAGGCAACTAACCGGGTTAAATATTTCACACAAGTTGGAAAAATATGCGAGCAGCTATGGTTGCACATTTAGTGCCGGACATAGAGAGGATTTTGTATAAGTGGACTAGGAATCCAGACGACTATATGAAGTATTGGAAACAATAAATAAATGTATCAAATATACATCTATGAATTTGTTTATTCATAAATACAACTATGAGGTTTCAATAACTCCTAACTTTTAAGGCTTAGATTTTACATTGATTAAATTCATAAACATCAACTTCATATTCATAACATCAATTACCCAACACAAGAGATTACAGTGATGTTGAGCTTTGACACGCTATAGCACGTTGAGCTGTAAAATTTGCTGGACTATAATATGGGGGTGATTACCAATGAAAAATTCCTAGTGAGACGTACTGTACAAAAAACTATTGCCAATGGAAATACTACACATATGGGTGGAAAAAATAATACACTTATCTATCTCCAACCCAAAGAGACGAGTTAATATGCAATGGCCCACACAATATATTGTTTCCTACTCTCCTCCCTTGAGAAGATCATCTTACCAGTTTCGCCTCCCCCCTCCCGGCCCAAGCCTTTTATATAACCTTATTCATGGTTCTCTTTCCACGAGTGGCATGAAAACATAATTTGACTTGTCTAGTTATCGTGCAATGCCCATAGGTGCTCAACCCCTCTTGTTTCACTGATGACACCCTCCAATCTCAAAGTCTCATCTCTGGATGCCCCTCTCATCCATCATTTTTCATTGATATCACCCTTGTTTCAACTCTCAAGGTGAGTATTGTTTGTTGCTTTCCAGATCTAGATTCCTTTCCACGAAAAGAGGGATTGCTGAGTTTTGTCATAGAAGTGGCTTAATCTAGCCGGATCAAGGTCCCATCAGAGTCAAGCTCTAATGTATTGTATCAATGTTTGGATGTTTACGTATCTGAACATTATAGCCATTCAAAGTAAATAGACAGCTCGATCTAGATGCATCTATATAGATCTAGCACATGATATATGTGTGTGTTGCGATGTTGCAGTTGCATATGGTTGGATCTAGGTATATCCACTCTAATGCAGTCATTTGTAGGGCACGATGCATTAATATGTGGTTGGGAGTTGGCATCTCATATAGACATCATGATTTATGTGTTTTCCTTGGCTATGACAACAGCGTTTGCATTTACGACGGAGGTAGCAACCCGTGAGGATCTTTTCAACATCTTCCTATACTTTTTTAGACCATAAACTCGTCACGGCGACGTTATTAGTTGAGACAACTATTGTCAATGGAAATACTGCACATATTTTTGGCAAAAATAGTACAAATATCTGTCTAAGGTGAAGGGACTCATTAATATATGATGCCCCACACTGTATATTGTCTCCTCCCTCCCCCAAGCAAATCATATTACCATTTCTGCATTCCCCTCCCCACCCAAGCCCTTTATATAACCCTATTCCCGGTTCTCATTCCACGAGCGACATTAAAAAAATCTCTAACTTCTCTACTTATCGTGAAATGCCCATAGGTGCTTAACCCCTCCCGTTGCACCGATGACATCCTCCAATCTCATCATAGTCTCATCTCTAGATGCGTGTGATATCACCCCTGCTATAACTCTCAGGATGAGTAAATTTTGTTTATTTTTAGATCTAGAATCCTTTCCATCAAACTAGGGATTGTAGAGATTTGTCGTAGAATATGCCACTTCTACAAAATCACATATATCATGTGCTAGATCCACTCTGACGCGGTCATCTAGAAGGCACGATGCGTCAATATGTGGTAGGAATTTGGCATCCAATACAAACACAAGGATTAAGTGTTTTCCTCGGCCATAGACAATACCTTTTATATTTATGGTGGAGCTAGAAGTCCATGGGGATCTCTTCATCATAATCATATATTTTTGGCCCATAAACTCCCCATGATGAGAGAAATTCGACTACCATTCTCTGGTGAGTATTTCTTAGGGTTTATCACTTTATAATCTTGTTTTCTTATTCATGTGCTTGGTCGCCTTGTTAAAATTATATTGTTTCCCCTTCCTTTTCTTATTAACGTGCTTGGTCATCTTATTAAAATTATATTCATCTCCTCCCATCATGTCAAATTAGTTTATATTCTAGTTATTTCTCCTTTGCACTTCAAAGAGTTCAAATTGGTTATTTTCATGTGTGTATATATATATATAATAGGACTAATATTTAGGAAGAAGCTTGATTTTGACTTCTGCACTAAATGAGGATGATGCTTGGTTAGTTTACAATAATTTTCCTAGCGAAACTAATATCATGCAACCTTGAACATGAAATGATAGCTAGCATGATGTGTTGTCCCAATGCTTGCTGAACTGAGATTCAGTGCCTTAAAGGCACCTACCTTTGGGTCTATGACAGGTGGGCCAGCCACCTGTTAGGCCCACCTGTCATAGGCCCAAAGGCAGGTGCCTTAAGGCACCGAAGCAGCGTCCATGCTTGCTGCAATCATGAATGGGTAATGGTAGCTATTATGTTGGGATAAGTCAATGCTTGGTAATTTATCTAGGCTAGATGACTACAAATTACTAGTTGTATGTCTAGACTGCACGTTAATAACTTTTTTATTTATTCTGTTAGTCCATTCCAAGGCCCACATACTCCAGGTCCATGTTACACATGGTCCAATGCCACTTTTTTAAACCAGGAATTGTGTACATGCAATGCACCTTAATATTAGGCAAGATATTAATTGTATTGCATTAATAATGGGTTAGATATAAATTACACGTTAATATTAGGTAGCATATAATTACTTCATTAAAATTTACGTTGAGATTAGGCATCATATTAATTAGGGGAGGATGCTAAACATCTATAACACTAAACACTCGAGCGACGTTGATCATTTCATAGATGTTGCTAAGTGGATGAGGTTTATTGGATCTCCGCAACACTTTTTATATTTGTTTAGATTTGATTCATTGTCATTGAATGTGCATTATGCATAGCTAGATGATCTTCGAAATTGTCTACAAATCTTGTTGTTTTTATTGGTGTTTAATTTTTTTTTTTGAATTGTAGTGATAATTAGGTGGCATGGAATTAATAATTTCTTCACAAAACATAAGATTTTTGGCAGACCATTTAGGAAAATTCAAACACTTGTTGGTAACTTGATGGTTTTGTTTCATAAACCAAAAGCATTACTGATTGTTGAACTATATGTAATGTAATCAGTATATGGGTGTGTCCCAGCTCATTGAGACATGCCCTTCCATTTCATTACATTACACAATTAAGAAGGAAACACCATACATACTAAAAGAAAAACCATATGGAAGGGTGCAACCATAGCGCCATAGTGGTATAATATCTTTAAATTAATATAAACAAACATCAAACTAAAAATAGACGTCTTTGCACACACTGCCATCTTGAACATGTGCCATGTTACACATCTATCCAATGCTTCATCGACGCCAAGTTACTTTGGGGTCAAAATTATTCGAAATGTCATCCAAAGTATTACCTAGAACATCTCTAGCATTCAACATACCAAGGTAAATCAAAAGCAGTTGTTTGGCTCCAACTAGATGCTACAACAATGATCCAATACTAAAAAAGAAACATGATCCCTACATAGAGATCAAAACACAAAACAAATTTTGCCAAGTAACATTACCGAGAACTCTGTCCATCTCTTCAGCCCTCGATGGAGAACTTCATTGCATTGGTCTTCAAGTCACCTTGCCACCAGAGAGAAAGAGTAGATGTAAACTAGGGGGATGCCTCCATAGGGATTAGAACTCCCAAAGCCACATGCGGCTTCGGCGATGGTGGCGCTCCCACCACAGGGTCAGTTGGCAACAGTGAAGCCATTGCCAGCACGAGAGATGGTGGATCCTCCACCACGAAGTTAGCTGGCACCGCTGAAGCCAAGGCTAGTGGGTGGTTCTTCCACCGCTTCACATGCACACACACACACATACACACGTAATAAACTTAGCACCTTGATCTGTGGTACGAAAGAATGGTCATGAATGCATGTAAACTAAAGTTTGTACATACGCAACAGAGGTGTCATTAGCAGCATGCACATATGCTTACCTTGCTGCACAACTTGCTGCTCTCGAACGATGAGCTCTGGAAGTGGCGGCGACAGTGGTGATGATGGCATGTTGGCATTTATCCAAAGCACATGATAAGGAAAACAATGGCGACCAGAATTCCCGAGGCCATTGCCATCTCATCCGCAGAGCTAGCGATGAGTTGTGTGCATTTGTGCCATGGGAGGGAAGGTGAAGGCGACCACATGGATCTCATCCTGAGCGCATGGTAAGGATGGTGGATGCGGCTTGATCTATCGACACCGTCGTTGGAAGCCATCTCTCATTGGATAGAAACAAGGGTGGTGCTAGGGGTGCTTGAATGTGGAGTAGGTGGGTCCTTTGACCCGTGCTTTAACCGTCTACTTATATCGTGCGCATGTTGACATGGGTCGTTTCCCTAAGACCGACACCAACATGGGGCTTAGGTTTCTTTCATTTTTAGGGTTTACTTTTTGTGAGAAAAAGTATTTTTGAATTTAGCGTGAATCTTTCAACCTTAGCGATCCATAACAACCACATAGGAAAGTCAATTGTGTAAAGGTGAAACAAAATCTCCTTAGTTTTACATCCAAATATAGTGGATTACTAAGGTTGATCGATTCACACTAAATTTAAAAATCATTTTTATCACAACAAATAAACCCTCAAAATAACAAAACCTGAGGCCCATTTTGGCCTTAGTCTTAGGGAAACGACCCATATCAACATGCACACAGTATAAGTAGACGGTAAAGCACGTGTCAAAGAACTCACCTACTCCCTATCAAGCATACCTTGCTCCACCCTGGTTTCTACCCAACGAGAGATGGGCTCCAACGACGGTGTCGATAGCTCAACCCGTGGTTGTCGTCCTTGCCATGCGCTTAGGATGAGAGTCATGTGGTCGCCATCACCTTCACTGCCACGACGCAGATGCACACAAGTCATCGCTTGCTCATGGATGAGATGAGAGTGGCCTCGGGCATTCCCACTGCAGGATCTAGCCGATGTCACCATCCCTATTGTACGCTCCGGATAAATGCCAATGCGCCATCATCACCAATGTGTCATCTTCACCACCTCTAGAGCCCATCATGCCAGAGCAGCAAGTTGTGCAGCCAGGTAATCATATGTGCACGCCCGCTAATGACTCGTATGTTGCGTACATACAAACTTTAAGTTACATGCATGGATGAGCATTATTTTGTACCATAGATCGAAGTGCTAAGTTTGTTACGTATGCCTGCGTAGGTGAATTAAGCTGTGGAAGCGCCGCATCTAGCCTTAGATCTAGCGGCGCCAGCCGACCCCATGGTGGCGGATCCACTGTCTCTCGCGTCGGCAGTGGCTCTGATGGTGCAAGCTAACCCTATGGTCGTGGCGGCGCTGTCAACGAACAAATACATGGTGTCGAGGTTTCTAGTACCTGTGGAGGCATCCCCTTAGTTAACTCCTTCCCTTTCTCTCCATCGGCAAGGTGACTTCAAGATTGATGCAATAAAGTTATTCGCCAACGGCTAAAGAGATGGGGAGGGTTCTTGGAAATGTTACTTTGTGAAAATTTGTTTCTTATTGTGAGCATTGTCTAGGGATCGTGTTTATTTTCTGTATTGCGTCGTTGTTGTAGCAGTTGGGGAAGCTAAATTGTTGCTTTTGATTTACCTTGTTATGTTGGATGGTAGTGATTTTCTATGTAAGACTTTGGAAGCCATTTTGAATATATTTCTACCCAACGCAATTCTACACCAGCAAAGTGCAGTATAGATGCATAGCATGTCACATATTCCTACTGGTAGTGTGTGTAATGAAGTCTATTTTTAGTTTGTTGTTTGTTTCTTAATTGAGATACATTATATCGTCGTGGTGCTATGCTTGACCCTTGTTGTGGTCATTCTTTTAGTACGTAAATGGTGTTTCCTCCTTAATTTCATAATGCAAAAAAACGGAAGAGCCAGGCTCAATGAGCTAGGACGCAGGTATAGACTGGTTACATTACATATACTTCGGTAATCATTAATGCTTTTAGTTTAGGAAACCAAATCATCAAGCTACTCTAGTGTAAGTTCTTCGACAATCAAACAAGACAAGCAATAAGATAAAACAAGTGTTTGAATTCCTTAACGGTGTGCCATAAATTGTATGCTTTATGAAGAAATAACTAATTCCATGCCACCTAGTTATCACTATAATTGGGAACAAATAAACATCAATGAAAACCATGAGATTTTTAGATGATTTCTAGGGTAAGGATGAGCTAGCAACGCATAATGCACATTCAACGATTATGAAATAAAACTGTACGAATATAAAAATAGTGAGTTGAGGAGCTCCAACAAATCTCAATCGTTTAACCTCGTCTATCCAACAATCTTCGTCCCTCCACTTTTTAGCATTACACATGTTTAGCACCCTCTCCTTACTAATATCATGCCTAATATCAACATCAATGTTGATCAAGTGATTATGTCCTACCTAGTATTCATGTGTAATTTATATCTTACCCAATATTAACATACAATACAATTAATATCTTGCCAAATATTAACGTTCATTGCACGTACACAATTACTAGTTTTAAAAATAAGTGAGATTGGACCATGAGTAATATGGACCCGGAGTACAGGGGCCTTCGAATGGGCCAACAAATATGTACTACTTAAAATGAACACAAGTTTCTTTTTCACCCTCCCCTTCATCCTATATATATATGCTGCCCCCTTCCCTTCCCTCGTTTGATTTTTTCCTCCCATCTCTAACTTTTCTCCCAAATAATAGTATTCTTTGGTAAGTCAGTAAATTCTTGCCAATAAGTGCTTAATAATAAGAATATGTTTCCTCCCATCTCTAATCTTTCCCCTAAAGAAATTTTATTTGGTAAGTCAGTAAATTGTTACCAAATAAGTCTTTAACAATAAGATGGCAGGTAAATCAATTGCTAAAAGTTAACGCACTAATGTAATAACAGACATGTAATCACAAGCTAATCTACTAAAATGTTTACACCCCGTTGCAATGCATCGACAATTATATAGTTAAACAAAAAGTTAGTAATCTAGAATCTAAACATACTACTAATGATTTGTAGGCATCTAGCCTGAATAAAATTGCCAAGCATTGAGCTGGACCAACATAATAGCTACCATTCCCCATTCATGGTTGTAGCAAGCATTTGGATAGCCCATAAAACTAGCTACCATTTCATGTTCAAGCAAATTTCCCTCTAGTAGCTTGGACTCCTTAAGCTCAAAGGCTTGCTTCTCGAGGTTCTCAGCGTCGGTGTCGCTCTCCACCTTCAGTTGGTCATATTGTTATGCCGGATGAGGTTGCCTTGGACGAGGGTGGACGCTTCTCGAGATGCTTGGCACGCCTCTTGTTCCTTCTGGAGAAGGGCGACCATATTTTACACTTCCTCCTTGGAGCGTTGTAACATCCCAAATTTTCAATTTGGAATGTTATACATTAGATCATCATGCATATCATATTTTTCTTGCATTTTGGTCGATCCGAGAAATTTCACGCAACTCAAGGACCCTCGGAGAGAGTTGGAGATTTCGTTATTTTCATATTTGAGAGTTTTCTTGAATTTGAAAAGAGGATCATTTGATTTATTTATTTCATCTTCAATTATTTTTCCAATATCAAAAAAATGAGAGAGGGAATAATATGACTTTCCCAAAGTTAGGAAAAATGCAGATTTAATGAATAAGTCAAGTTTTGGTTTTGCCGGAGTTCTTTTGCGTTTTTATTTGGATAGGGAAAAATGCGCGTTTTCAAAAATTGCATTCTAGGTCCGGAGTAAAGTTCATTTTGTTCGACTCATTTTTAGGAGTCGGGGAAAATTTACTTTAGTAATTTTGGAGTTCGTTTAGTTTAGTTTTCTTTTGTTTTTCTGCGCACGAATCCAGTTAAAAAAAAGGGGGGACCAAGGCCAGCCGGGCCAAAGGCCCAGCCAGCCGGCCGCCTCCCCAGCCAGCGCGCGCGCCAGGCGCAGCGCCAGGCCGCCGCCTCCCTCGCTCTAGGCCGAGTCCCAGAGGGACCCTAGGCCGGTTAGCCCCCCCTTTCCTTGTTTTGTTTTCCCTCTTTTGCTTGCCCCCTACCCCAAGTAATCCCCCCCCCACCTATATAAATACACCCCAAACCCCCCCCCCTCTCCTCACATCATCCCAAGCCCCTCTCCTCCTTAGCCGCGCCCCACCCCGCGCCCCTCACCCGCCGCCGCCGCCCTATAGCCGCCGCCGCCGCCCTATAGCCGCCGCCGCCGCTGCCCTATAGCCGCCGTCGCCACCGTTCGCCGGAGCCTCGCCGAGGTTGTCCCGCGCCGCGTCTCTTTTTCTCCCCTCGGTTCAGTTTTTCTTCTAAACCGTTCCGGTTCTTTCTTAACCGTTCCGGTTTTCTTTCGTTCTTTGTTTCAGTTTTCTTTTCCGAAAACCCTAGATCGGTTTTCGTTCTTCTTTCGGACCGTTCGTCCCAACGAACGTGATCACCGATTATTCCCTCGTTAACGACGCCCGTTCGTTTAATCGTTCTTCTTTTTCTTTTCGTCGGATTTATTCCGCGATCGTGATCTCAGATCCGATCTTCGTTCTAGTCTTTCTTCTCGCTCGTTTATCGGAATCAGGTGATTCAAGCGCCTGGAGTTTTGTTTCGAAACCGCTGTTCCATCTAATCAACTTAAACAAGTTTTTGCCCCAGAAAAAATTGACCTATTTCAACTTGCTAGAACTGAGTTGTTTTCTTCCGCCGTTTGGTTTTCCGTCGTCTCTTCGGTTCGTTCTTTCTTTGCAACCGGAGGTCTTAAGTTGAACTTTCTGGTTTGATCTCTTGTTCGAGTTTTACCTGTGCATTAGATGAGTACTTATTGTGTGCTTGTTGTTTGTCTGCGATAGATCACCCGGATTGCACCGCTTGTTACTTCGATTCCCTAGGTCTCGCGGATCATCAGCAAGGCAAGTAACACTTTGATCATACCTTTTCTACAACCCATGTTTTATTGCATTAGATCAATCCTCTCACATTGCATGATTAGGATCTAATTAAACTGTGGGATGGGGAGTAGATGAGGTAGTACCTATCACCTGTATTATTATGAAACCTTTGGGAGTTACTTCTACGTTTGCTTATTATGCCATGCTATGCTAGTAGACGTGGATTGGGTGAGTGATATCCATGACATATGTGAGTTGATAATTTTTAATGGTTTATCTAAGGTGGCCACTTAAACACACATCTGGGTGGATTGAGGCACCTGATGTCTATCAGGACTTGCCTGTTTTATTTTGGACCGCCACCCAGGCTCAAAGGGATCATAAGATAATTCATGCTAGAAACTTCCGTGTGCAGCCACATGCTACTATGGGCTCTGGCATAGTTGACTAAGTTGTGCAAACTCTTACGGGGTGGACTAGCAGATGTAGGGGTTGTAGGTGGTACGGTCTACCCCACATGTAAGGTGCTAGCGCTTCTGAAAGACTATGTCTCAGTCATCCGTTTCTCAAACACCATGTAGTGCGAGAAAACAAACGGAGGCGATCGAGTCATGTGGGGAAAAGTGCGCAAACCTCTGCAGAGTGTACAAACTAATCATGATTAGCCGTGTCCTCGGTTATGGACAACTTGAGTATCTAGTACTTGAATATCATGTGAATCTCAACATGTTACTTCTAATTAATGTTGTTGGGTTTTAAATGTTCACTTAATTGGGATCGGAATGCTATCAACCATTCTCGATGTTCAACAACCACCATGATAGTTAAATAAATTTATTCCTTTGCAGTAGGGAAAAACTGGCTTTACGCAAAACTGTAACCATAGAGCTTTCCACCAACCATATATGCATATAGTATAGCTGTTTCATTCCATTACTCTCTATGTGTTACTTTGCCAGCATATTCCATGTGCTGACCCGTTTTCGGGCTGCAACTTTCATGTTGCAGACTTTTCAGACGACGAGTAAGGTGCTTTTAGGTCGTGGTTCTATACTCAGTGATGCTGTTAGAGTTGATGGACCCATTTATCTTCTGAGTCTTCTGTTGTTATCGTTATTAGATGGCCTTAAGCCATAGTTATTGTAATAAGTTCTCTTTGAGACAGCAATGTAATAAGTGTGTGATTGCCACTCTGCTATAAATCCTTTGATGTACTGTGTGGTGTCAGCATTACTGATCCAGGGATGACACCGGAGCACAGTAGACTTGATCCATTCGGGTCGGGTCGCCACAAGCGTTGAGCTTCTTCTAAAGCAGCTTGGGCTTGCTGCTAAGAAGCTTGGAGCTGCGCCTTTGTCTCAGTCATGCGCCTCCCAGCGCTACAAAATGACATAAAAACAAGTTAGTGATAGTTGGAATATATCACACATGAAGACAAGTAGGCTGAGCTGCCATACCTGGGGCGATGCTGACCTTCGAATCAACACTGCAAAAAAAATACACTTCCGTGATGAAACGTGTTTATCACAGTAGGTCACGTTTTGTGTCATGCATATACATCCATGATGATTTTATGACAGAATCAATGTAGTCATACCTGTGCTGTCATAGAAGTGTTTCATGATAATACCAAAATTATCATCACGGAAGTGTCCACTTCCATGATGATAAATGGCGCATCATGGAAGTGCTTTCGTCAAGGGTAACCGACACGTGGCATCCACCATAACGGGTCGCCGTTAAGCTATCGGGTTTCTGTTTGGATCCGATAACCCATTAACAGCTCGGACCAATGGGGATTTTCCATGTGTAAAATTCTCAATGGCCAGAGGAACCACGTGTCGACTCAGCGTTGGGACAGATGTCATCCACTCATTGGATGGGAGGCGCCTATGATACATCAACATGTGGCACGGCCCAATAGAGGCCCATTCAGGTGAAAAGGTCGGCCAATTTTTGTTCAAAAGGTAGCGGGCCGGCCCATGGAAAGCGTGTTAGTGGCATGTTCGCATATAGCCCATTTACAGCCCGCTAACTCACAGCCCGTTATGACCTATCCAAATTGGGCCCAGTAGTGTTATCTGGGCCGTCCAATATGATTCTAGCCCGTTGTAACTTCCGGCCATGTATGGTCCATGACGTCTTTTGGCCCATACAAGGCCCTTTATAACTTTTGGCCCTTTAAAGGCCTAGGGTGAAACTGGCCCATAATGAATAGTGTAACGCTTTACACCCATTAACAACCCATTATTCCGTTGGGCCGTTTCCAGCCCATGTTACCTTTCGGCCTTCTAAGTTCCCATTTATTCTTGGTCTCATTTCCAGCATTCGGTTACTTATGACCCGTTACTAGCATGTTCTGCTTGTGGGCCAAATTCATCCCCTAGTTATAGTCGGCACGTTAACCAGTTGGGTTGTTTTCATAGCATCATCAAATACGACCCATTAACGACCAGTGATGCATGTCGATTGAATTAAGCCCATTATACATTTCAGCCTATTAGCGGCATATTATGGTCGGTCCATAGACACACAATTTCCACTCTAGCCCGTTTACGACCCATTTTGCGGACCATTATTGGTCCATGAATAATACGACCCATATAAGGCCCATTGATTATACAGCCCATCGAGGGCCCATGGATCCCATGTCCCGTAGGAGTCCCATGGTCACTACAGCAGGTAGCAGGACCATGATTACAACGGTATGTATGTTGCCCATGGTTATTGTGGCCTAGTTATAAAAATAGGTTATTGTGGCCACTAGAAAAACTCGAAAAAAGAACTGCAGTGACTACAGGCAAACAACTAAACAAGACAATAATGAAATAAATAAGCAAGCAACTAACGCTAGGCTATTACGGCTATTACACATATTACATCCACTAGGCATCAAAGTTCGCCACCAATGCAAATATAGGGAACAAAGTAGCATATCACATGCACTGGTTGTCAAAGTTGGCAACCAGTGCAAATAAACGCCGCAGCAAAAGAAGTCCAGAACTGAAACCACTTCATAAGAGCTCAAGAAACAATATCCTGGGTACCCAGCATGCTGGCAAGATGCTTAGCAAGCTTATTAACTTTCTCTTGTTTGGCGCTTAAATCCTCCAGCGCTTGCTGTTGCACTAGAAACTATGCATCCGAATTCTGCAGGGACTTCCTCAGTCCTTCGGCTTCATGTTGCAGCACATCTGATCGACGTCTTTCAACTTGAAGTTGAGACTCAAGAAGACGAGCTGATTCAGGCAACGAGTTCGATGAGCTTGTGCTAGCAAAAGTGGCCAGTAACTCGAACACAACATCAAGACAAGACTTTTGGGTTGTCTCACTATCATCAATATAGTTTTTATCAGCTTTCTTGGAGACCAACAGGGATGTCACACTATCTTGAACCTTATGTGCATTACTTCCTTTACCATTGCATAATGTGGTACTCTTCTCTGATATTTTGTCTGCATTCTAAAAGAGAAACAAGCAGACACATCACAGGTTCACCATGTTGTATATGTAACTCATTTTGGTAAATAAGCTCAGTAGTAAAGGGGACATGATAACAACATGAAACAAACATATATCTATGTACCATGGTCACTGTGGTCTATATCATTCTAGTTTTTGTTGCGAAATCAAGACAGAGACACAGTTCAAATAATATATGTTTACGACAAAGCAGCATAGACAGAATATAAGTGTGGGAAACTACAGAGCAATAACAACACTTGTAATGTGCATGACATGAGAACATAACTGTTTATTCAATTGAAACTGAAATCAACATAGAGCAAGTTACAATAGCAAACCAGTTCAAGAAACAGGTTTAAAACATACCTGTTGCGCCATTGGAGTTTCAATTCCATCCTTCAAATTTGAAAATAGTTGGTATGAGTAAATATAGTGATGCAAGAGCAAAGGAGTATGAACCATAGCTACATAACTTGGCCTGAGAACAATTCTTCTTCTGCTTTAAGCATTGGGATGGGGTTCGGAGTGGTGGTCCTCGTTCATTGGGCACTGTAGTTGCCTTAGTAATTGCTCGTGTTTGGGTGCTCTGTGGTGGAGACAGTGTTGTGTCAACTAGAACTGGGTTACTATCTGCTGGGGTTGGGGTTAGAAGGGGTGTAGTTGGTTCTCTATCCAACTAGGTAGGGGTACAATCTGTGAGAGTCTGGGTTATGTGTGGTGGGACTGGTTCTTGGGCAAATACAATCGTGGTTCTATCTGCATCGACTGGTAGCACTATCTTTTCTAAAGACCGCCTTGTTAGTCCCTTAGATACTTCCATCACCCTCTCCAATTCAAATGGTTGATAAATAAGAAAAGTAATTGAATGTACAGACATTGTATGATAGACAGGTGCAATGGGTAGTGGGGAATAAAAGAGGGCATGAAATAATTTTCACATTTATGTTGTCTAACCATACAGGATAGCATGACACAATTTCACATATACGATGGCTAACTAAACATGATAGCATGACATAATTTCACATATATGATGGCTATCTAAACAGGATGGAAAGACATAATTCAAAATATGATGACTATGTAAACATGATGACATGATATAACTATATAATGTGTTTATTAAATAGGTTGGCATGCCATAATTTACATACATGCCGCCTATGGAAACATGATAGCATGATATAATTCTTGGATAGAATGACATAATTGAAAATATGATCACTGTGAACACTAAACAGGATGAGATGATATAACTATATGATGTCTTTATTAAATGGGTTGGCATGCATTATTCAGATAGATGTTGTCTATGTAAACATGATGGCATGATATAATTCAAATATATGATTTATGTACAAAGCAAGTAAGCAGATGGCAATCACATATATGATGTTAAAATTAAGCAATGCAAGACAACATATGCATGATATGAGTAATATAAACCTGCCAAGTTTGAGCATAGACCTTAGGGGGGAAATAGGACTGGTCATCTGTCTCCGAATCCCCCTATGGGGAGCTATCTATAGCCAGCAAGATGTCTGCTTTAGCAGGTAGCATTGTCTGCTCTGAAGACCTTGTTTTCACTCCAGATACTTCCATCGCCGCTTCAAATGGCTGGTGCACAGGAAGAGTAGTTGAATATACAAACGTTGTTGATAAATGGAATATGTAATAAAAAAGGATAGCATGATATAATTCACATATATGATGATTGGCTAAATAGCATCGCATTGCATAATTCACATATATAATGCCTTGCAACAAGATAGCATTGCATAATTCACATATATAATGTCTTGCAACAAGATGGCATTGTATAATTCACATATATGGTAATTATACACTAAACAGGTGGCATTCACAGAAAGCATGTCTAAACAAAGCAAATGACATAGCAATGCAAGACACCATACACACGAGAGCAACATAACCCTGCCAATTTAGAGCATACACCTCAGGGGGTAAATAGGACTGGTCATCTATCTCTGAATGCTCCGCTGAGGAGCTATCCATAACCAGGGAGATATGCGCTTCGTCAGATAGCATAGTCTGCTCTGAAGACCTTGTTTTCACTCCAGAATTTTCCATCACCATGTCAAATGGCTGATGCACAAGAAGAGTAGTTGAATGTACTAACATTGTTGACAAATGTAATACGTAATGAAAAAAATGATGGCATGATATAATTCACATATAAGATGACTGGCTAAGAAGGATGGCATTGCAGAATTCACATATATGAGGCCTGGCTAAACAAGATGGCATTGCATAATTCACATATACGATAAAGAAACTAAATAGATGACATTCACACAAAGCATGCCTAAACTAACAAAATGACATATTTGATGTATAAAGTAAGCAATGCAAGGCACCATATGCATGATATGACCAACATCGGCATGCCAAGTTAGAGCAAAGACCTCAGGGGGTAAATAGGAGTGGTCTTCTCCTTTTGAATCCCCCTTAGAACAGTTATCTTGCTCTTGATTACAATCCGAAATGGGTGGAGGGGGCCGCCTTTGTGCCCGCGATGGAGCGACGTCTGCATGAAATTTTATTGGCATGCAAGGCTCATCTCTTCTGCTCTACATGTTCAATTCCATTGTGTACAATAACTGACATGCATAGGAATAAAACATAGTGAGATTATGTAAGGAGTGCATGCAGAAATCCAGAGTGATGGTAGCAACCTGCGGATAGACCTAAAACCAATGATAGCAGGCAGATAATGGCTTCAGTTAAAAATACAGATAATGGCTTCTTTACTATTTGTTTCCCACCCAACATGAAACTCATAGTAGACACCAGAGATTAACCAGATAGTAGACAGATACTATTGATTGTGGCTCCGATATGTACCCCACAACCATTTAAAAACTCAAGTTTGAGCATTAGTTTGGAGCTGACTCAGTGTCTAATCGGTGAACAGGACCATAAAGTAGCTTGTAATATTAAGCGATGCATAACCTAAGCAGACACGAAAGAGTGTGACCTCTTTCAGACCCGTGTAGTCCTCGAGGTCATCTGCTTAGTTGATGATGGTATTGCAGTTGTCGTGGCCGCTGGCTGATATGTCTCCAACGTATCTATAATTTTTGATTGTTCCATGCTGTTATATATCATTCTTGGATGTTTATAATCATTTTATAGTCATTTTATATCATTTTTGGTACTAACCTATTGACATAGTGCCAAGTGCTAGTTGCTATTTTTTGCATGTTTTTTACATCGCAGGTAATCGGTACCAAACGGAGTCCAAATGCAGTGAAACTTTTTGTGGCTTTTTTTGGACCAGAAGACATCCAATGGGCCGGAGAAGTTCCTAGGGGTGCTCCAAGGGGAGCACAACCCACCAGGGCACGCCTAGGGCCCAGGCGTGCCCTGGTGGGTTGTGCCCACCTCGGGTGGCCCCTGGACCGCCTCTTTACTCTATAAATACCCCAATATTACAGAAACTCTAGGGGAGTTGGCGAAAATCAATTCCAGCCGCCGCAGAGTCCAGAACCACCAGATCCAATCTAGACACCATCACGGATGGATTCATCATGTCCATTGGTGCCTCTCCGATGATGCGTGAGTACTTCTTTGTAGACCTTCGGGTCCGTAGTTAGTAGCTAGATGGCTTCCTCTCTCTCATTTGGTTCTCAATATAATGGTCTCTTGGAGATCCGTATGATGTAGTTCTTTTGCGGTGTGTTGGGATCCGATGAACTTTGAGTTTACGATCGGATCTATCTCTTTTTATCCATGAAAGTTATTTGAGTCTTCTTTGATATCTTATATGCATGATTGATTATAGCCTCGTATTTCTTCTCTCATATTTGGGTTTTGTTTGACGAACTTGATCTATTTATCTTGCAATGGGAAGAGGTGCTTTGTGATGGGTTCAATCTTATGGTGCTTGATCCCAGTGACAGAAGGGGAACCAACACGCATGTATCGTTGCCATTAAGGATAACAAGATGGGGTCTATTTCTACATAAATAGATCTTGTCTACATCATGTCATCATTCTTATTGCATTACTCCGTTTCTCCATGAACTCAATACACTAGATGCATGCTGGAAAGTGGTCGATGTGTGGAGTAATAGTAGTAGATGCAGGCAGGAGTCGGTCTACTAATCTTGGGCGTGAAGCTTATATAATGATCATTGCCTGGATATCATCATGATTATTTGAAGTTCTATCAATTGCCCAACAATAATTTTTTCACCCATTGTTTGCTATTTTTCTTGAGAGAAGCCACTTGTGAAAACTACGACCCCT
This sequence comes from Triticum aestivum, assembly GCF_018294505.1. Classification (NCBI taxonomy): domain Eukaryota; kingdom Viridiplantae; phylum Streptophyta; class Magnoliopsida; order Poales; family Poaceae; genus Triticum; species Triticum aestivum. The sequence continues at coordinate 609,696,561 of NC_057800.1, forward strand.
GGGTCTCTTCTTTAATATATTTGCCTTTGCGATCTATTTTCCTTTGCTTTTATTTTTAGATCGGTTAAACCAAAAATACAAAAATATCTTGCTGCGATTTATTTTATTTGGCGTTCGATATATCAATTATTACAACTCACTCACGTCTGTTTGCCAATTGCTGGTGTCGTTACCCGAAAGGGATTGACAACCCCTTTAACACGTCGGGTTGCGAGTATTTGTTATTTGTGTGTAGGTGTTGTTTACGTTTTGTTGCTTGGTTCTCCTATTGGTTCGATAACCTTGGTCTCATCACTGAGGGAAATACCTATCGTTGTTGTGATGCATCATCCCTTCCTCTTTGGGGAAATACCAACGTAGTTCTAGCAGACATCACAGGCGGCAGGGAAGAAGATCTGAGGCGGTGAAAGATAGTCCGGGGGTGGATCCCTGTTTTGGTGGACCCTTTTGTCGTTGGAGCAGCTGATAAACCACAAGTATAGGGGATCATTTGTAGCCTTGTTCGATAAATAGGAGTGTTGAACCCAATGAGGAGCTAAAGGCAGAACAAATATTCCCTCAAGTTCTATCGACCACCGATACAACTCTACGCACACTTGATGTTTGCTTTACCTAAAACAAGTATGAAACTATTTTGCAAGAATAAAACTACGAGTACTTTGCGAGAATAAAACTATGAATAAATTTCAAGGTATTAAAATTAGATAGCTTTTGTCAACAAGAAAGTCATTTTCCCTAGGCAATCGATAACAAGCACCGGTAATCATTCTTGCAATTCTATATGAGGGAGAGGCATGAGCTAACATACTTTCTCTACTTGGATCATATGGACTTATGATTGGACCCCTAGCAAGCATCCGCAACTACTAAAGATCATTAAGGTCGTGAAACCCAACCATAGCATTAAGTATCAAGTCCTCTTTATCCCATACGCAACAACCGACCTACTCGGGTTTAAGCTTCTGTCACTCTTGCAACCCACCATAAGCAAATCATCAACGTATTGCAACACCCTATAGCGGGGACCCCACACGTTTGAGCAAGACGGAGGGCACCGTAGGACAGCACCATAAATGAAATATACAATCATACCAACCAAGATCATGATTAACCCACGGGACAAAACAGATCTACTCAAACATCATAGGATAACTAGAGATCATTGGGAAATAATATATGGAGTTGAGCATCATGTTTAAGTAGAGATTACAGCGGGGAGAAGGGGTGTTACACCGCTGCATAGAGGGGGAGAAAGTTGGTGTTGACGGTAGAAAGATTGTCGATGTAGATCGTCGTCACGATCCTTGCCCCGGCGGCACTCCGGCGCCACCGGGAGAGAGAGGGGGAGAGATTCCCCCTCCTTCTTCTTATTCCTTGGCCTCCCCCTAGATGGGAGGAGAGTTCCCCCTCTGGTCCATGGCTTCCATGGAGGTGGAGGGGCGGGAGCTCCTCCGAGATTGGATCTCCCTCTCTGTTCTCTTCTGTTTCGCGTTCCCAAGATCTGGCCGAAAATTGTTTCTTATATTCCGGGAGATACGTAACTCCGATTGAGCTGAGATTTTAACATGATTTTTTCCGAATATAAGCTTCCTTGCGCCCGAAGTAGAGCCCCAACCGATGTATGAGGTGAGCACAACCCACCACCAAGCGCCTGGCTCCTAGGTCGTGCCGTGGTGTCTTGTCGGCTGTGTGGGCCTCCGTTTGCGTTGATTCCAAGTCCCAAAAATCACATATATTCCAAAATAATTCTCCATAAAATTTTTTGCATTTGGACTTCAATTGATATGGATTTTCTGCGATACAAAAAACATGCAAAAAACAGGAACTGGCACTGGGCACTAGATCAATTGGTTAGTCCAATAAATCATATAAAAAGTTACCAAAAGTGTATAAAAGTTGTATAATATTGGCATGAAACAATCAAAAATTATAGACACGACGGAGACGTATTAGCGTCCCCGAGCTTAATTCCTATCCATCCTCGAGTAGGTAGATGATAAAAAGACAATTTTTGATGTGGAATGCTACCTAGCATAAACTTGATCATATATCTAATCATGGCATGAATATTAAGACATAAGTAATTCAAAGCAATAGTCTATAATATGAGATAAAGACATCAATAATCAGGCATCCCAACAAACAATCATGTCTTTCAAAATATCAACACTAAAGAAAGCTATCCCAACAAAATCATATAGTCTTGTCATGTTGTGTCTTCTTAACACAAAGTATTTATCATGCACAACCCCGATGACAAGACGAGCAATTGGTTCATACTTTTTAACGCGCTTCAGATTTTTCAACCCTCATGCAATACATGAGCGCAAGCCATGGATATAGCACTATAGTTGGAATAGAGTTTGATGATAGGGGTAAGTATAGAGAAGACAAAAAAGTAAGAAAGTCTCACATCAACGCGGCTAACCAACGGGCTATGGAGATGGCCATCAATTGATATCAACGTGAGGAGTAGGGATTGCCATGCAACGAATACACTAAAAGCTATAAGTGTATGAAATCTCAATATGAAAACTAAGTGGGTGTGCATCTAATCCTATAATGAAAAATTCCCACTATTACATGAAAGTGACAACATAGGAGACTCTCCATATGAAAAACATGGTGCTAGTTTGAAGCACAAGTGTGGTAAAGGATACTAACAATGCCCCTTCTCTCTTTGTTTATTTTCTCTCTTTTTTCTTTCTTTTTTTCTTTTTTTCTTTATTTTTATTTTTCTTTTTTTCTCTCATTGTCTAGAGTCTCATCCCAACTTGTGGGGGAATCATAGTCTCCATCATCCTTTCCTCACTGGGGCACTGCTCTAAAAATGAATAATGATGATCATCACACTTTTATTTACTTATAACTCAAAAGAAATAAAAATTACAACTGGATACCTATGACAAAGTATGACTCTATATGAATGCCTCTGGCATGTACCAGGATGTGCAATGATCTAGCGTACCATGTATGAAAAATGATGAACGGTGGATGAGCCACAACTAGTATGTCAGCTATATGATCATGCAAAGCAATATGATAATGAATGCTCAAGTCATCAAACGGAAGCGGTGGAAGTTGCATGGAAATATATCTCGGAATGGACATGGAAAAGCCATAATAGGTAGGTATGGTGGCTGTTTTGAGGAAGATATAATAAGGCTCATGTGTGATAGAGCGTATCATATCACGGGGTTTGGATGCACATGTGAAGTTTGCACCGACTCTCGAGGTGAGAAAGGGCAATGCACGGATAGGTAAGAGTGCATATAATCCATGGGCTCACATTAGTCATAAAGAACTCATATACTTATTGCAAAATTTTATTAGCCCTCGAACCAAAGTACTACTATATGCATGCCCCTAGGGGGATAGATTGGTAGGAAAAGACCATCGCTCGTCCCCGGCCACCACTCATAAGGAAGACAATCAATAATAAATCATGCTCCAACATCATAGCATAACGAGAGACTATATGTGCATGCTTCGGGAATCACAAACCTTAACACCAATATTCTTACTAACCACAACAGTTTACTAGTACCTCCCACATATTACCATCTCTATATCACAAAACTATTGCAAGGAATCAAACATATCATATTCAGTGATCCATAAGTTTTATGTAGGATTTTATGACTAACCATGCAATTGACCAATTCATGTTGACTCTCTAAATAGATCTAATTGAAGCATGAGAGTTTAATTCTTTCTACAAAATACCATGCTCTAATAAATATAAGTGAAGCAAAAGAGCATTCTACAAATAAAGGTTTTCTATGTGAAGAGAAACATGCAATGCAAACTTCAAATGATATAAGTGAAGCACATGAAGCATTCTATAAAGCCACACTCAAAAGATATAAGTGAAGTGAAATGAGCATTCTATAAATCAACTATGGACTATCTCATAACAGCATGGTGCGTAAAAGCTAAACACAAAAGACGCTCCAAGATTTACACATATCACATGAACGAAACGAGAACGAAAACATACCGATACTTGTTGAAGAAAGATGGGATGCCTTCTGGGGCATCCCCAAGCTTAGAAGCTTTAGTATCCTTGAATATTTGCTTGGGGTGCCTTGGGAATCCCCAAGCTTGACCTCTTGCCTCTCCTCCTTCTCCTCATATCGAGACCTCCTCGATCTTTGATCACTTTATCCACACAAAACTCAACAGAAAGCTTGGTAAGATCCGTTAGTATAATAAAGCAAATCACTACTCTAAGTACTGTTGCAAACCAATTCATAATTTGTTTCTGCATTGTATCTACTGTTATATAAGTTTTCTGTGGCTTATACCACCGATAAAAATCGATAGTTTCATCAAAACAAGCAAATTAAAATAGTGCATCAAAAACAGAATATGTCTTAAACAGGAAAGTTTGTAGTAATCTGAACATTCACCATACTTTTGTTACTCCAAAAATTCTGAAAAAATTAGGAAACAATAAAAAATTTGTATGGCAAGACTTTGCAAAAAGTTTCAGAAACTTTCGGCATTCCAATAAAAAATGTAAAATCGCACGCTATAGCCAAAGTTTCTGTTTTTGCTCTGCACATACCAACAAGCAATCTACTCATCCTAAAGGCAAATCTTGGCACACTATTTTTATAATACAATGGAATTGTAAAAGGGGATAATTATTTTTGTTGAAAATTTTCTGCAATTCAAGATTCACAAAGTTTCGATGGGAATGAACAAAGTTCAAGGCATGCTCCCGCTTCCACGGTGCTCGTCTATCTCACTTTCACTTTTCTTTTTTTTGAAGTTTTAATTTCCCCTCTATATTTTTTTAAACTTTATAAAATCATTCAATAGAAATAAATGACTCTCTAACACTTCCAGGTTGTCTCCTAGGTAGCGCTTTCTTTAAAGCCATTAAGTTAGGCATAAAGTGCTCAAGTAATGAATCCATCCGGATCCCAAGGTATATCAAAGCCAATTTTAATTAACAATGATTTGGCATTTGGTAGTGAGCACAAAGAAACATAAATCATGCAATTACGAAGTATAACTCTCTTCCTATGCATTGGCATGTCATACAAGAACAATTCATGCACATCAAGTAAAGACCAATACATAGCATAAACAGTTTCTTGCAATTTTATCATGTTGGAAACATAGAGAGGTGGAGATATAGTTCCTCTCTCATAATAATTGCAAGTAGGAGCAGCAAGCACATGCATATTATATTCATCAAAGTCATCATGTGCAACGGTAAAAGGCAACCCATCAATATAATCCTTAATAGGTGCAAACTTCTCCGATATAGTGTAGTTTGGAGAATTCAAAAAGATAATAGGACTATCATGTGTGGGTGCAATAGAAATAATTTCCTTCTTAATATAAGGAACTATAGCAAGTTCATCTCCATAAGCATAATTCATATGTGCATCTTGGCCACAAGCATAGCAAGCATCAAGTTCATCAAAAAGGGATATTTCAAATGAATCAACGGGATCACAACAATTATTATAGCATTCATCCTTCGGAAAAACTAAGGGACATTAAACAATGTATGAGTTGAAGAGTTACTCTCATTAGAAGGTGGGCACAGGTGATTAATCCGCTCTTCCTACGCTTGTTCTTCGCTCTCCTCATCATCTATTTCATCCAATGAGCTCACAGTTTCATCAATTCATTCTTCCATAGACTCCAACAAAATATTAGTCTCTTCTTGGACAGTGGAGACTTTCTCAATAAATGCATCAATGTCGGAATTATATTTATAATTATCATAGCAATATTTAAGGATAGGAAAATTTTCAGGTCTATAAATTGAATCATCAAAATCTTTAAACTTTTCAAACAAAGATTCAATTTCATAAGCACCCTTAAAAGCAATGAATTCTTCTATTCGTTCCACATCATAGTAATCATATATATATATACCATTGCATAGGAAGCTAAGGTTTCATTATCATTAAATTTGCATGAAAAGGGAAGGTGTGGAGACTTCATCCTAGAGCAACAAGTATAATCATATCTCAAGCATAGCTCACGAGCATACCAATGCAACATATGAATTTGATCCCATAATAGTTTCCCTTTTTGTGTCAAGCGATAATCCCTAAAGTATTCACGTTGATTCAATGTTACTCCCATTATATAGTTGAATGTGGTTTTCTTGGGATTATCAAAGTAGTGCATAATACCTTTCACATAACAAGCATTGAGGGTTTTAGGAGGTTCCCCATCTCCATGAGTAGCAAGTACAACTAATTTTTTTTGGTTTTTCGTGTTCCACATCCATAACTAAAGATAGAGAACAACTTAGAACGAAAAATAAAAACTACTTAGTGATAAAGCAAACAAGCACACACAAGAATATTCACCCCATACTATTGCTCCCCGGCAACGGCGCTAGAAAATGGTCTTGATAACCCACAAGTATAGGGGATCATTTGTAGTGTTCTTTGATAAATAAGAGTGCTGAACCCAATGATGAGCTAAAGGCAGAACAAATATTCCCTCAAGTTCTATCGACCATCGAGACAACTCTACGCACACTTGACATTTGCTTTACCTAAAACAAGTATGAAACTATTTTGCAAGAATAAAACTACGAGTAGTTTGTGAGAATAAAACTATGAATAAATTGTAAGGTATTAAAAGTAGATAGCTTTTGTCAACAAGAAAGTCATCTGTCCCTAGGCAATCGATAACAAGTACTGGTAATCATTCTTGCAATTCTTTACGAGGGAGAGGCATGAGCTAACATACTTTCTCTACTTGGATCATATGCACTTATGATTGGACCCCTAGCAAGCATACGCAAGTACTAAAGATTATTAAGGTCGTGAAACCCAACCATAGCATTAAGTATCAAGTCCTCTTTATCCCATATGCAACAAGCCACCTACTCGAGTTTAAGCTTCTGTCACTCTCGCAACCCACCATAAGCAAATCATGAACATATTGCAACACCCTATAGCCAGGACCCCTCATGTTTGCGCGAGACGGAGGGAACCGCGGGAAAGCACCATAAATAAAATATACAATCATAGCAACCAAGATCACGATTAACCCACGGGACAAAATGGATCTACTCAAACATCATAGGATAACCATAGATCATTTGGAAATAATATATGGAGTTGAGAACCATGTTTAAGTAGAGATTACAGCGGGGAGAAGGGGTGTTACACCACTGCATAGAGGGGGAGAAAGTTGGTGTTGACGGTAGCAAGATTGTTGATGTAGAACGGTGCCACGATCCTTACCACGGCGCCACCAGGCGAGAGGGGGAGAGAGCCCCCCCTCCTTCTTCTTCTTCCATGGCCTCCCCCTAGATTGGAGTATTGTTCCCCATTTGGTCCATGGCCTCCCTGGCGGCGGAGGGGCGGAGCCCCTCCGAGATTGGATCTCCCTCTCTATTCTCTTCTGTTTCGCGTTCCCCGGATATGGCATAAAATCGTTTCTTATATTCTGGGAGATCCGTAACTCCGATTGCGCTGAGATTTTAACTTGATTTGTTTTCGGATATAAGATTACTTGCACCCTAGGTAGAGCCCCAACCGACGTACGAGGTGAGCACAACCCACCACCACGTGCCTGGCTCCTGGGTTGCGTCGTGGTGTCTTGTGGGCTATGTGGGCCTCCGTTTACGTTGATTCCAAGTCCCAAAAATCACATATATTCCAAAATAATTCTCCGTAAAATTTTATTGCATTTGGACTTCGTTTGATATGGATTTTCTATGATACAAAACATGCAAAAAAATAGGAACTGACATGGTGCACTAGATCAATAGGTCAGTCCAATAAATCATACAAAAGGTTGCCAAAAGTGTATAAAAGTTGTACAATATTGGCAACAATCAAAAATTATAGATACGACGGAGACTTATCAGCAGCTGAGCTGGGGTGGACGACAGCATAGCAGGAGCGGGACAAACCACACAAGGTTTTCTTTGACAACTATATGTAATAGAACTAATTCTGTATGGGCTTGTTTGAATTGGAGTATTCTAACAACGCAAGGATAGGAAATACACAGTAATAGGATAGGAATGCATGTGCAAAACAAAGAATTTAAAATCATATGATTTCTGCCAATCTGGGTGTTTGGTTGACGGGAATTGGAAGATCACAGGATGCAAAGAAGCATGGCGAGTTTAATTCAAATCACAAGAAAATGTATGGTTATAATGCTATTATGCTACTATCTCTTAGTATTGTGCTTCACAACTAGGAATTTGAAAAGGAGGACAACTGGATATTAAAATTCCTACGATTTTTCTTTCAAGGAGACACTAAAGGAACAAATCCTACAGTTTTCCTTTGCGCCATTCCTTTGTACCAAATGCATGAATAGTAGTACCATAGGAAACTTTCCAATTCCTATGTTTTCCTTCACTTTTCCTTTCAAGCACTGGCGATTCTAGTAGGCAGGCTTGAACAGGGAAAAGCCTACACTCAAAAAATGTTTTTGTGCTACTTCTACTACTTTGGACCCAGGCCACTGCCCTACTAGCTCAACTCCCAGGCCCATCTACAAATGCACAACTCAAATGCGCAGAAATAAATAATGATGGCATTCAAGAGAGTTCATCATAGATAGCTAAGTTGCCTGGTACCTCACTACTTGTCATATAGTAGGAGAAACTAATCGTATTTCACGTTACTATGTGTGCTCAGTGGACAATATATGTAACATGTAGAGTAAAAAAGTGATGCAACAAGTGTAGAACCTCTTTCGCGGAGCCATGTCGATCTTAGCATGATTGGGTTGGTCGGTGAGGATGCTCCGGCTGATTTGGCTATGGAGGAGGAGAAGAAGATCTTAGGCATCTGGAGATGGAGCCGGTGGTACTGCTCCTCTAAGATGGAGGGTTTCATCATTGGAGCAGCTCTGATGAGTTGTACGATGGCAAGGCTGAAGCATCTCCAATAGATTATGTAAAATACATAACCACAAAGTGCTAGATGTAAAATACATCAGCCGCTCATCTCTGAACTTAACTGTCGAAACTGAATTTAACTATCGAAACTGAATTTTACCGTCGAAACTGAACTTTGCTATCGAAACTGAATTTTACTGTCGAAATTGAACGCACTAGTAGCAGAAAAGTAGTAGCAACAGCAGCTCCCGGAGCAGCAGCGTGTGTGAGAGCCAGGGTAGCTGCTCGTGTAGCAGCTGTAGGGGCTCAAGCGAGAGCTAGATCTGCTGCTCATGCAGCAGTAACGCGAGCAAGAGTAGAGCAGCAGCACAAGCAAGAGAAAGAGCGAGAGCAGAACAGGCAGGGGACCGAGAGCAAGAGCAGAGCATCAGCGCGAGTGAGAGCCAAAGCAGCAATAGCTCCTACTGATGTAGACGTCGCCGCCGAGGGAGCAACACCATGGAGGAAGTGGCCGACGCCGCCGCCATAGATGGAGCCGCGCAATGTCCGCTCGGGACCGAGTGCTGGCAGCACCATGAGATCGAATCAAGAAGAAAATGCAGCGATTAGTGTAGAACCTATTTGGTGGTGCCGATTAGGCCTCGGCTTCATCCAATGAATAGGTGATGATGATGCGCTTCCGATGGTGCAGGTGAAGACGGCGGTGTGGAAATGGAGGCGGCATGAAAGACGAGGGGAAAGTCGGGGCAGCTCCTTAGAGGTGGAGGATGGGGTGGCTAAACAGGCGGGACGACGAGATCGATGACGGATCCTCATCTGGTGCGGTGGATGAGGGACGTCGAGGTGTTGCTATGGACGACATCGTCGGGGAAAAGGCTCCGGCTGGGTGGGCGGACGGAGGAGGGTATGGGGCTTCGCGGGTTTTCGCGGCCTGTGTGTACGAATGGGGGCAGAGGGGATGGGAGGGGGAACCATGGCTTAGGGACGCGCTTATCCAAAATATGGGGTAAGTTACGAAAGTAGCCTCACCGATTTGAACTAGGTGGTTCTTTCGGTTCAGGTGTATCACGGGAATTTCACATGTCGGGATTTGGCAGGAGGTGGGAGTTTTCGCGCGCATTGTAATTTTGGGATAGCAAGGCGCGGGTTGAGACATGATTACTATCGAGTTAGATATGAACTATGTATACTATATGAACTCGAACTTGATTTTTGAATCCACTTTATGTTGATTTCAGATCACGGTACCTTTCAAGCTCTAGCTAGATCTGCATAATCTAAACCATGTCTCATATGTATAATGTGTTTATCACATAATGTATGGTGCCTCGCCCCCTATGCCTACAAGTATTTAGATGTGAGTTGCAAACGCCACACATTATCATGAATTGAAATAAAATGTGAGATTGTTTGATATATAGTATGGTTTAGATTGTTCGATATTTAGTTGTGAGCTGCAAACGCCACATATTATCACAAATTCAAATAAAATGTGAGATTGTTTGATATATAGTATGGTTTAGATTGTTCGATCTTTGGCTGTGAGTTGCAAATGCCACGCATTATCACATTATGGTATAACATGTCCAAAACCACACCACGCGTATCACCGCTATATTCATGCATGCATAGGTTTATAACACTATGATCTCTTATTCAAATACATGAATCCACTTTCATATCAAATTATGATCTTTGTTGGTCTCTTACACCCACACAATCCTCTAACCTTTGTAGCTAGCACTAACTTTCTCTCCTGCATGCACACACCCTCCTCGCCCTCCCCCCCCCCCCCCCCCTCAACATTCTATCCATCACGCACATTCATTTGATTTTCTTTAGGTCGTTCTCCCACGGTCTCCACAACTCATTTCCGACACACACCGAGCGATAAACCTCTCCAGCGATGTATGCCTACCACATACACACGCACTTTCCATATCCTCCTTTCCATGTCCATGCTTCGTGTCTCTCATACGACCCCACACACGTGCAAACTCTCGCCCCTCTTTTCATCAATCTCACAATCACACACTCCTCCCCTATCTAGCTAGTAGGCCTCTTGCACCACTTCCTAGCTCCATCTCTCTCTATCCGTCTCTCTGGGCCTTATTTGCCTCTAACAAATGGATGTACACTGACTGATCTCCCGCTATACATATAGCTAGCTAGGTTGTTTATAACACATTTTCCCCACGTGTCGATCGATCTACCTCATTAGTTGTGTCCCTCCCTTCCTCCGACACACAACAATTGATCTACTGATCTAGTCATGTCTTCTTACCAAACACTTGGCCCCCCTTCATCATACATGCATGCCTCCCAACGCATCTATCATGCACACGCACACACAAAAATACACCCCCACTCTTCTTGATAATATTGCAGTTGTACCCTCAGTTTGTCTAGTAGGCCTCTCCCACCATCTCCGAGAAGCAACTCCACCACCCCACCACCCCTCTAGCACTCTACCTCTCTCTCTCCTCTCTCTCTCTCTCTCTCTCTGTGTGTGTGTGTCCCAGCATATTTCCCGTCCTTCAATTATGTATGGATGTCGACCGATCTCCCTCAAGACATAGCTAGGTCTCTCCTTCTCAACACATATACGAGTCGATATTCCTCTCTAGTTATGTCTCTGCCTCCCCCTCCCCCCCCCCCCCCACACACCCCGATACATTGAGCGCTCTAGTCATATGTCTCCCTGCCACACACAAACTTGCTATGTGCCCTCTGATGTTCTGGTAGGTCAGTCCCCTATATCTTTGACATGCACACACACACAATTTCGATGGCGCTCTTCATCAATATCGCACGCACACATTTGATCCTCTCTTCGACTCTATCGATATCTATGACCCCTCCCTCTCTTCTCGTGGATCGCCTCCTCTATATATGATATAGATATGCCTCTATTTCACACACATTGCATGTGTCAATTTTTTGTTAGAGATACCATCACACATATTCCCATAAATACATTCACGAAATCACACCCCTCCCATAACAAAAAACACTCACAAACGCACACACCATCTCTCTAGGTTTGTATCTCTCTCTCTCTCTCACACACACACGTAGGTGGGGGACGCGCACGAAGAGAAGAGGTGCACGCACGACGCAAGTACAGTATTGCAGGATGGTCCAAACGCGACACTACAATCAGAGACCCTTCGACGAAACTGTGTGCGATGCCATAATCGCAAACGAGGGTGTAAAAACCGTCAAAAAGGTGCAAAACATTTGCGATGACGGATGCATCAAACACGTTGAGATTTTAGTTGCGTATGCGATGCATATGGTTCAGTTCAATTAACTGTTTGGGATGAGGAGGAACAAAAGAAACGGGCAGCCAGATGAAGGCGTGTGCGATATGTAGCATACGGTTCGCTAGGATGAACTATGTGTGATTAGGCAACACAATGGAAATGGTTCAACTAAACAAGATGTGTGTGATACGCGGCAAACAGGCCTGTAATCAGAAATGTTTGTGAAGACCAATAATAACACAGACAATTGCTGCTAATAAGCCATGTGATTTTCTCTGTCTACAGTAGAATAACATGTATATATATAACTGAAATAAAAATCCAATTACATAAGCGACTATACAGATCATTCGCACGCACCTCAATAAACAATTGTGTGCATTCTAAAGTAGGAGAAGCGATCGTCTAGTCATCTACTTCTTGTGACGCTCCCGCCACTGCTATGAGGCTCGATCCCTTGTCTGGGTCAGGAAGAAGACAGTTCCTCATGTCAACAATCCTCCTGTACATCTCATAGCTTGTGTACGTGTCCATGGCCGTGTACTTGACATGTTGTTCATCCACTCTCTTATGCCACACACTGGCCTGGCCTTCCTATCCTTATTGCTCTCATTCTTCATCTTTGTTTAGTAGGGGTCAATGATGGCCGAGGCGAGGTCAACCAGGGAGTTCAGTTTGTTTTTGTCGCTGCCCCAGACCTTGTAGTGGCTTTGGAAATTGACTCGATTCGGGCATTTCAAGCATGAAACCTTGGGCGCTTTTAGATCATTGGTGGTGTCGACCGCAGCGAAACTGTAGTCGGAGCTGTTGATAAACCTAGAGAAACACTCGCAAGGCGTTGTGGCCAGGTGGTAGTGGTAGACAAGGACTTCATGTTGCATGCACAACTGGGCGACAACAACCTTCTGATCGTGCCCGGCACGACCCATGGTGTACTTGAGGTTGAAGCTGACCAGTTGGTACTTGTCCTCGGCAAGGAACTGCTCCATAGTGGAGCTCTCCACCAAGACCGGATCGTTCGTGTACACCACTGAGAGAGCCTTCCCCCTCGCGTGGGTGTCCGCGATGTGTTGCATGGTGAACTGCCCACCGTTGTCGTCGTCGGCCACTGGGAGCGCCATTGGAGCCACAGGGAGCACCATTGGAACCGCTGGATGTCCTCTCTGTATGTGTCCTCGTGGGTGTGCTTAATTCAGTCGTGTGAGACGAGCGATGAAGGTAAATGGATGCAGGGATAAAAGGGGGCAGGGCGGCATGGATTCTCGGCGCGTCCACATGGCAGTTTTTGCAGTGGGTAACTGCATCATCACGCCGCGCCCGGCGCAACCGCATGCACATGAACGTGCGCGATCGTGCACCGGCCCCAAACACTGGCAGCGCGCGTGAAGGGACGAGGGCAGAGCACTCGGAGGGACGCGAGAGCAGAGCGCGTGCGGTGGGACGCGAGTAGAGCGTGCCGCGGCCGCGTGAACCGCAAGCAACCACACGCATAGAGCAGTTGAACACGTAGGAAATGGTTGCCTACAAGCCGACCGACTGTTGTGTCGTTGTGTAGAGAGCGTCCGTGTGCTACCACCTCTGTCTAGTCTATGGGCCCCTTTATATTCTGTGCCATACTTTGCCCTCAAATTTAACCAACAAAATGTTAATGCATGTTATAAAAATTATATAATTGGAAACTATGTTCAAATACGAATCCAACTATATAATCTTTGGCGACATGCATTCGTATTTTATTAGTTAAATCATACTTATAAACCAGGACGAGGGTATAGTAGGTAATTAAATCACAAACGTTTTTTTATTAACCATATGTGTACGTGGCCTTTCGTCCTCCTATCGCACGTCTTGTCACCCCGCTCCCGCAGACGGCTTACAGCGCAAGCTGGCGCAGCGCACGGAGGCGTTCTTTTAGCCAAACGGTTTTGCCAATGAATCATCGATGAGCCCATTCCCGCGCAACCTCGTAGGTTCCCGCGTAAGATTCCCGCCCGACTCAGTGAAATCCCCAAAAATCCCAATGATTACCGGCCTACTATAAAAACCCTCACGACCGGCGAGTCATGTGTCGCATTTTCTGATCCCTTCCTGTAGCTTATCTCGTGTGCTTCTCCCACAATCGCCAATGGCACCGGTCCGTCATCGTCGCTCAGCCACTCCGCCATCATCAGAGGATAGCTCTAGCTGGGAGGCTACACCGCGGCGGCGCTGCAGTCCCCGGCGTAGTGTAGTGTGTGTGGCATCCCTGTTGGGTGTGCGCGGAACACCCACCACACGCTCCGCCGCCGGTGCCCGTCGGCAGTTGTTTCCGGCCGTCGTTGCCACCACACCATCGTCAAAAGCCAAGGCCATCGCCCGCTCTGCCGCCGCGGCCCGAAGGCGGGAGGTGGCCATCGTAGCCGCCACCCCATTGCTGGCCACCGTGGCCATCACCCGCTCCACCACCACGGCCCAAAGGTGGGAGGTGGTGGTCGTGGCCGCCACCCCGTAGTCGGCCGCTGTGGCTGCCAGCCCACCATCGACCACCAGGGTCATCACCCGCTCCGCCACCGCCGCCCGAAGGCCGGAGGCGGAGTTGGATGCCTGCACGTGCATCAGTGACCTTGCGCGCTACACCGAGTTCCTGCGGGAGGAGGAGGAGCGCCTCATCGAGCACGTAAAGAGCCTTACCGCCACCGTGGTCGCGGCACACGCCGCCTCAGAGGCGAGGAATTAGGAGATCTACGAGGAGAACCACCACTTCGAGAGGGGTCGTCTGGAGTGGCAGAGGGCGTTCGAGGTGAGCGTCGTTGAAGCTGCAATAGCAGCAGGCACCGTATTGCGGTTGCCCAGCTCGTCAGTAGGCTCCTCCTTCGCCGCCTCTTACTAAGCATGCTCTGCAGAGGAGAGGCAGTCGGAAGTAGTACAAAGCCCATCCGTAGTAGTAGTATAATTTAGGGGCTATTTTGTTCAGTTCATCTGACTATAGATGTGGTGGAACTGTACAACGTACTTAAAATTAGCTAGTATATATAGTTGAACTAGCTATTTCAGTACGTGGTTGGCAACAATTGGGGAAAAGTTTGGTCGGTTCACCTGTCGAGTTGAACTGCTTGTATAAATTAACAATGAATGCTTAATCTATGAATGAAATATATGCTTAATTACTGAATTTTAGTTGCAAAAGTTAGATATTGCTAGTGATTTTTAGCTTCATATTTTGACAAACTGCAGTGTTACAAGGTTGACAAATGGCAATGTTACTAGATCAACAAATGTCAATCTTTCCAGTTTGACAAACGGTAGCATACCCAATATGACAGATGCAAATCGCACCAAATTGTTTGTAAGTGGTTGCACATGGGTCATCCAAAAGAACGTTTGCGTTGAAGAGATGCACAAATCCTGCTCTCACTTTGCATGATGTCATCCTGGGGTCGACGGGCGTGGGGCGGGAGGACAGCAGCTGGCAGCGCTGAGAGGTAGCATTCGACGGCAGCGTCCCATGCGGCTGAGAGGGTGCGCGCATGGAGAGGAAGGCGGGCAAACATGGAAGTCAAACGGCTCGCTTCCCAGTGAGCCTGTGAAGTGTATAGCTTGCATGCTTCCCGGTGAGCCTGCGCATTCGAGGACAGCTTGCACTCCTCTCGATCAGCCTGCGCACCGGTCTGCGCTCGCACGCCTCCTGTTCAGTCAAGGTCAAGCAGCTGTCCGCACGGCACCTCCTACAGCCATTAAAACCAAGACATGTGGTGTCACGTGAATGGTTAACAGAACGCACATGGTTTGTATTATACAAACGTTTGAGATATTAAAGTGGAAGGTATTTTTTCAAAATGCCATTCTTGGCTGTCATTATTCGAGTGCGCCTTCTCTCAAAATGAACACGAAAAATACCACATCATGTTGGGTTCCATTCCATGATAGCATGCCAAGTTTCATGAATTTCAGAAGAGTTTTGGATTTACTAGAATTTAAAAACCAGGCATCTCAATGTTTTGCCGGCAATCAACGGTGCCCTGGTGTTTGAAATTCATTCCCATTTCTTGCATGGGACCTATGCATGCACCCAAGGACACAGATTTGATTTTTCAACCAATTTATATGCACTAGAGCATGTGCATGTAGTTCAAATTAGAATTATGCACATAAATGCATTGAAAACTCATTTAATGCATAAAAATGTCCAAACGAACCCCAAAAATCACAAAAATTGACACAACACTCCTATTATTCTATGTTGACATGAGAAAAAATTTGGAAGTAATAAGAGGCAATAGATATCGTTTCGTCCCCAAAGGTGGGACGTTCCCTACCGAAACCATCATGCTTGTTGTGAGAAGCTCTGGTTTGTGAGAAGCATATACCCAACCTTCCCCAAACTGGACAAAAAATTTACCACGGCATGTTGATGCCGCTCCATGAAAGCATGCCAAGTTTCATGAATTTCAGACGAGTTTTAGATTTACTAGAATTTAAAAACTAGGCATCTCAATGTTTTGCCAGCAATCAACGGTGCCCTGGTGTTTGAAATTCATTCCCACTTCTTGCATGGGACCTAAGCATGCACCCAAGGACATAGATTTGATTTTTCAACCAATTTATATGCACTGGAGCATGTGCATGTAGTTCAAATTTGAATTATGCACATAAATTCATTGAAAACTCAGTTGATGCATAAAAATGTCCAAACGAACCCCGAAAAATCACAAAAATTGACACAACACTCCTGTTGTCCTATGTTGACACGAGAAAAAAATTGGAAGCAATAAGAGGCAATGGATATCGTTTCGTCCCCAAAGGTGGGACATTCCCTACGGAAACCATCATGGTTGTTGTGAGAAGCTCTGATTTGTGAGAAGCATATACCCAAACCTGCCCCAAATGGGACAAATTTTTTACCATGGCATGTTGATGCCACTCCATGATAGCATGCCAAGTTTCATGAATTTCAGACGAGTTTTGGATTTCCTAGAATTTAAAGCCAGGTATCTCAATGTTTTGCCGGCAATCAACAGTGCCCTGGTGTTTGAAATTCATTCCCATTTCTTGCATGGGACCTAAGCATGCACCCAAGGACACAGATTTTATTTTTCAACCAATTTATATGCACTGGAGAAAAGTGCATGTAGTTCAAATTAGAATTATGCACATAAATGCATTGAAAACTCAGTTAATGCATAAAAATGTCCAAACGAACCCAAAAAAATCACAAAAATTGACACAACACTCCTGTTGTTCTATGTTGACTCGAGAATTTTTTGGGAAGAAATAAGAGGCAATGTTCCCTACCCAAACAATCATGCTTGTTGTGAGAAGCTCTGGTTTGTGAGAAGCATATACCCAAACCTGCCCCAAATGGGACAATTTTTTTACCACGGCATGTTGATGCCGCTCCATGATAGCATGCCAAGTTTCATGAATTTCAGACGAGTTTTGGATTTACTAGAATTTAAAAACCAAGCATCTCAATGTTTTGCCGGCAATCAATGGTGCCTTAGTGTTTGAAGTTCATTCCCATTTCTTGCATGGGACCTAAGCATGCACCCAAGGACATATTTGATTTTTCAACCAATTTATATGCACTGGAGCATGTGCATGTAGTTCAAATTTGAATTATGCACATAAATGCATTGAAAACTCAATTAATGCATAAAAATGTCCAAACGAACCCCGAAAAAAAACAAAAATGACACAACACTCATGTTGTTCTATGTTGACACGAGAAATTTTTTGGAAGCAATAAGAGGCAATGGATATTGTTTTGTCCCGAACATTCCCTATCGAAACCATCATGCTTGTTGTGAGAAGCTCTGGTTTGTGAGAAGCATATGTCCAAGCGAACCCCGAAAAATCCCAAAAATTGACACAACACTCCTGTTGTTCTATGTTGACACTAGGAAAAAATTTGAAATCAAGAAGAGGCAACGGATATCATTTCGTCCAGAAAGGTGAAACATTCACTGGCGTGCGTCGGTCCTAAACAAACAGTTTTTAACCCCTTTCCGCGATGGTATATGGAACCGTCGCCAAGTGAGTGTGGGCGATAGGAGGATAGGGATCCTTGATGCATATAGTTATCCCTGTATAACCGTTTCCGATATCTCGAATATCTCAAACGCTTCATCCTTGCCACTCGTTTGTGCTCGCATTGCCATCGCAGTCGGAGTTTTGTGGTTCTGCCTAAAACCAGGCGGATTCCAGGCACGACAGTTTTCTAGGCAGATTCTAGGCATGGGAGATTTATGATGCCTGGCACATCCCAAACAGTTCATGATTATAAACCGTGTACGATAGGTAGACAATCACACACATTTAGTTTTCCCGCACCATTTGTGATAGTGTCTGACATCACACACGCTTTGCAAACGGCAACTGTGTGCATGCTTGCACAGGTTTCCTCTCTATGAACTGTCTCGGATTATGGTGTATATCGCAAACGTTTGTGTTTTACCAACCGTCTGTGCCGTAATGACCTGCACAATGTAATTTTGCCCTAATTTAATTGCTGCTATTTAAAATTGTACCTAATTTAAACTTGAAAGTAGGCTATAGCTTTATTCATATCTATCAGGTTCAAACAACCAATGCATTATTCGATTCACAGGTACATATGTTTAAGAATTACAGAAGCACCAAATAAAGAATGATTCATAGGTACATATGTTCTATACTTGTACTATTATGAATGGTAAAGAAAGAGGCGACAAACATTCCAGTTGCTGAACAAGGTGAAGCGGAATGGCCCTATTGTGCTCTCCTGGATGCAGAAGGCATGCAGGACTCTAGTCCAACCCCTTGTGATG
Source organism: Triticum aestivum (assembly GCF_018294505.1). Taxonomy (NCBI): domain Eukaryota; kingdom Viridiplantae; phylum Streptophyta; class Magnoliopsida; order Poales; family Poaceae; genus Triticum; species Triticum aestivum. The sequence goes on from NC_057800.1 coordinate 609,715,463, forward strand.
GTCGTCCGCCAATCATGTAGTTTGAGAGGTAATCTTGAGTAAACTGCTTCAGGATCCACTGTAAAAGAAAAAAGATTCAGATATTGTCATCTAACACAACTCATTACGGGGAGTAAAAAGAAGGCTACAGGGTTCTTACTTACCATCCTGCAGTTCACTGTTGTCTTGCATAAAGTGTAAACAAATAGTTTGATTGACATCTTTTGGCCCATTTTATTAACAATCTTTATCAGTTTCCTCACTTGATGCTGGTTCATGAATATCTCATTGCCCCATAAGCAAAAAGGGTCGAAGTGTGGATCTTTGGCAATGATATATGTACCTAAAAGCACCAATTTAATATTAGAAGCTAAACAACAATTGAAAATGATGTAGTACAACACTCCATCCATCCCATTATATAAGATTTTATTACATGTATATCTAGACATCATCAAAACATTAAGGTAACACTCTTCCTTGTTGCTATGTAGCCTGGGATTGCATATTTAGTCATTCAGTACAATGCATGTTGCTAAACAACAATTGGAAAACAAAAAGGCATGTTAACTGCAATATCCTTAACAGCAACCAAATATCGTAATTCATAGTGGTATTGTTGAAACTGTTATTGATGAAATTGAACTAGACAGCAAATAGTTGCACATATAGAGAATCACATTCTGAAGAACTGAAATAAACAAGTCATAAGGACATCTCTAGGCGATCCCTAAAAAGTTAAAGGACTAAAACCCTTAGTGGATCCCCTAAAGTTAAGGTTGTAAACTTCAATTTGATCCAGTTCAAAGCAGGTTCAACCGAAAGTAGCATGCATTCAAACATAAACATAGATAGTTTTGCATAACCGAACATAAAACATAAATTTAAACTAAGCTAAACTACTTTCGGTCGAAGTAGAGGTCGAGCCAGTCCTTCCTCGTCATGTATGGTGTGCCGCGAGCCGGGTCCGGGCCAGTACCATCGTCGGGGTCGTTGGGGAAGGCACTCCTCCACTCGTCGACGTCAATATCCTCATCCTCGGGGCCCACCTTGATGCCCTCTGCGCCGCCGTCGCCGCTGCCTTTGACCTTGTCATCAGAGGAGAGCGCGATAACCTCACCGGCCTCCGCGCCGCCGTCCTCGCCGCCTTTGACCTCGTCATTGGAGGAGAGCGCGATAACCTCGCCACCCTCCGCCCCGGAAAAGATCACCCGCTCCGCCTCCACGAGATCCGGGTGCCGCCGGCGGAGCTCTTGCATGCAGGCCTCGTCGGCGGCCTCGGCCTCGAGACACTCCCACGCCTCGCGGTCCTCCCGCTCCATAGCCGAGATCACCACCCCTGGCTCCGGTGGAACGAGGTGGACCAGACGTGTGTCGAAGGGGAAATTGAGCCTAGCCGTCGCGCCGTGGTAGCGGACATGTCAGCGGTCGTACTCCATGGCCGCGAGCTCAGCCGTGTGGAAGCTACCGAGCCACCGGCGGGTGTGGGTCTCTCGATTTGTAATCTCGGCGACCCACGTCCCCTACCGCCGCTGCCGGACCCCGAAGTAGGACTTCATCGGCTGCCGGGTCCGGGGGAGGACGGGGAAGTCCTCGAACCGACGTAGGGGCACGACGGCGGGCGGATCGGGGGATCGGCGATGGCGGATCGCACCCGTGGAGGACGATGGGGACACCTCGGCGGCCACCTTGCTGGCGTCCGGCAAAAAGGCCGCGATAAACCTCTTTTTGGCCATTGGCTACTTGAGCTCCCCAGCACACAGGCATAGGTTGAGGATGGAGGCACCAGCGATGGCGGTGACCTACCAATGGTTTCGACGGTTGTGTGTTTGTGTGAGCGGAGGTTGTGTTTGAGGAAATACTGCGGCAACTGAAAATTTTACTAGGCGGGAGTAACAAGGCGGGGCTACTGAAAATTTGGATCAAGAGCGAGCAGATATTTTTGAGATTGCGAGGGATGCAGAGGCGGGAGTAAAATGTCGGGGCTACTGAAAATTTGAATCAAGGGACTGAAGCAGAGCGGGAGTAACAGACATCGCACACTGTCCGCACATACTAATCATGTGCTATCAAACATTAAAACGTTCCAGGCGGTAGATATTTTCGAGATTGCGAGGGATGCAGATGTGGGAGTTTTTGGGAGCGAGCTAGTGTGCTTGACACACCGGCTATGGACTGTAGCCGACCCACCTTCTCGCGTAAGCCATAGGCGTACTATACACCAACGGTGCTCCAAGATATTTTGTACTACATCTCACACGGTTGGCGAGAATATACTATGTGGGATCTACTTGATTTGAATTACAAAATGGGGTCACAACGGCAATGGACGGTGTTTGAATTGCTAGACCTTTTATCTATAGTGAACATGCAACTGTATGTGTGTCATAAAAGAATCGGAATTATTCAGGGTTCATTTGGACATTTCATACATTAAACTGGTTTTTTAGCCATTTCAGGTGCACAATTCAAAATTAAACTACATGCACATGCCCCGCTGCATACAAATTGGTTGAAAAATCAAATATGTGTCCTTCAGTGCATGCTTAGGTCCCATGGAAGGAATGGGAATGATTTTTTCGGGGTTCGTTTGACCTTTTTTATACATTAACTGGGTTTTCTAGGCATTTTATGTGCATAATTCAAGTCTGAACTACAAGCACATGCTCCAATGCACCAAAGTTGGTTGAAAAATCACATGTGTGTCCTTGGGTGAATTTCTACGTCCCATGCAAGAGATGGGAATGAAATTCAAACACCATGGCACTGTTGATTGCCAGCAAAACGTTGAGATGCCTGGTTTTTAAATTCTTGTAAATCCAAAACTCGTCTGAAATTCATGAAACTTGGCATGCGATCATGGAGCGGCATGAACACGCCGTGGTGAAAATTTTGTCCCATTTGAGGTAGGTTCGGGTATAAGCTTCTCACAAACTAGAGCTTCTCACAGAAAGCATGATGGTTTCGATTGGGAACGTACCACCTTTGGTGACGGGACAATATCCGTTGCCTCTTATTGCTTTCAAAAAATTTCTAGTGTCAACATAGAACAACAGGAGTGTTGTGTTCAATCTTGGAATTTTTTGGGGTTCGTTTGGCCTTTTTTATACATTAACTGGGTTTTCTAGGCCTTTTATGTGCATAATTCAAATTTGAACTACAAGCACATGCTCCAATGCACCAAAGTTGGTTGAAAATCACATGTGTGTCCTTGGGTGAATTTCTATGTCCCATGGGAATGAAATTCAAATACCAAGGCATTGTTGATTGCCGGCAAAACGTTGAGATGCCTGGTTTTTAAATTCTAGTAAATCCAAAACTCATATGAAATTCATGAAACTTGGCATGCTATCATGGAGCGGCATCAAAATGTCGTGGTGAAAATTTTGTCCCATTTGGGTAGGTTCGGGTATAAGCTTCTCACAAACCAGAGCTTCTCACAACAAGCATGATGGTTTCTATAGGGAACGTACCACCTTTGGGGATGGGACAATACTCGTTGCCTCTTATTGCTTTGAAAAAGTTTCTAGTGTCAACATAGAACAACAGGAGTGTTGTGTTCAATCTTGGAATTATTCAGGGTTCGTTTGGCCTTTTTTATGCATTAATTGGGTTTCTAGGCATTTTATGTGCATAATTCAAATTTGAACTACAAGCACATGCTCCAATGCACTAAGGTTGGTTGAAAAATCACATGTGTGTCCTTGGGTGAATTTCTAGGTCCCATGCAAGAGATGGGAATGAAATTCAAACACCATGGCATTGTTGATTGCCGGCAAAACATTGAGATGCCTGATTTTTAAATTCTAGTAAATCCAAAACTCATATGAGATTCATGAAAGTTGGCATGCTATCATGGAGTTGAATCAACATGCCGTGTTAAAAAAATTGTCCCATTTGGGGCAGGTTCGGGTATATGCTTCTCACAAACCAGAGCTTCTCACAACAGGCATGATTGTTTCGGTAGGGAAATTTGGACAAACCTCATGCTAGCACATCAAGTGCAAACTATTAAATTCATGAACCAACAATATCCTACAAATCAATGTTGCCATCTTGTGTTGTTGCTTTAGCAAAGAAAATACACTGTATATGCCTATATGGCATATGATAGATGTCATCAAAAGTTATACAAACAATCAAACAAACTAAGTAGCTGAGTGCATGTCTAAGAGATAGGAAAACAACATCGACAATTCAACTTTGCAACGCTCGACGCACCAAAAAACATCACATCAGAATTCACAGTGCTAATCAAGGCTATAATTAAATTACCCTATCAAAACTCCATATTTTGCTGGCTACGTTCCCTGAATTTCATTTGCTAACATATATACACAGACTATTAGGATAAGATACATGATGGTTGTTCAGCAAGTCAAGGGGGAATAAATAAATTCTTAAGGCAGCAGTCACTTGCTTTGAATTTTTTGTCGGTGGTTTCATCTCAAAAAGCATATGTCAATTTGTAGCCCAACAATTCCCAATCAAACCAATTCAATGTGCGTTGATTCTCCATGAGACCCAATTCACTTGGCAAAATTGAATTTGTCCACATATAATTAATGTGACTCGCCTCCATGGGGACCATTAGCAATACCATCTAGTAAAAGACCAAATAATTGATTCAGGTTGTATCACTCCCCTTGAATTGAGGAAGCACCAAATAATAGTGGAGGACAAATTCAGTCTCTTTGACCACTCTAAAAGCTACTCTGTGGGGAAATTTGGCAGTGTTATTACTAAGAAACTATAATAGGCTATCAGCTCTAATTATTCAGGTGACAAATCCAAAAGTAGCATAGAAGGCAATAATAAAAAGACTCCATATAGCTTAGTTTCAGTCACATAAAAAAGACACCATAGACATAGCCAAAGCAATCTATATTGATGAGTAATAGGAAACATCAATCTAAAATATTACACAGGTCTCTACTGATATTCAAAAAGATGCTTCCCAGGATTAGATTTCCCAAGATGAGCACCTAAGCAACACGCTGTTCAGTGGTAGCCAGCGTCAAACTAGAAATGGACGACAACAAGTTATTAGGAAAAGGCTACTTGATTTCTACATCGATCATCTCAAATGTGCAGTGCGAGATACCACACTATAATCTTATTCCATTGCCAAATACTGTTGGGCAAATATGCCAGCATGTTAGAAAAACTTTGACTACAACAAGACAAACGGATAATGAACATGTACAACTAGGGAAATAGTCCATGGCGTTCACTTGAAGAATAAGCTCCTTAGTAGTTCAGGTATCTATTGTAACACTTTTTTGAATAAAAAGGCCTATAATTGCTTTAATCGCCCTTATCCAAAGCAGCATCCATGATTCTATTATGACCAAGAGCGTTAGTAGACCAGCAGTAAAACAAACTAAAATGTTAGCTAGACTTGTATCTTAAAGACATACTTGTTATATTGTAGTGAGCCAAGAGTAACTAAGATCTTCATTAATTCTAAATATGTATATATTCATGTGAGGTATTGCTGCCAAAAGTAGTGAAAACATGTAAGAAAATGAAGACAAGCATAGAAGAAGCAAAGTTGAAAAATAAAAAAACAAGGGTGCTGGTGTCCTGGACTAGGGGGTACTCAACACGTCATCTCCCGATCTGTTAGATTGGGCCGAGGACCCCCATAGCTGTATACTCATGGGCCAGTTCGGACAGCTGCCGCATACATGGAAGATTCCACAAGACTTGGTGATCAAGACAAGGACTCCTTCCCACCGGCGTATTCGGCTAGGACTCTTGTTATCCTAGGCCTTTAGTGCATTATATAAACCGAGGCCAGGCTAGTCGACAGAGAACATAAACATACAATCATACCATAGGCTAGCTTCTAGGGTTTAGCCTCTCTGATCTCGTGGTAGATCTACTCTTGTACTACCCATATCATCAATATTAATCAAGCAGGACGTAGGGTTTTACCTTATCAAGAGGGCCCGAACCTGGGTAAAACATCGTGTTCCCTGCCTCCTGTTACCATCTGCCTTAGACGCACAGTTCGGGACCCCCTACCCGAGATCCGCCGGTTTTGACACCGACATTGGTGCTTTCATTGAGAGTTCCGCTGTGTGTTCGGCAAAAGGTTGATGGCTCGCCTGCAGATCAACTGCGACTTCGGCATCTTCGTCACCAGCTCGACTGGTCATCTTGATTCGACCAAGGACTGCGCCCTACCTCCGATCATCATGTTCGGATGAGGGCCTTTATAAATATCAACTCCGATCTCTATCAAGATCATGGAGGATTCATCCAGGGAGCCCGGGGGCTCAACATCAACACTGCCCTCGGGCGACCGTGCTGTTTTTCTGGACAACGAATTTGTGTCCGCCGCCACCGCCTCCTCAAGTGTCTTTTTAACGATCGCTTCGGTGGAATTGTGCGGAATTGAGTCTACAACAACCTTGGAAAATTTCGTCAAGTTCCGATGGAGTAATCTCTGGCAATCCACGATATACCGGAGCCCTGTCAAATCTGGATGGGAATCTGGACGAGTTTAGGGCGTGGTGTCCAGCTTCTAGCTCGGACGTCCTTTGGAAAATCCAACCATTGATCGGCTGCGGAATTCCTATATCTGCCACCTCCCAAAACTTCAGCTCGATCCGACTGTCCAAACTCCGGGAACCTTCTCATTAGTGCATCACTTTTCGGATCTGTTTTCTACGCGAAAATGAATCCGACCCGAGTTCGTATTTTTTTACGAACGGGATTTTGGACATCCCTTTTGAAGGAAGTTTTGTATGGGGTATTGTGTTTGTTCCCGAACACATCCCACCAACTTTTAGATCTTTTGAACATGATCTTCAACATCATGCTGGTGTCAAACCAGTCCGGAAATATTGCTCCACGGCTGCCGACCTGCGCTAGACACGTCGTCACTTTGTTGAGTCGAGCTCAACTTCTTCGGATCATCATCTCGGCAAGCCGAACAAGAGTCCGGAATCGCGAAGGATAAATCATCACAAACATCACCGCCCCACGGATTACATGGAGCGGGCATACCGGCATCGCCGCACGGTCGCTTCATCAAGCTGGCATCGACCACGTCACGACCTGCATCGGCAGGGCCACACTATTGCTTCTTCAAGCTGGTGTCCATCACGCCGACCTACTTCGACTCATCAGCTGACATAGAGGCTTCGACATCTCGGCTGCACCGGGGGCTTCGCCATCTCTTCATCAACCTACTCCAGACACTTCGGCATCACTAGCCGATCAGCTCCATCACGTTAGCTGGACCGAGGGCTTTGCCTCGGCGAGCCAACCTTTGCCAGCATTGCCATGCCGTCGTTTTATCGCCCATCAGGCAATGGGTGTGCGGATCGAGTCCCAATTTTGGGAAATACCTTCCTTCGGATTGCTACAACAAATAAACCAGGTGCTATTAATCCCAGTATTTTTTGCTTGTTTGGGTTCATATGTACACAGGTCTATCAAATGGTGGCCGCATTAACGAGGTCGCATGGTGGTTCGGTCAGTCTCCATACATAGTCCGGCTAATGCCGCATCCGGAACTCAGACTGACCTGTGAATTCAGACTTTGCCACGCCTTTACTGCATCACGCCGACGCCCTGCATCGACATTGACTTTGGCGCCAGGCCATATTTCTTTTATTACTCACTTTGCATAAATTATTTATTATGCAATGATTTTTTTAATTATTATTATTACTATTATCTCCGGTTTGCACTATTTATTGTGCACAGGAAAATGATCCGGGTTGGGCAGTATCGTCAACTCGGCATACTGACATACCACGTCACCTCGGCTGGACGGGGGGCTTCGTCAACACTTCATTACCCCATGCCAGGGACTTCGGCATCACTCTGCCGGCCCGCATTGACCGTGTTATGTCACCACTTCGGAGTGCCGAGCTCTTTGCTCTGCCACCTTGGAACCGGCTTGGGGGATGGAACCTTATCCCGCATCAAGCTCGGGCCGCGTCATCAATACCGAACACATTAACCAGCTAAGTTGCCTTCATGCTCAAAGTTTTAAATTTTTAACTTGTGTTCGATTCGACCAAGCATTATACTTTTTTGGAAAAAAAGTTGCTCGTAAATTTTTTTCCTTGTCCAAACTTTGTTTGTGATACACAAATTCAAATACCCCGTTTACTTGGGGGCTCCCTTGATGGAGATTTTCCTCTTGCATATGATTATACTTGTACGGCTTCGTTCCTTGTTCGTGTATTACGCCACTATATGCACCATATTGACTTAAGCGATTTGCAAGCTGGGTTGCCTGGCTCATGTGCTTACCCCTATGTTCCCGATTGTTCGGCTAGGGAGTAAATGGAGCACCTCTACGATTGTCACGACCGGGTCCTCCGAGATCTGACCTCAGACTGGGTGAAGCCGAAAGCTAGCGCTCTTATTGTTTTCAATCATGGTCGGCACACAACGGAACTCATGAGTACAAAAAATCTATTGCACAAGTCTCATAGTAATAATGAGCACCGAAGAAAGGTATCGGTGGGGGTACTATTTTCTTCGAAGATGCTTCTTACACTTCGTCTGTAATATAGCATAAGTTCCCTGATCGCGCTTTGTCTGTTACAGCCTTATGGCCCGGTTGCGTGGTTATCGGAAACACTGTCGATATTCTCGACAGGTGGAGTACATAACACTTTTTGGTCCTTGACCGAAGAGGGACACCGACGGTCAGTTAAGACGCGTTTAAAGTTCGGGTGAACAAAGATATGATATAAGTACTTTGGTACATACAATCATTATACATAAAATTCTTACCCAAGTCACTTGGGAGCTCTTAAAATTTATATATGAGTTGTAAATGTGTTTTCTTCTTGGTCGTTGTCAAAACACGACAGAAGCACAATTTTTTCTTTCTCTTCCAATTTTTGGATTGGCACCGAACACTTGATCTTGTTCGAACATCATGTTTTTACTGACGTTTTTTGGTTTTCTAAGCTTTTTGGCACTTTTAAACTATTTGTGTGTTTTCAGCACAAGTCTCGCAGTGCAACCCCGGACACCTTTAGAGATTCGGCAAAAACAATCTCGGATATTGCTATATATGCATCGATTTCGAATTGTGTCTTCGATCAATAGTTGGGTTGCCTAGCTCCTGTGCTTGCCTCCTACGTTCCGCTTTGTTCGGCTAGGTGTGCAAAGGGAGAACCACTGCTATTGTGCTTCCAGCTCATATGGTTAAGCACCTCAGTGGAGAAAGCCGAAAACTGACTGTCACAATAAGCGTAAACTGGTCAGCGATCTGATGACTGTGTTAAATGACGGGCCATTCATAACAATGGCCGAAGTGTTTACGGCCTGACCCTGACTGTCGCCGAACACTACTGGGGGCTATTAACTGGCCTCCCAAACTAAATCCTCGATATTTTGCTCTTACATTAGAGCTGAGGTTTCATGATTATGCTTAGCATGACAACACAAAGAAAGGAACCGATAGCGGGACTATTTTCTTTGGAAGACATTTCTTATGTTAAACAGTAATATAACATATCTCTCTGCGTACCTTTGTTTATAAAACCATATGTCCAGATTGCCTTGTTTGCCATAAATCTTTGCCCTCATAAAGGCTTTATAAAGTAGGACAAACACTCCTCGGCTACTGGCTGACAAGGTGGAAGATGATGGTCGGTCAACAAAGTTTTGTACAATGCGGATCCGAGCATTAATGACGTAAAGTACTTGAATACATAGAGTCATTACACATAATTTGTGATTTTACTATGGATATCGATCCTTAATTCGGTCACCCGTGCCCGCATTAAGGCTCGGGGGCTACTGGGCTTTGGGCTTATTATTTACAAATATTAAAAGGGGCACATCGATCCCCTGATCTGGTGTTGCCACCCAACTAGTGTCTCGGGGGCTACTGCATTGCCTGTCCAATGCAGAAAATTTTATGTGCAATATAGTTTCCGAGGAGATCTTGATCCTCAGGTTGGTCGGCCACACCCAACCTGAGTCTCGCGGACTGAGCACGCCGCTTTTAGTGTCCCGAAGTATTCTGCCGAGCTAGGACTTGATCCTCAGGCCGATTTTGCAAATCAACTTGAGTCTCACCGGCTACTGGGATCAGCGGTCTTACGTCATCCTTCATGTGCATCTCGGGTTTTAGACCGATACACACCTTGAGGGCTACTGGCTATATATCTCGGCAGAGAATAAATTGCACCAATCAAAAATATTGACAAAAATCGGCCCACAGTCGGGGTGGTGCACCACCTCGGAAGCAGTCCGGCATAAAGCTCGGGCGCTAGTGGCTGGCTCCATAGAGGGCATTTCCGGCATTAAGCTCGGCTAAACTCCTTTAACTTTTTTGAACCAAGGTGATTTATGACAGTCCGGTGTTTGAGCTTGGACAGAGTCCGACGTTGGAGCTTGGACGTAGTCCGGCGTTGGAGCTCGGATATAGTCCGGTGTTGGAGCTCGGATACATTCCAGTGTTGGAGCTCGGAAGCAGTCCGGCGTTGGTGCTCATCTGCAAAAGATACCTCAAATGCAGTCCGACGTTGGAGCTCGGATGCAAGAGGACACTGCCTCCTGGGAACAACTTCAAACCCGAGGTGTGGCATAAAAATAAAAAGGCATTGATAAAGGCCGGAAACTTAAAGGGGCTCCTTGGATACCCGACGTATAAACTCGTCGAATGCATTTCGGCGATCCTCAAGATCGAAGATGAGAAGATTTGTTGAACCAGTTTTCAAGACCGACAACCGAAGACGAAGAACAGTTCGGAAGAATTGAGGAGCGTCCCTAGCTTGAAGACCGGTTCAGGGGGCTACTGGCGGTGTCCTGGACTAGGGGGTACTCAACACGTCATCTCCCGATCTGTTAGATTGGGCCGAGGACCCCCATGGCCATATACTCATGGGCCAATTCGGACAACTGCCGCATACATGGAAGATTCCACAAGACTTGGTGATCAAGACAAGGACTCCTGTCGGATTTCGGGTTCCAGCAGACCCTTGAGGTTCGAACACTGGGGTGCGCGCGGAGATTTTGCCTCCTACCTACCTGCGCCCCTCCGCCGCGCTAGGATCAAAGCTATGAAAAGAACAACACAAGGGACATAGGGTTTATACTGGTTCGGGCCACCGTTGTGGTGTAATACCCTACTCCAGTGTGTGGTGTGTGGATTGCCTCTTGGGCTGATGATGATGAACAATACAAGGGAGAACAGCCTCGCGAGGGTCTGTTCTTGGCTGGGGCGATGAACTGCTGGGAGGAGTTCAACCACCTTTCTCTCTCTCTCTCTCCCTCTTTCCAACTGGTCGACCCTTTGCCATGTGGGTGTCCGGTCCTATTTATAGAGGCCCTGGTCCTCTTCTCAAATGTTGGGCGGGAAGGGAGCCAACAGTGGTGGGCTAATTTGAAAGGGGACAGCAAGTATCAGCTATCCTAACAAAAGTAGTCTTCGCCTGCGCAAAGCTCTGGTGATGACACCGTCTTGGGCCCCATGGTGACCTCTGTCTCGTAGTCCTCCTAGTCTTGGTCTCGTTGCACCGAAATGGCAACCTTTGCCTGATGCCCCGGTACTCCGCGGCTGCGCTTGGCCCCTTTGCACCAAAGAGGAAAGAAGGACACTGCGCGGGCTGGCACCCGCCTGGCGCCCTGAGTCGTCATGGCTTGCGTCACGGGCACCTCGCGAGGTACCCCGCCTTGATCTCTCCGCCTCCTCGTGAGCTAGCCTGACGAGGCCATGCCTGAGGAAGCTCTGTGTCGTCCGCCCCGCGAGGCTTGGCCCCTCGCGAGGGTCTTGAGTTGTGTTGGTGAAGATGGGCCGTGCTGGGCCCCCCTTTGAGCCACGCCGCAGGCCGCAGGCAGGCAAGTCTGGGGACCCCCGTTCCCAGAACACCGACAGTAGCCCCCAGGCCCAAGGCGCGCCCGGACTTGGCCGTGCAGGGAGGCGGAAGGGCAAGAGCGAAGCGCCGCGGGCCCTAACAGCCTGTGGCCTTAGGTGCCGCGCGGCAGTTGATTGGACATGGGCAGCACTGTTCCCCCACGCCCTCCTTATCTTGCGCCTTTCTAGGCGGACCCGTAGTCGTACACGGCCGTTCCCCTTTTATCGCTCGAGCGCTTCCTGTCCTTCCTCCACTCGAGCCCTGGTTTCTGTTTTCAATTCAATCTCGAATCCTTCCCCCCCCCCTTTCCTATCGCCATGGCCTCGACGAAGAAGGGAAGAGGGAGGAATCCCGTGTCTCCGTCTCGCCCGCCGCCGTTGGTGGCCCCCGCCGAGGGTTTGGGTAAGGTCAGCTTGGCTCTGGCCACCATCTTTAATGAATGTGGGAGAACGACGGCCTAGCCCGCGTCCCACTTCTCCATCGGCAGGATAGTTACCCAGGTCCCATATTTCGCCGACGCCCTGTGGGCAGGTCTGGTTCCCCCCTTTTCTGATTTCTTCAATGTCGTGCTCTCCCACTATCAGATCCACATGTTGCATCTGAGTCCTGGATCCATCACCCTCCTTTCGGTCTTCGCCTTCGTCTGCGAAGCCATGGTGGGCATCCCTCCTTCGGTTGCCTTGCTGCGCCACTTCTTCTTGCTGCATCTTGTCGACCCTACCCAATGTTGGGTGTGCGTAAGCTTCGTTACCACGCCAGAGACTGCCGCCTCTGGGATTGACTTCAAGCTCCCCCTGCCCGCGGTTGGGTTTCGCGAGCGGTGGCTGTATGTGGACGTAGGGGTGCCCAGCCCCTGCTAACAGAGCCGACCTCGCCTGCTGTTCCCAATTCGGGCTAGGGCCAGGTGGCGCTTGAGAGCCCCCGGCTCGTCTTCATCTGGTGCCGCTTCGCGCTCTTAAGGTCGCTTGGCGTGACAGCGCCCAAGGTGGTGAAGGAGTTCCTGCTATGACGCGTTGCTCCTCTTCAACGCCACTCTTGCCGGATGTGGGCCTTCTGTGGGTGCGAGGATAGTATGAGGCTCCAGGAAGAGGACCTGGCTCTTGAGGTGCTGAAGACGGCGCTCTTGACCCTGGCTCCTTTCCCTGATGAGTAAGCCTTCTCCTTTCCCTGCTCCTAATCCTTCCGTTGCTCTTACTGACCCTTGCTCCGCAGGCCCCTTCCAGCCGAGCTTGCTGAGACGGCTGAGGAGTCGTCCCCTTTGGCTTTGCCCCCTCCACCGTCCTCGAGCGCCCCAAGCAGCGGAGCCCTTGTGGCGAGGGCGATCGAAGAGGCGAACCATCCCGAGGCGTATCGTGGTCCCGCGCACCTCGCGATCCTCCTTCGCGATCCTTCTCGTGCCATAGCCAACCTGCCATGGGCTTCTCGCTTGGTCGTGGACTGCGATTGGCTGAGGCGCTTCCTGCGCTCTTCTCCTGAGGTCGGGCTGGCCCCAGGCCGGGCTTCTGACGCGGCGTGCCCGGCCGTCACAAGGGTGCCAGCCCCCAGCCCCCAGCCTGGAGGGGGAGCGCTGACCTGTAGCCCCCGACGCTTGCTTGGGGCAGATGATGGTGTGGGAGATGTTCTTGAGTGCGCTCGAGAGCGTCGCGCTCTCCGCCAAGGATTCCTTCGAAGGGCGACTGACGCAGTGAGCCTGCTTGGTGAGGAGCTTGCTGATGAAGACGTGTGCCTTGAGGCCGAGGGCCTGCGCCTGGCTGCAGAGAGGCGCGAGGTGGAGGGTGCCATTGCCCTTGCGCGCCGTCAGTGCGACCTTGATGAAGCAGAGGCCAAGGCGTTGTTGGTGGCCTCTCGGGAGGCCCAGTCTCGGGCTGCTGAGGAAGCTCGGGAGGCTGACCGGCGGCGAACGGCCGCAGAGGAGCGGGCTCGGGAGCTCCTGGCTTGGTGCCACTCGCTGGAGGAGCAGGTGGAGCTGCGTGAGGCAGCCCTCGCGTCGATGAGGGTGGCCTCCGGCGACTCGGCGGAGCTCCAGAAGTGTGAGGAGGCACTGACGCTGGAAGCCGCCGAACGTACCCGCGAGTACGAGCGTCTGGAGACGAGGGAGCGCTTGGTGACGCAGGCGGAGGACGATGTCGCTGCACAGGAAGCCCGTGTCCTGGAGGAGGTCGAACATCGGGTGGCGATGGCGCATTTGAACCTCGAGCACGAGTTCGAGGAGAAGCTGGGGTTGATCCGGGCCGAAGCCGAAGGCAGGACTGCTGCCCTGAGGGCCAAGCTGGAGGAGGTGACGTGGCGGGCCGATGCTTCCCGGGCCGCCCTTGAGGTGGCGCAAGGTGGGCTAACCACCTCCCAGGCTGAGGTGCTCCTTCTTCGCCAGCGGGTGGAGGAGGCTGAGGCCGTTGCGCGCCAGAATGCGGACGAGATACGTTAGCGGCGGCTCCTGGAGCATGAGCACGGCCCCATGCTGACCACGCTCCGGGAGAGGGCCAACGCGGCCTTGGGCAACATCTGCGAGGAGACCGTCGGCGAGCCGCACGCGGTTAACTACGCGGGCAATCTTCAATTCTTTACTGATGTGGTGACGCAGCTGGAGGCGCGGTCGATCAGGGCTGACAGGTTGGTGGAGGAGAGGAGCCGCGCCCTGCTCAGGCACGCCTTTTCTCGTGTCTTCAGCCATCTCCGGAGCATGGATCCCCACTTCGATTTCGACGCCGTCATCGCCCCAGTCCCCCAGGCCGTCCGAGGTGAGCTGGCGCACTGGGTGGAAGACCATGTGGAGGCTCTTATCAGGGCCTTCGCCTCGGACAACGACGACGCGATCGTGGCGGCCGACGAGGGCGGCGTGACAGGCGGCCCTGACGCCGCTGGTGGCAACGCGGGCAGCGGCGGCGAGTTCAGCGATGCCAGCAATGGCCCCGATGGCGCTCCTGAGGACGCATTGGGAGATTCATCCGACTGATTGTGCATCATTCCTGCTTACCTTGTATGAATAGAACTCAGGTTTTGGCCTGATAGCTGTGAGAGCATTTTGGAGGGGGAGCCCCTCATGTAAAACTTGTGTTTATCGTATCAGTAGGAGCTACATTGCCCATGCGCCCGCGCCAAGTGGTTGGCTTAAGCGACGCGCTGGTCGGCTAATTTACCTTTGTCCCGTGCTAGCCCTGGGGCAGCCCGCAGGAGGCTGTGGAGCCCGGAGTGTTTCCCGGTTGAATCCGTTGGACTTGCAGTAAGACGCCCTCCTGAGAGGACGCAGCAGCGGCAGTCTGGGCTGCGCGCAAGCTAGGCCTGACCCGGCTCGCGAGGGGCTCACGAGGGGAGGCAGCTGAGGCGAAGCGGTAACCGAAACGTGAGAAATTGCTCGAACGAGACTAAGCACCCCTTCCCCGAACACACGCAAATCTCAAATTCAAATCCAACTTGAATCCAGTGGGGGAAAGCGGCAACCAAAGGGAAGAGCAACAAAAGCAAACAAAAGGCCGCGTCCAGCACCTAGTCTAGTCTTGGACGTCTTCTCACCAGCGCGGAGCTAAGTGCTGCCACTGGGCATGGGAGGGAGCCCCAGGGCCTGAGGCCGGCACCCCTGAGACTCCGGGGCGTGTACAGCCCCACTCATTATTACGTGAGAGTGTCACGGGGCGGCGAGCTTCACAGGCACTGGGCCTTCTTCACAGGTACTAGTCTTGCTTCATATCGCCAGATGAGGGCCCCGCCTGCGCCACACTCTAGTGCCATTAGCAACGACCGGAAACCAGGACGCCGCCCGATGGGTTAGAGCGGTCGCCAGCGGTTCCCCCGACGACCACGGGTCCTCCACCGGGGGCAGGCCCTGGGGCACCACCCCAGCGGAGGGCCTACCTCCTGAGAACGCCTTGCTCCGAACGCCGTGGTGGCGATGTCGGATCCCTGCCTCTCTCCTGCAGCCCCCTGCGCCCTCCTCCCGAGGGGTAGGAGACTGTGGGAGCGGGGCAGCTGCTCGCTGCGACGACTTGCACCTCCCGCGATCCATGGTTAGCATATACCTGCTCCTGAAGAATTAGCGGTACCCGATAATCGTTGCCTCCAGCATGGCCAGTGGGACCGTCCCGGGGCTCCTGGAAAGGCTCAGCTTCTAGTGCCTCGTCCCCCCCAGCTTGGGCTGAGGAGCGAGCCTTGTCCATTCTCGTGAGGGTGTCCTTGGTCCATCATGAGGGGCACGTATTCCTCCGGCGTCGTCATCCCGAATGCCACGCCGTAATGCCCCGCATGCCACGCAGTCCTGCCTGACGCGCCCACCGTGGGGTGGCAGCGCGGCCGCCCACTAGGGCCACGAGTCGCATTGAGTCCTTCTTCTTCGCGGACCGGGGGCGGGGGTAGCGCCGCCGCCGGTCCGGCGCTGACAGCTTTGCTGGCGTCGGAGCAGCCTTGGAGCCCGCGGGCGTGCGCGGGGCCCCCGCTTGGGTCGCCCTGGGCTTGAGATGGGAGCTGGGTGGAGAAGGGGTGAGCCCCCGAGGCGGCGAAGCCCAGGAGCTCTGCCACTCGCTCCAGCAGCACGTCATGGCCGCCCTCCAGCAGTCTGCACTGCAGCAGCTCTCGGGCCACCGTGAGTGCGGCTCTCGAGTTCGCCTGCTCCCGGCGGGTGTACGGTGTCGCGGTCGCGGCGTGATTGGAGGCCCTTGCTGCCGACCGCGCCTGCCGCGGTGTAAGAGTTGTTGAAGCCTGTCCGCGTCGCTCGCAGCCCGCAGCGCCCTGCGGACCAAGAGCTGCCTGGGGCACAGGGTCGCCCGAGGCGAGCGGTTTTGCGCGGGCGGGCCACGCAGCCCATGGGTCTGGGTTGCCCTCCTGGTCGCCGGGCATGGTGATGACAACGCGATGGGGCAAGGAGCGGTGGAAGACGAATTCCGGCGCACCCCTACCTGGCGCGCCAAATGTCGGATTTCGGGTTCCGGCAGACCCTTGAGGTTCGAACACTGGGGTGCGCACGGAGATTTCGCCTCCTACCTACCTTCACCCCTCCGCCGCGCTAGGATCAAAGCTATGAAAAGAACAACACAAGGGACACAGGGTTTATACTGGTTCGGGCCACCGTTGTGGTGTAATACCCTACTCCAGTGTGTGGTGTGTGGATTGCCTCTTGGGCTGATGATGATGAACAATACAAGGGAGAACAGCCTCGCGAGGGTCTGTTCTTGGCTGGGGCGATGAACTGCTGGGAGGAGTTCAGCCACCTTTCTCTCTCTCTCCCTCTTTCCAACTGGTCGACCCTTTGCCATGTGGGTGTCCGGTCCTATTTATAGAGGCCCTGGTCCTCTTCCCAAATATTGAGCGGGAAGGGATCCAACAATGGCGGGCTAATTTTAAAGGGGACAACAAGTATCAGCTATCCTGACAAAAGTAGTCTTCGCCTGCACAAAGCTCTGGTGATGACGCCGTCTTGGGCCCCATGGTGACCTCCGTCTTGTAGTCCTCCTGGTCTTGGTATCGTTGCACCGAAATGGCAACCTTTGCCTGATGCCTCGGTACTCCGCGGCTGCGCTTGCCCCCTTTGCACCAAAGAGGAAAGGAGGACGCTGCGCGGACTGGCACCCGCCTGGCGCCCTGAGTCGTCATGGCTTGCGTCACGGGCACCTCGCGAGGTACCCCGCATTGATCTCTCCGCCTCCTCGTGAGCCAGCCTGACGAGGCCGTGCCTGAGGAAGCTCCGTGTCGTCTGCCCCGCGAGGCTTGGCCCCTCGCGAGGGTCTTGAGTTTGTGTTGGTGAAGATGGGCCGTGCTGGGGCCCCCTTTGAGCCACGCCGCAGGACACAGGCAGGCAAGTCTAGGGACCCCCGTTCCCAGAACGCCGACAACTCCTCCCCACCGGCGTATTCGTCTAGGACTCTTGTTATCCTTGGCCTTTGGTGCATTATATAAACCGAGGCCAGGCTAGTCGACAGAGAACATAAACATACAATCATACCATAGGCTAGCTTCTAGGGTTTAGCCTCTCTGATCTCGTGGTAGATCTACTCTTGTACTACCCATATCATCAATATTAATCAAGCAGGATGTAGGGTTTTACCTCCATCAAGAGGGCCCGAACCTGGGTAAAACATCGTGTTCCCTGCCTCCTGTTACCATCCGCCTTAGACGCACAGTTCAGGACCCCCTACCCGAGATCCTCCGGTTTTGACACCGACAAAGGGCAAACCTGACGAAGAGTAAACAATATCGGATTGCTTGAGAGCGTGTTGGGTAGGAGCCTCCTTGTGGTCATCCTCGAATTAGTAAACTTTCTACCGCACATGCGGGTAGGTATGATTTGGGGACACAAGGGAAGATGACCCTGAAAACACATGCATCAACTCGATAAATGAAAATGAATCCCATATGTGAAACTAATAATCTCCACAGGGTGAATATGATGTTAGAAATCTGTAGGAAGTAACTACCATCAGCACAGGAGGAGGTAGAAGAAACTAGAGGCCACTATTAGTTAAACCAGAGTAGCTCAATGGTAATTGAAATAATCCAGGATCCGACTATCTGACTGCGGCCCCCAAGGCATCAATTTGACCTTCTAGCCATCATTAATTAACCATGGATATGTAGAGTTACTACTTTTTTCTCAATCGTCAGCCAAGCATAGGAAAAATACCTCAGTACAGAGTTTCTTTCACTCAAAATTCAGGTCAGTATTTTTGGCGGTTATGTGCTAACTAAACGGGCTACGACCAAGAGCAATCATAGCTGATGAATAGCAGCACCACAATATTAGATAAAATGCATGCCTTTCCTAGAACATAACAAGCAAATTAATAAGCACTAAGTACATGCATTCGCCTTACTAGCAATGCTATAAATTAATATACGACTATCTACCTCCATGAAATCTATGGTTCTTTCTCCTTCTATGCACTTTCTTACAACAACATTTCCTTCCAAGATGACCACACTACTGAATGAGATTAAGTAAACTTTATTTATATAATAAAATGCATATAATTCTCTATCTAATGAATGAGGACAATACCAAACTCAATGACATATTCTTTGTTCTTCCTAATTGAATGATAAAATTTCATACCACCTAAAACTGAGCCTGGGTTGGACCGGACTTACTGGAGTGCGTGTGTGGGTTCCCTTTCAATCGATATCGCTAGTACTCCCACTACTTTCTTTTTATATCTTGGAGGTTTTATTTGGCTAGCGAACGCTCTTAGAGCCTCTCCAACGGCAATCGGCAAATTTACTCCTACATCCGTCCACGGACAAGGGGGTCAGTCCGCGGACATGGATGCGGGAGGCCGCCATCCAGCCATAGCTTCATACATCCGGCCTTCTTCATTTTTATAAGTCTGCACTATCAAATAGCCGCATACATAGGGTACATACGTTCAAATAGCCGCATGCAGCAGTAGTTCAAATTTAGAAAAGTTCAAATATTTTATCCCAACATTGATTTCCCCTTTAACCACCCACTGATTCTCAATCAGATCTTTCAGTTGCTTGTGAGTTGGTCGATACTTAATTTGTTGATGCATTTGAATAAACTCTTCAAATGTGACTGGATTCTGGTCTGGAAGTTGGATAGGAACACTCATGTTCTCAAATTCTAGAGCTGCGACAGCATAGTCACCCTCATCCTCGATGATTATGTTCTGCATGATCACACAACATGTCATCACCTCCAACAAGGTTTAGCAGGTCCACGAACAATTACAAAATAGGCATGTAGAACTCCAAATGCCCTCTCGACATCCTTTCTAGTTTCTTCTTGTCTTTGGGCAAAGTGAGCCTTTTTCTAGACAACTGGGTTAGAGATGGCACTGAAAAAGGTAGCCCGCGGAGGATAGATACTGTCAACCAGATAGTAGCCCATATTGTACTCATGTCCAGTGGTAAGGAGGAGCTTTTCCTTCAGCCAGCCTTGCAAACAACGGTGATCGTTGCAACACATTTATGTCATTGTGAGACTCGGGCATGCCAAAGAAGGCATGTCAAATCCAAAGATCTTGTGATGCAACTGCTTCAAGAATTATGGTGGGCTTCTTAACATGACCATGATATTGCCCTTGTAAATCCTTCGGGCAGTTCTTTAATTCCCAATGCATGCAGTCAAGATATCCAAGCAAACCTGGCCACCCTCTTGCTTCTGAGATCACTAAGAGCCTCTCAGTGTACGCCACAGTTGGTTATATCAAGTCCTGAGGTCCGAGCACCTCGATCATGACAGTTGGAAACCTAACCATGGCATCTACACATGTGCTCTCAGACATTCATAGGTACTTTTCCCATGAATCAGCGGTCATGCCATATGCAAGCATCTGGAGTGCGGTCATGCACTTCTGGTAACCAGAGAACCCAATCGTTCCCACACCGTCCTTCTTCAGGATGAAGTAGTCATCATAGGACCGGACGCCATGGTACAAACGATCGAAGGCAGTCTTGCGCATCCGAAAATGCTAGCAAAAATGGTTAGTGAAGAGTGCATCGGGGGCAAAGTAGTCGGCCATCAGTGTTAAATGTCCATGCGCCCTATTGCAGATGAGCACTCGATGGCCCTTGATCGAGCTCTTGAAATTGAGAAGATGCTCCTCCGCACACTCCGCATCTTCAAGGACCGACTACATCATCGTCGTCTCATTGAAGTACTCCTTGTCATCTGATGAGTCGTCGGACAACTCAACATACTGCTCATATATGTACTCCAAATCAGAATCCATTGCTAGAAAGAAGAAGGGGAAACTGTTTATAGCTTCGGTGATTCACCAAACGGTTGTCGGGCATGGTGAGTATAGAAGTAGCGGATGGTACCTCATGGGGCGGTCGGAGGACAGGGGTTGAACGGCGATGGAGGAGAAGCGGGGTGGAGCCCTACTGGAGCGCTAGAGGTGATCGAGTAGAGTTCTGGCAGGGGTGTGACATGGTGGCCGGGGCGGTGGAGCGGCGGCGAAGGCAAAAGAGAAAGAAGAAAGAAGAGAAAATGGGAAGGATGGAGGCACGGGGTCCAGGAAGGGTTTTGGTTTAGGCAAAGACATGTACAGCCGCGACACAGTAACCAAGATGATAAAAATTACAAGTTTTTATGAAATGTTATTCATCTGAAACCAAGCTTAAATTTTCAAGATTATCAAAATGTGTGAATCTACACTCTAAAATATGTATATATACATCTATATGTAGTCCATGTTGAAATCTCTAAATGGTCTTATATTTAGAAACGAGGGGAGTATCAAGCAATCTTGGAATAATTTCTCATTGTTGTGTTCACATTTAAACTACAGAATGAACATCCATATGTATAGAAAGGACATTTGATACGTCTCCAATGTATCTATAATTTTTTATTGCTCCATGCTATATTATCTATTGTTTTAGGCAATATTGGGGCTTTATTATCCACTTTTATATTATTTTTGGGACTAACCTATTAACCGGAGGCCCAGCCTAGGTTTGCTGTTTTATGCCTATTACAGTGTTTCGAAGAAAAGGAATATCAGACGGAGTCGAAACGGAACGAAATCAACTGGAGAAGTTATTTTTGGAAGGAAACACACCTGATGGACTTGGACCCTACGTCGGGGGAGACACGAGGTGCTCACGAGGGTGGGGGCGCCCCCCTAGGGTGCGCCCCCTGTCTCGTGGGGCCCCCGTGGCTCCTCCGACATCCTCCCTGCACCCATATATATCCACGTACCCTAAAACTTCCAGAACGCATATTAGATCGGGAGTTCCGCCACCAGAAGCCTCCGTAGCCACCGAAAACCAATCTAGACCCGTTCCGGCACCCTGCCGGAGGGGGCAATCCCTCTCCGGTGGCCATTTTCATCATCCGAGTGCTCTCCATGACGAGGATTGAGTAGTTCTCCCTCGGGGCTGAGGGTATGTACCAGTAGCTATGTGTTTGATCTCTCTCTCTCTCGTGTTCTTGATTTGGCACGATCTTGATGTATCGCGAGCTTTGCTATTATAGTTGGATCTTATGTTTCTCCTCCCCCTCTTCTCTCTTGTAATGAATTGAGTTTCCCCTTTGAAGTAATCTTATCGGATTGAGTCTTTAAAGATTTGAGAACACTTGATGTATGTCTTGCCGTGGATATCTGTGGTGACAATGGGATACCATGTGCCACTTGATGTATGTTAAGGTGATCAACTTGCGGGTTTCGTGACATTGGGAACCTATGCATAGGGGTTGGCACACGTTTTCGTCGTGATTCTCTGGTAGAAACTTTGGGGCACTCTATGAGGTTCTATGTGTTGGTTGAATAGATGAATCCGAGATTGTGTGATGCATATCGTATAATCATACCCACGGATACTTGAGGTGACATTGGAGTATCTAGGTGACATTAGGGTTTTGGTTGATTTGTGTCTTAAGGTGGTATTCTAGTACGAACTCTAGGGCTGTTTGTGACACTTATAGGAATAGCCCAACGGATTGATTGGACAGAATAACTTTGAGGTGGTTTCGTACCCTACCATAATCTCTTCGTTCGTTCTCCACTATTAGTGACTTTGGAGTGACTCTTTGTTGCATGTTGAGGGATAGTTATGTGATCCAATTATGTTAGTATTGTTGAGGGAACTTACACTATCGAATGTATGAACCCTAGGCCTTATTTCCTATCATTGCAATAACGTTTACACTCACTTTTATCATTATTTACCTTGCTGTTTTTATTATTTCAGATTACAAATACCTTTATCTACCATCCATATACCACTTCTTTCACCATCTCTTCGCCGAACTAGTGCACCTATACAATTTACCATTGTATTGGGTGTGTTGGGGACACAAGAGACTCTTTGTTATTTGGTTGCAGGGTTTCTTGAGAGAGACCATCTTCATCCTACGCCTCCTACGGATTGATAAACCTTAGGTCATCCACTTGAGGGAAATTTGCTACTGTCCTACAAACCTCTGCACTTGGAGGCCCAACAATGTCTACAAGAAGAAGGTTGTGTAGTAGACATCAAGCTCTTTTCTGGCGCCGTTGCTAGGGAGGTTAGCGCTTGAAGGTATATCTTTAGATCTTGCAATTGAGTCTTTTAATTTCTTGTTTTATCACTAGTTTAGTCTATAAAAGAAAACTATAAAAAATGGAATTAAGTTTGTCTCATACGCTTCACCTTTTTAATATCTTTCGTGAGTATGATGGAAAGGATAATTGTGCTCAAGTGCTAGAAGAAGAAATCTATAAAATGTTTGGCACTAAATATTTTAATGATGAGCATGATTGCAATGTTGTTAGTATGAATTCCTTGAATATCCATGATGCTAATGATATGCAAAGCCACAAGCTTGGGGAAGCTATGTTTGATGAAGATGATATTTTTTGTCCCCCAAGTTTTGATGAGAAAATTTATTATGATGAAAGCATGCCTCCTATCTATGATGATTATTGTGATGACACGTATGCTTTAAATAATAATAATAACAATGAAACTTGTCATCTTGATTTCAATTTTCAATCACATGATAATTATTTTGTCGAGTTTGCTCCCACTATTATTCATGAGAAGAATTTTGCTTATGTGGAGAGTAATAAATTTTCTATGCTTGTAGATCATGAAAAGAATGCTTTAGGTACTGGTTATAATGTTAAATTCATTCATGATGCTACTGAAAATTATTATGAGGGAGGAATATATGCTTGTAGGAATTGCAATAATATCAAGTTTCCTCTCTATGTGCTTAAAGTTTTGAAGTTATGCTTGTTTTACCTTCCTATGCAAGTTGATTATTGTTCCCATAAGTTGTTTTCTCACAAAATCCCTATGCATAGGAAGTATGTTAGACTTAAATTTGCTAGTCATATTCTTCATGATGCTCTCTTTATGTTTCAATTATTATCTTTTATGTGAGCATCGTTGAAATCATCAAGCCTAGCTAGGGGCGTTAAACGATAGCGCTTGTTGGGAGGCAACCCAATTTTATTTTTGTTCCTTTCTTCTTGTTCCTGTTTAGTAATAAATAATTCATCTAGCTTCTGTTTAGATGTGGTTTTATGCTTTCAATTAGTGTTTGTGCCAAGTAGAACCTTTGGGAAGACTTAGGGAAAGTCTTGTTGATCATGCTGTCAAAAACAGAAACTTTAGCGCTCACGAGAATTGCTGCCATTTTTATTTGGAGAGTGATATTTAGCTAATTATTTTTTCAGATGATTAATATATAAATTCCTCAGGTCCAGAAATTTATTTGAGAATTTTATGAGTTACAGAAGTATACTTTTGATCCATATTACTACAGACTGTTCTGTTTTTGAGAGATTCTGTTTTTCATGTGTTGTTTACTTATTTTGATGAATCTATGGCTAGTAAAATAGTTTATAAACCATAGAGAAGTTGTAATACAGTAGGTTTAACACCAATATAAATAAAGAATGAGTTCATTACAGTACCTTGAAGTGGTGATTTACTTTCTTATACTAACGGAGCTTACGAGTTTTCTACTTTAAGTTTTGTGTTGTGAAGTTTTCAAGTTTTGGGTAAGGATTCGATGGACTATGGAATAAGGAGTGGCAGGAGCCTAAGCTTGGGGATTCCCAAGGCACCCCAAGGTAATATACAAGGACACCAAAAAGCCTAAGCTTGGGGATGCCCCGGAAGGCATCCCCTCTTTCGTCTTCGTTCATCGGTAACTTTACTTGGAGCTATATTTTTATTAGCCACATGATATGTGTTTTCTTTGGAGTGTCAATTTATTTTGTTAGGATTTGCTTGCTTTTATTTATAACAATGTTTTGCATCTTTTATTTCAATAAAATTGGCATTGATAGCCTTTACTATGCCTATGTTACAAGTATACATGTTGCTGTTTGAAAACAGAAAGTTTACCGCTGTTGCAATAATTCCCTAGAAAAGTCAGAATGTGATAAAATGTTGAAACCTTTTGCATATTAAGATCTTATAAATTTACTACAGTGTAATTTTTTTCATAATTTTTTGAGCTAGGGAAGTATGGATGTTGTGGCATTCTTTACAGACTATCCTGTTTAGGCAGATTGCTGTTATGTTTGCATTGTTTGCATAAGTTTGCTTCTTTAATGATTCTATTTGAGGATAGGGATATTAAATATGCAGAGGCATTTAGTATGCAATGTTTAATAATAATTTTAGTGATTTGCTACAGTAGAGTATGATAAGGTTTTTGCAATGGTTTATGCTAACTTATCTCACGAGTCCTTGTTGAGTTTTGTGTGGATGAAGCTTTTGAGATTTAGGGAGACCGTGATATGAGAGGAATTAAGGATACACAAAAGCTCAAGCTTGGGGATGCCCAAGGCACCCCAAGATAATATTTCAAGAAGTCTCAAGCATCTAAGCTTGGGGATACCTCAGTTGGCATCCCACCTTTCTTCTTCAACAACTATCGGTTAGTTTCGGTTGATCCTAAGTTTTTGCTTCTTCACATGATGTTTGCTATTCTTAGATGTCATTTTATTTTGCTTTGTTTGCTGTTTGAATAGAGTACCAAGATCTTAAATTATTAAATGTTAGAGAGTCTTCACATAGTTGCATAATTATTCGACTACTCATTGATCTTCACTTATATCTGCCGGAGTAGTTTGTCATTTGCTCTAGTGCTTCACTTGTATCTTTTAGAGCATGGTGATAGTTTTATTTTGAAGAAATAGATGAACTCTCATGCTTCACTTATATTATTTTTAGAGTCTTAAATATCATGGTAATTTGCTTAAAATCCTAATATGCTAGGTATACAAGATTAATAATAAAATTCTCTTATGAGTGTGTTGAATACTAAGAGAAGTTTGATACTTGATAATTGTTTTGAGATATGGAGATGGTGATATTAGAGTCATGCTAGTTGAGTAGTTGTGAATTTGAGAAATAATTGTGTTGAAGTTGTGATTCCTGTAGCATGCACGTATGGTGAACCGTTATGTGATGAAGTCGGAGCATGATTTATTTATTGATTGCCTTCCTTATGAGTGGCCGTCGGGGACGAGCGATGGTCTTTTCCTACCAATCTATCCCCCTAGGAGCATGCGCGTAGTACTTTGTTTTGATAACTAATAGATTTTTGCAATAAGTATGTGAGTTCTTTATGACTAATGTTGAGTCCATGGATTATACGCACTCTCACCCTTCCACCTTTTCTAGCCTCTCTAGTACCGC
This sequence comes from Triticum aestivum, assembly GCF_018294505.1. Lineage (NCBI taxonomy): Eukaryota > Viridiplantae > Streptophyta > Magnoliopsida > Poales > Poaceae > Triticum > Triticum aestivum. The sequence continues at coordinate 609,741,379 of NC_057800.1, forward strand.
GCAACTTTCGCCGGTACCATAAACCCACCATATACCTTCCTCAAAACAACCACCATACCTACCTATTATGGCATTTCCATAGCCATTCCGAGATATATTGCCATGCAACTTTCCACCATCTAGTTCATCATGACACATCCATCATTGTCATATTGCTTAGCATGATCATGTAGTTGACATCGTATTTGTGGCAAAGTCACCGTTCATACTTCTTTCATACATGTCACTCATGCATCATTGCACATCCCGGTACACCGCCGGAGGCATTCATATAGAGTCATATCTTGTTCTAAGTATCGAGTTGTAATTCTTGAGTTGTAAGTAAATAGAAGTGTGATGATCATCATTCAATAGAGCATTGTCCCAAAAAAGAGAAAGGCCAAATAAAAAAGAAAGGCCAAATAAAAAAGGCCAAACAGAAAAGGGGCCCAAAAAAATAAAAAAATAAAAGGGACAATGCTACTATGCTTTTACCACACTTGTGCTTCAAAGTAGCACCATGTTCTTCATATAGAGAGTCTCTTATGTTGTCACTTTCATATACTAGTGGGAATTTTCATTATAGAACTTGGCTTGTATATTCCAATGATGGGCTTCCTCAAATTACCCTAGGTCTTCATGAGCAAGCAAGTTGGATGCACACCCACTTAGTTTCTTTTTCAGCTTTCATATACTTATAGCTCTAGTGCATCCGTTGCATGGCAATCCCTACTCACTCACATTGATATCTATTGATGGGAACCTCCATAGCCCGTTGATACGCCTAGTTGATGTGAGACTATCTTCTCCCTTTTGTCTTCTCCACAACCACCATTCTATTCCACCTATAGTGTTATGTCCATGGCTCACGCTCATGCATTGCGTGAAGATTGAAAAAGTTTGAGAACATCAAAAGTATGAAACAATTGCTTGGCTTGTCATCGGGGTTGTGCATGATTTAAATATGTTGTGTGGTGAAGATGGAGCATAGCCAGACTATATGATTTTGTAGGGATAGCTTTCTTTGGCCATGTTATTTTGAGAAGACATAATTGCTTAAGTTAGTATGCTTGAAGTATTATTATTCTTATGTCAATATGAACTTTTGTCTTGAATCTTATGGATCTGAATATTCATACCACAATTAAGAAGAATTACATTGAAATTATGCCAACTAGCATTCCACATCAAAAATTATCTTTTTTATGATTTACCTACTCGAGGACGAGCAGGAATTAAGCTTGGGGATGCTTGATACGTCTCCAACGTATCTATAATTTTTGATTGCCCCATGCTATATTATCTACTGTTTTAGGCAATATTGGGCTTTATTATCCACTTTTATATTATTTTTGGGACTAACCTATTAACCGGAGGCCCAGCCCAGATTTGCTGTTTTATGCCTATTTCAGTGTTTCGAAGAAAAGGAATATCAGACGGAGTCAAAATGGAACGAAATCAACTGGAGAAGTTATTTTTGGAAGCAAACGCACCTGATGGACTTGGACCCTACGTCAGGGAAGACACGAGGTGCTCACGAGGGTGGGGGGCGCCCCCCCTAGGGTGCGCCCCCTGTCTCGTGGGGCCCCCGTGGCTCCTCCGACGTCCTCCCTGCACCCATATATATCCACGTACCCTAAAACTTCCAGAACGCACATTAGATCGGGAGTTCCGCCGCCAGAAGCCTCTGTAGGCACCAAAAACCAATCTAGACCTGTTCTGGCACCCTGCCGAAGGGGGCAATCCCTCTCCGGTGGCCATCTTCATCATCCTGGTGATCTCCATGACGAGGAGGAAGTAGTTCTCCCTCGGGGCTGAGGGTATGTACCAGTAGTTATGTGTTTGATCTCTCTCTCTCTCGTGTTCTTGATTTGGCACAATCTTGTTGTATCGCGAGCTTTCCTATTATAGTTGGATCTTATGTTTCTCCTCCCCCTCTTCTCTCTTGTAATTAATTGAGTTTCCCCTTTGTAGTAATCTTATCGGATTGAGTCTTTAAAGATTTGAGAACACTTGATGTATGTCTTGTCGTGGATATCTGTGGTGACAATGGGATACCACGTGCCACTTGATGTATGTTAAGGTGATCAACTTGCGGGTTTCGTGACATTGGGAACCTATGCATAGGGGTTGGCACACGTTTTCGTCGTGATTCTCCGGTAGAAACTTTGGGGCACTCTATGGGGTTCTATGTGTTGGTTGTATAGATGAATCTGAGATTGTGTGATGCATATCGTATAATCATACCCACGGATACTTGAGGTGACATTGGAGTATCTAGGTGACATTAGGGTTTTGGTTGATTTGTGTCTTAAGGTGTTATTCTAGTACGAACTTTAGGGCTGTTTGTGACACTTATAGGAATAGCCCAACGGATTGATTGGAAAGAATAACTTTGAGGTGGTTTCGTACCCTACCATAATCTCTTCGTTCGTTCTCCGCTATTAGTGACTTTGGAGTGACTCTTTGTTGCATGTTGAGGGATAGTTATGTGATCCAATTATGTTAGTATTGTTGAGGGAACTTACACTAGCGAAAGTATGAACCCTAGGCCTTATTTCCTATCATTGCAATACCGTTTACGCTCACTTTTATCATTAGTTACCTTGCTGTTTTTATTATTTCAGATTACAAATACCTTTATCTACCATCCATATACCACTTGTTTCACCATCTCTTCGCCGAACTAGTGCACCTATACAATTTACCATTGTATTGTGTGTGTTGGGGACATAATAGACTCTTTGTTATTTGGTTGCATGGTTGCTTGAGAGAGACCATCTTCATCCTACGCCTCCTACGGATTGATAAACCTTAGGTCATCCACTTGAGGGAAATTTTCTACTGTCCTACAAACCTCTGCACTTGGAGGCCCAACAACGTCTACAAGAAGAAGGTTGTGTAGTAGACATCAACGTCCTTTGAGAGAATCCTCTCCTGCTCACATTTGAGTTCTGCTCATTGTGTCCATTTTTACCGCAGTCATCACAAGCAAGAGATAAGTTGTACTGTGGTTCGATGATCATCGCAGCCTTCCGCCAACAAGGCAAATAGCTCCTAAACTGGATTTGAAACCTCCAAATTTAGCCATCACAGCTTCTCATGCGTCACAGGCTCCATAAGTTTCACAAAGAATTGCCTGCTTTCTGGCTTGATCAGGAAAACAACTGTGTCTTGTCACAAGCATGCGTAGCAGCATGTATACATATGCACATTTTGTAAACAGATTTCACGAATGCAAAATCTACAATAGAATAGCCCTATACAAAATGAGTAAATTGGACATTTGTCCCTTAACTCTATGTGACACGAAAAAGCAAAATACGGACTTCATGAAAAATGACACTACAATAGAGCAGTCTTTGACTCTTCAGTTTAGATTTTATACATGCATATAGAGTACGACACTCCAGATCTCTAGAGAGGCATTAGTGATTCTTCTCATCAAGCATGTCAAAAAGTATAATGGGATAACTAGCTAGATTAGGATTTATAACTCCAGATACTTCCTTGGCAACCCTCGCACCATCCTCTCTTCATCCTCGACGATGACATGTACCTAGGGTAGGGTCCTAGGCCTGACCTACATGCCCTACCCAAGGACACTACATAAGGGGCCAAGGCCTACAAAGTTAGAAAGGAGATACCGACTGAAATCACCACCGAGTGCAACTCACTCGACAGAAGATCCACTCGGTTGTCCCACTTCCACTCAACCGCCGTAATTCACTCGGAGTATCTGGTTTCACTCGAAGAACAGAAGACCTAGAGCCAACCCAGGATGGAAACGGTCAGGAAATCACTCCGTCGCTATAAAGACCATTAAACACGGTGTTTCCAGTAACGTTCGTGTCTTTACTCTCTCATTGAACCCTTGAGTAACAGAGGGCAACGAAGGGGCCAACAGACTCTATATAAGCCGCCCCTCTCCTCCTGCACAAGGGTTCGTACCCCCTGTAACTCAACACTCCAATCAAACAAATCCTCTGTGGCACCGAGATGTAGGGCTATTACCTCCTCCGAGAGGGGCTTGAACTCGTAAATCCGAGTGTACAATCTCGCCATAGCTAGACTCTGCCCTCTCCTACGTAGCCCCTACCTCTATTGTCAGATCTATTCCCACGACAGTTGGCGCCCACCGTAGGGCAGGCGTCTAAGCGACTTCCGGCAAGGTTGCGTTCTTCGAACTTCATCGACATGGTTTCCGTTGGTGGATTGTCTCTTGGCTGCAAGATCCGTCTCGGCGTGCTTAGTATCATCGATAATGATTCGGCCTGGCTCCAGGAAGCCCCCTCGACGTTGAGGCGCTCCCTATTCACAGGGCGGTGCACTTTCCGTGCGAGTGCCTGCGGTGTCCTCTTGCGGCAGCCGTCGACTCAGTATCGGTCGGCTCCGGTGGCGTCTTCCTTCCCCACTGCTCGACATCGCAAGCGATCCGGTCGCTCGCGGCTCTAGTGATGGGTGAAGCACGTGGTGGTTCATCAGTCATCCACACCTCAGATCGCGGCAATCGAGCCCGATGAGTCCCTTTACAGCTCGTTTGATCTGTCGACTGGTCACTCAGATACATTTTTCGAGTGCGAAAGCAATGATACCGCGGAGGAAGTCCTGATGGTTGCCCCCAGCGTAGCCCATTAGGATTTCCTCGTGGTGGAGGCGAAAGCGGTGGTCCGTCGCATGGCAATGACGAGTACTACCCGCAAGCCCTCACTGCAAAACAGAGAGAAGAACTGCAGCGTAGGAATGGGCAGGTTCTCCAGACCCCCATCATTGGGGAGACTGCCGAGGCTCAGGCTTTGGAGGCCGCAGGTGTAGCCACTCTGGCTGAACATGCACACCTGGAGGATCTTCTGAAGTCACTCGACGACCGCGCTCGCAGACGACTCCCAAGTTCCAGTCGACGGTAGCGGCAATTGTTCCCGACTGGATCTCGAGATGAGTGTGTGGTATACCGCACTCCTATCCAAAATGTTGCATCAGTCGCGCATATTGCAGATTCGATCCAACCATCCCATTTCGAGGTTGGAAGAGGCCTAGAGCAGATTCGGACGCTGCTCAAAGTGGTTGGAGAGCAAAATTTGGTTGTTTTTAAGTCGCACAATAGGATCCACAGCAGGTCTGTTAGAGCAGACACGGTCCAGTATCCTCACAGCCTAAGATCTCCTCTGTGGCATGAAGATCGTGGTTATCACTAGGACCAGTACCTGAATCGAGGCCACGGGCAGTTTGATCCTCGATATCACCCTGATGACCGCTGTCGAGTGCCTACGCCCCCTCCGAGGGGTGGTTCATACGCGCCCCGGCGGTATGATGATAGGCGCCCATATGGTGATGAGCGGAGGATTCCAGACGACCCCCGAGAGCCTGGGTTTGATGCAAGGCCAGTCCTCGTGTAGGGCCTGGTTGAGAGAGGCATGGCTAACTGAGAGGTCCTAGACAGGGATCGCCTGAGTGGAAGCAGAGCGTTTGTTTCTGGGCCTAAGTGTTTCAGTAGGGCCATTCGAGCTGCTTAGATTCCTCCCAACTTTAGGTTGGCCACAGGCGTGAGTAAGTTCACTGGCGACTCAAAGCTAGATACGTGGTTAGAAGATTACCGAGTGGCTGTGCAAATTGGTGGATGCAATGATGATGTGGCCATGAAGCACCTGCCCTTGATGCTTGAAGGCTCGGCCCAGGCGTGGTTGAACCAATTGGCTCCCGCCAACATATACTGTTGGGAAGACTTGGCCCGAGTGTTTATCAAAACATTTGAAGGCACTTGCAAGAGACCTGCTGGGCTGACTGAGTTATAGCACTGCGTCCATAAGCCAAATGAAACTTTGAGGGATTACATTCAGTGTTGGACCACGCTTCACCATGTGGTGCAGAATGTTTCAGAGCACCAGGCAGTCTGCGCCTTCAAGGAAGGTGTCTGGTACAGATAGCTCATACTAAAATTTGGTCGATCTGGCGCCTTGTCCATGAAACAAATGATGGTGATAGACACTTGGTATGCAAATGGCAAAGAAGAGGACTGGCTCCATAGTGGTAAAGGAAAAGCTACAAATCCTAACACCGGAGGCGGGAATCCAGTCGGAAGCAGAAGCACAAAGCTGAGGCCGCTAGCCAAGCAGAAACCATACTGGTGGCGCATCAATGCAAGTTCAAAGGGAAGGCCAAAGAGCAGTGGATTCCTAAGAAGAAGAGAGACCAATTAGGTCAGGATGTCTTAGATCTACCATGTGCCATTCACACAAAGAAAGACGAATAGGGTAACCTGATTTTACCCAAGCATACCACTTGACTGTGCAGACTCTACCGGCGTTCTGGGAACGGGGGTCCCTAGACTTGCCTGCCTGCGGCCTGCGGCGTGGCTCAAAGGGGGGCCTAGCACGGCCCGTCTTCACCAACACAGACCCAAGACCCTCGCGAGGGGCCAAGCCTTGCCGGGCGGACGACGCGGAGCTTCCTCAGGCATGGCCTCATCAGGCTGGCTCGCGAGGAGGCGGAGAGATCAAGGCGGGGTACCTCACGAGGTGCCCGTGATGCAAGCCATGACGACCAAAGGCGCCAGGCGGGTGCCAGCCCGCGCAGCGTCCTCCTTTCCTCTTTGGTGCAAAGGGAGCAAGTGCAGCCGCGGAGTACCGAGGCATCAGGCAAAGGTTGCCATTTCGGTGCAACAAGACCAAGACCAGGAGGACTGCAAGACGGAGGTCATTGTGGAGCCCAAGACGGCGTCACCACCAGAGCTTTGTGTAGGCGAAGACTACTTTTGTCAGGATAGCTAGTACTAGCTGTCCCCTTCAAATTAGCCTGCCATTGTTGGCTCCCTTCCCGCTCGATATTTGGGAAGAGGACCAAGGCCTCTATAAATAGGACCAGCCACCCACAGAACAAGAGAGAGAGAATGAGGGAAGAGAAAAAAGACGAGAGAAGGAAAAGAGAAGGGGAGAGAGAGAGAAGGGTGACTGAACTCCCCCAGCAGTTCATCGCCCCAGCCAAGAGCAGACCCTCGCGAGGCTGTTCTTCCTTGTATTGTTCATCATCATCAGCCCAAGAGGCAATCCACCACACCACACACTGGAGCAGGGTATTACACCACAACGGTGGCCCGAACCAGTATAAACCCTGTGTCATTCGTGTTGTTCTTTCCATAGCTTAGATCTTAGCAAGGCGGAGGGGTGCAGGTAGGTAGGAGGCGAAATCTCCGCACGCACCCCAGTGTTCGAACCTCAAGGGTCTGCCGGAACCCGAAATCCGACATTTGGCGTGCCAGGTAGGGGTGCGCCGGAATTCGTCTTCCACCGCCCCGTTCTCCTCCGACCATCGCGCCCATGTGTGATGTTAGTCGGGCCCGCGCCGAGCGCCGGGCCGCTGTCGCTTCCCGTGTCGCCTAGACGGCTCCTGTCGGTGGGCGTCCTCACCGTTCCCCGTCACCTGCCGTCAACGCCGCCACCGGCCCGGCGGGGGACGAGCATCAAGCATCGTCTCAGCATCCGTCCATGCAACAAGACGGCCGCACCGCTACTCCCTCGCTCACCCCAGCTGGTTCTTCGTCCCGCGCGCTCCGCGCACCCATGGAGGCTCGAGTTGCACTCAACGCGGCAAACGAGCTCCTGCGCTACCGTCCCGTTGACGACGTCTATGAAGAATGGCTCGACCGCGTCGCCGAGCTCGTCCGCGCCGCAGGGGGCTCTCCTGCGCCGTCCGCTCCGCTGCACCGCACCCCGCCCCGCGCGGGCGACGAACCTCCGGCGGCGCCCCGGCCACCTCCTCCACAAGAAGGCGGCATGGCTCCAAGGCGCGTGGCCCCTGGGCGGAACCCGCTCCGTCAGGTGCCAGCGCGGCAAGAGCAGAGCTGCCAAGAAGTCCCTCGCCCGCAAGAAGCTGCCCGGGGGCTCCCTGCTCCAGCACGTCGCGACCATGCTCCTGCTCCCGCACGTCAAGACCCAGCTGCAGCACGTGGGGACATGCAAGACCAAGCTCTCCGTCACCCAAGGCCTCCCGTGGCCACAGCAGGCTGCCGTGCCTTCACCACCGAGCTACGCAGCGTCGCGTGGCCCTGCAAGTTCAAGCCGGACCTGCCTCCTCGTTACGACGGCACGGCTGACCCTGCGGAGTTCCTCCGGCTCTATGAGCTGGGCACCGAAGCTGCCAACGGAGACAAGAAGGTCATGGCGAACTGGTTTCCCATGGCGCTCAAGGACGGGGCCCGCACCTGGCTCCTGAACCTGGCTCCAGGCACGATCTCCTCCTGGGACGAGATGCGCACCCGCTTCATCGCCAACTTCCAAGGTACTCGCGACCGGCCACCCGCCGTGAGCGACATGCGCCGCATCAAGCAACAACCCGGGGAGACCCTGCAGAAGTACATCCAACGCTACAACAACGCATGCCTCAAGATTCCCAAGGTGACTAAGGAGGCCATCATCTCAGCCTTCTCCGATGGCGTGCACGATGTCAAGATGAAGGAGGAGCTGGCGATGCATGAAGACCTATGCACTTCCTTGGAGCTGTTCAACTTGGCGACCAAGTGCGCCAGGGCTGAGGAAGGGCGTCTCTCCCTCCTTGAGCTGCCTGCCGTAGACCCAGAAGAGAAGAAGCCCAAGGACGTGAAGCGCAAGGGGGCTGCCGTGCTCGCGGGAGAACCAGACACCAAGCGGGGAAGAGATCAGCCCGAACCAGACACCACGACCTCCACACCCACAACACCAACAAATGTCAAGAGCTCCGAGCCGTGCGAGAAGGAAGGATCGGCCGTCGCCCCGACCGCGGTGACTAGGGATACGGTCGAGGAGGAGGAAGGAACGCAGGACGCTGGGAAGACCGTGGCCCGCGCCAAGGGTGGCGCGATCAACCTCGCGAGGATCGCTGGCAAGACCCGCCTCGCGAGGGAGACTGGAGGGATCAGCCTCGCGAGGATCGCCCGCATGGCAACGCAGGCCTCCCTCCGCTGCCGCCGCAGCCAAGGAGAAACGAGGACTGCCACCAAGACGAGGGGGCTGGGGGCTTCCAGGAGCCGCGCGCGATCGCCTGCATCCTGGGTGGGGCTCAGACCCCAGCCTCTCAACACATCTTCAAGCAGTTCGCCCACGAAGTGAATGCAGTCCTCCCCAGGCTTGAAGCCACGCGCCCTCTCAGGTGGTCGGCGTGCGCCATCACGTTCAGCTCAGCATATCAGCTCAAGTGTGCGGCTACAGCCGGAGTCCTCCCGATGCTTTGTTCCCCAATCATCAGCAACATGGTGGTCACCAGGACCCTCATCGATGGCGGGGCAAGGCTCAACGTCCTGTCCGTGGAAACATTCAACAATCTCCAAGTGCCCTACAGCCAGCTTCAGCCAACCAAGCCCTTCTTCGGAATCACCGACGGCTCCACGGTCCCGATTGGGCAGGTCCGCCTCCCTGTCACCTTCAGGGCACGCGACAACTACCGCACCGAGCTCATCGACTTCGACGTCGCTCACATTCGCCTGCCGTACAACACCAACCTTGGGTACCCAGCGCTGGCCAAGTTCATGGCCGTAACTCACCACGGCTACAACATCCTCAAGATGCCAGGAAGTGGCAGAGTCATCACGGTGCCCTGTGAAGAGAAGGACGCGGTGTGTTCCCTGGAACGAGCCTTTCAGGACGTGTCACTGGAAGACCCGGATCGCGGAAGCAGGAGGCTTCCCGAGACCGCCCCCAAGAAGAAGAAGACATCGTCCGGCCCGGTCCCTCAGGAGGCAGGCCCCTCTGGGCCCGTGCCTGCCCAGGGGGAACCTCCTTCCGTCGCATAGGAAAGCGCGCCCGGCGCCCTCCTCAGGCAGGGCTCGGGGGAGGCGCTTGGGCACCACATGGAGGCGTGCTTCGAAGCACATTTCCCTCAAGAAGGAGTAAGGCAAGGAGAGCCAGACCCTCAGGAGTTCGTCAGCAAGGCCATTCAGGAGCTACAGGAGTCAAGGGTCATGAAAGGCGGCCGCCGTCTACCAGCAGTGGCTCCCCATCCAGGCAAGGATGGTGGGCTGCCCGTCTGCATCGACATACCAGGGCTCAATCGAGTCACCTCTCTAGAGCGCCTCTGGCCCTCGCGAGTGGGGCGCTGCGGAGGTCCACCCCACAGCTGCGTTCGCATGCCTTACGGCTTGCCGAACGCGGCTGTCACGTACCAGCGCCTCATGAGGGGCATCATGGAGGCACAAGAGGCCAGGCGTTCCGCAGCCCTGGCGGAGATGGAGATGGTCCACAGGGAGCCACCAGTGCCTCCAGAGCCTCCTGAGGCCCCTGGGCCTGGGGGCTCATGAGGATCGGCTTCCGCAGCCCACCGAGTCTGCTACACCAATACCCCTTCGTCCTTAATGTCATCAGGTGAGATCTTTCAAGTTTCACTTCTAGCTGGGAGCGCCCCCCCAGGGCTGCATTATTCCCAGGCCACGTGGGTCCGTCCCTGCGGCATGTATCCCTTTTATTTCATGTTGTTAGCTTACCTTGTTGGGGTGCCCCTCGGGCTGCATGATCCCCAAGTCGCTCGGGCCAGACCTAGTGTGGTCTGCCTTCCCAGCATCTATTTGAATGAATCCACTCCTTCACGGCTAATGTGTTTGACCTAGCTGCCCGCTCAACTGACGCCAACTGACGGAACTAATCTCAAATGGCATGACGCTTGCGCATGGGTCCATCCCTGCAACGCCGACAAACCTGAATGGCTGAGCTCTGGCCGCGGCAGCCCCGCATGGCGCCACCTCGTCAAGCCTTCAGTGCCTCATACCCCTCGGAAGCAACCAACGGCTGACTGTCAATTGTCATGGCAACCCCTTGTTTTTTCTATAATGGGTCTACAGGATCTCCTGAAGGAGCTGCGTCGGGCGAGGCCCTTGCGGTGTCTCCTTCGCTCTCATCCGCGCGAACCGCTTGCACGTTAAAGGGGGGGTGCCTGAGCATCGCGACTCAGGGCTCCTACTGGCTCTCCAGCCCTCACCCTCTGGCCTTGTCCACGGCATCGCGACCTGGCATACCAGCAACGGCTGAGACTCCCTCGAGGGCCGGGACCCGAGGACGTAGAGCAGAAAGGGGAGCAAAGGCGAGAGGGGAGGGACACGTGAGGAACTCGCCGAGCAACCTCGCGCCTGCCGATGCACGGACCCGGCGACACACCAGAGAGCGACCCCTGATTCTCCAGATAAGTCACCACCCGAAAGCACCAGCTACCGTGGCACCACCCCCGCACCTGATGCAATCCCGTGTTAACGACGCCGCTCTCCTTTTTCACCGAACGACGGTTGCTTGAGTGCCAAAGGGGACCTCCTAAGCATCGTGACTCAGGGGCTCTTACCGGACTCCGGGTCGCTCACCTCCTGGCCTTGACCACGGCATCGTGACCTAGCATACTAGCGATGGCTGAAGCCGCCTTGGGACTGGGACCTGTCAGCGCAGAGCACCAAGCCCTCATGAGGTTCGAAAGGGAGGATAGAGCTAAGATAGAATGAGCAACTCGCACAGTTCTACGAAAAGGGTTGTATTAACAAAACAGGATCACAGGCACCTTACAAGCCCCCACGGGACGCGTCTTTGATTCCTCACAGGGAACAGATCCTAAAGGGACACTAACTACGTGCGCCCCTGCAGAAGACGCCATCATCAACAGTGGGCCGTCAAGCACCGGCGCCAACCCCATCCAGATCAGAGTCGGCGGCGGCCTGACGAGCCCGCTCTGCTCCAGGAGCGGCGCCGGCTCGGGGGCTCGTAGCTGTCGTCGCTCGTCTCCGGAGTCGTGAAGAGCTCGCCGGAGTCACTGGAACCTCCGACGCCTCCACCACCTGAGGAGCCGCCAAGGGAGCGGTCGGCGGGCCCAGTCCTCGCCGCAGCAGGGTCCTGGCCACCTCTCCTGGGGCAACACTCCAGCCGGCGCCCATTCGCATCGAAGACCTTGAAGAACATCACCGAAGCACCATCGTACTCCAAGTGGATCGTGAAGGCGCCTCTTGTCCTGCAAACCCGGGCGATTTCGCTCCAGCCTCGAGTCATGAAGACCTCGCCCGGGGCAACGACCGCGACCTCTGCCTCGGCCGCGAGGGTGCTGCAGCCGGCGTGCTGCAGCCAAAGCTCCAGGGGCTCTCCCTGCGGGACAATGGAGGCGAAGAAGGGAGGAAGGCGAATCCAAGACTGAGGAGGCATGGCGACGTGGAGCATGAGCTCTCGGGAGGAGCCCTCGGTGTGGACCCCAGGGGGGACGACTCACACCTTCGTGACCCGTCGGCGCTGACGGCGGCGCCGCCCGTGGCGGTCAGCATCAGCTCCTTCAGGGCCCTCGATGTGGGCATACAAGGGAAGCGGGAACCCCGGCGGTGCCCGCACGCACCAAGGCCTTGGCACCACCTGATGGGCCCCCTCGTCCAGGCCACGGAGGACGAGTCGTTTATTCAGCGGGAGCGGGTCAGCTTCCTCTCTGGGAGCCTTTCCCTTCTCTGCCGTCGAGAACCGGCGGATCGGAGCCATCGCAGCAAGACGGAGCAAGGACCGGGAAGAAGGAGAAGCAAGGGGGGATGAACTAGAAGGGCGCACGCTGTTCCGTACTTATAGCCGGCGAAGGCCAACCGCCGACCTTCACGATCGCAGGTAATCATGACCCGCTTTGCATGCAGGGACTTGTCCAATCCGTGCAATTGCCAAGGCGCCATGGGGAAGTGGAGACGCTCGCGTCCAATCAGCCGCCACGCGGCGCCCAAGGCCGCAGGCTGTTAGGGCCCGTAGCGCTTCGCTCTTGCCCTTCCGCCTCCCTGCACGGCCAAGTCCGGGCGCGCCTTGGGCCCGGGGGCTACTGTCGGCGTTCTGGGAACGGGGGTCCCCAGACTTGCCTGCCTGCGTCCTGCGGCGTGGCTCAAAGGGGGGCCCAGCACGGCCCGTCTTCACCAACACAGACCCAAGACCCTCGCAAGGGGCCAAGCCTCGCGGGGCGGACGACGCGGAGCTTCCTCAGGCACGGCCTCATCAGGCTGGCTCGCGAGGAGGTGGAGAGATCAAGGCGGGGTACCTCATGAGGTGCCCGTGATGCAAGCCATGACGACCAAAGGCGCCAGGCGGGTGCCAGCCCGCGCAGCGTCCTCCTTTCCTCTTGGTGCAAAGGGAGCAAGCACAGCCGCAGAGTACTGAGGCATCAGGCAAAGGTTGCCATTTCGGTGCAACAAGACCAAGACCAGGAGGACTGCAAGACGGAGGTCATTGTGGAGCCCAAGACGGCGTCACCACCAGAGCTTTGTGCAGGCGAAGACTATTTTTGTCAGGATAGCTAGTACTAGTTGTCCCCCTTCAAATTAGCCCGCCATTGTTGGCTCCCTTCCCGCTCGATATTTGGGAAGAGGACCAGGGCCTCTATAAATAGGACCAGCCACCCATAGAACGAGAGAGAGAGAGAGATAGAGAGAGAGAACGAGGGAAGAGAAAAAAGACGAGAGAAGGAAAAGAGAAGGGGAGAGAGAGAGAGAGGGAAGGGTGACTGAACTCCCCCCAACAGTTCATCGCCCCAGCCAAGAGTAGACCCTCACGAGGCTGTTCTTCCATGTATTGTTCATCATCATCAGCCCAAGAGGCAATCCACCACACCACACACTGGAGTAGGGTATTACACCACAACGGTGGCCCGAACCAGTATAAACCCTATGTCATTCGTGTTGTTCTTTCCATAGCTTAGATCTTAGCGAGGCAGATGGGTGCAGGTAGGTAGGAGGCGAAATCTCCGTGCGCACCCCAGTGTTCGAACCTCAAGGGTCTGCCGGAACCCGAAATCCGACAGACTCCTCATTCAACAGTTCTGTGAAGGTCAGCCAAGTGAAAAGGGCTCTAACAAAGATGAAGATTAACAAAAGGCATAGGATTACCCAAAGGTCAATGCCACGTTGGTGACTTTTGCTGATGTTGAGAGCAAAAGTCGATTGAAGGTCATCAATCATGAGGTGAACATGGTTGCTCCGACGACTACAACGTACCTCAAGTGGTCAAAGACTCCCATTACCTTCGACTAGTCAGACCACCCAGCTCATGTTGCTACCCCTGGGTGGTAAGCACTGGTAGTGGATTCAGTCATAGGTGGCACTCGGCTGCGCAAATTCTTATGGATGGTGGCAGTGGTTTGAACATTCTTTATGCTGAAATCCTCCACGGGATGGGCATTCCGATGTCCCGACTCAGTGAAAGCAACATGCAGTTTCATGGGTTCATCCTAGGGAAGAAGGCAAAATCACTCGGGAAGATTTCTTTAGATGTGGTTTTTGGTGACTTGAAGATTTTTTGGAAGGAAAAGTTGATGTTTGAAGTGGTGGACTTTCACAGGCTTATCATGCTATTTTAGGCCGACCGGCTTATGCTCATTTCATGGCCCGTCCATGCTAAATGTACCTTAAGCTGAAGATGCCCGGACCCAAGGGCATGATCACCATCATTGGAACTAGGCAGAGAGTCGAGGAATGTCTTTAAAAGGGATCCAAAATTGCTGATGAACAGATGGATGTGGTGGAGCTGGAAGAGTACAAGAAGAACACCGATCCGAGTGATTTGCTCCGCTCTAAGAAGCTGGCTTCTGAGTCTGCTTTTCAGTCAGCTAGAGAAACCAAACAAGTTCATATTCACCCAGAAGATCTGACAGCCACCCCAACCAATATCTCGACGACACTCGATAGCAAATAGAAAGTCGCACTCATCCAGTTCCTTTGTGAGAACTGGGATATCTTTGCATGGAAACCATCCGACATGCCAGTGTACCCAGGGGACTGGCTGAGCACCGATTGATAGTCGACTCGAAGGCCAGACATGTCAAAGACCATCTCCATTGATCTACTGCAGAGAAGACGAAGGTGATTGGCAAGGAAGTGGCTCAGCTCCTGGCAGCAGAGTTCATACGCGAGATATACCACCCTGAGTGGCTCGCCAATGTCGTCATGGTCCCCAAGAAGGATAATTCACTCTGCATGTGCATTGACTTCAAGCATATCAATCGGGCCTGCCCAAAAGATCATTTTCCGCTCCCTCGTATCGATCAAATAGTTGCTTCAACTACGGGATGTGAGCACTTGTGTTTTCTTGATGCGTATTCCGGATACCATCAGATCCCTTTCAGTTGTTTCTGCTATGTCACCATGCCATTCGGTCTCAAAAATGTTGGCGCCACATTCATGCGCATGATTCAAAAGTGCCTGCTCACTTAGATCAGTCGAAATGTGGAGGCCTAATGGATGATATCGTGGTCAAGTCACGCAAAGGTTCCGATCTACTGACTGATCTCACTGAAACCTTCACTAATCTGAGAAGATATGACATCAAGTTGAACCCGTCCAAGTGCACCTTCGGACTGCCTGGAGGCAAATTACTCGGTTTACTCGTTCCTGAATGGGCGATAGATGCTAATCCCGAGAAAATTGGCGCAATTGTCCCAATGAAATGCCCCGAGCGTGTGCATGACGTCTAGAAGCTCACAGGTTGTCTCATAGCACTGAGTCGGTTCATTTCTTGTCTCAATGAAAAGGCATTGCCTCTTTACTTACGGATGAAGAAGTCCAATAAGTTCGAGTGGACCCCCGAAGCTGAAGCGGCGTTTGTTGAGCTCAAAGACCTGCTCTCCACCCAGCCGCTTGCTGCTCCAAATAGCAAAGAGCCTCTACTTTTGTATATTGCGACCATTGGTCAAGTTGTCAGCACAGTGCTCACAGTGAAGAAGAAGGCAAGGCCTACAAAGTTCAAAGACCAGTGTATTATATCTCTGAAGTTTTGACTCCATCCAACCAAAGGTATCCTCATTATCAGAAGCTTGTTTATGGAATTTACTTGACAGCAAAGAAAGTCACACATTATTTTCAAGATCAATCAGTTTCAGTCGTCAGTGACACCCCATTATCTGAAATCATGAATAATCGGGATGCAACTGACCCAGTGGCTAAGTGGGCAACTGAACTTCCACCTTTGGATATTAAGTTTGAAGCAAAGAAGGCTATCAAATCCCAAGCACTTGCAAATTTCTTGGCTGAGTGGAATGAACAGCAACAGCCGACTCAGGTTTACTCGGAGCACTGGACCATGTTCTTCGATGGATCCAAAATGCTTAATGGTTTCGGTGCCAGAGTGGTTCTGGTATCTCCAAGAGGTGATCGGCTCAGTTATGTCCTCCAGTTCACTTTGATTCCTCCAATAACGAGGTCGAGTATGAAGCACTCCTCTACGGGTTGTGTATGGCCATCTCACTCAGTGTCCGTCGCCTGATGGTCTATGGTGACTCGGATTTCTTGGTCAATCAGGTAATGAAGGAGTGGGATGTCAGAACTCTACCATGACAAGATACTGCAATGCAGTGAGGAAGCTAGAGAAAAAGTCTGAGCGTTTGGAACTTCACCACACTCCTCGAATCAAAAATCAAGAAGTCGATGATCTGGCAGAAATAGGTTCCACTCGGAAGCCTATGCCCAGCAATGTGTTTCTTGAGCATCTCCACTCCCCATCAGTGCAAGAGGATCCTTTCATAGAAGAACCTCCCCAAGCGATAAGTCCTACTGATCCAACTGAAATCGAGGTCCCTGCAGTCATTGACTTGGTTATGGAGATCCTAGTAAGTACACGTGCCTGGACAGTACCTTATTACATTGCATACTTGCTCAGGTGAGAGCTTCTAGAAGATGAAGCACTTCAGATTTTCTGCAGATCCAAAGCTTTCACAGTGACAAATGGACAGCTTTACATAGAGAGTGTCATTGGCGTGGCCCAATGATGTATTTCTCCAGAAGAGGGTCCATTCATTTTGGAATCCACTCGGGGACCTGTGGTCATCATGCGTCCTCTCGGACAATTATGGCCAAAGCATACCGAGCTAGGTTTTACTGGCCGCGGGCCAATGAAGCTGCAAAGGAAATCGTTTAGCGGTGTGAAGGATGTCAAATCTACGCAAACATGTCCCATAAGCCCGCATCTGCCCTGAAGACCATTCCACTCATCTAGTTGTTCGCTATATGGGGATTGGACATGGTTGGACCACTCAGGACTGGCAGAAGTGGCTTCACTCATTTTCTTATAGTAGTCAACAAATTCACCAAGTGGATTGAAGCCAATCCTATTAAGAAGTTACATTCAAAGACATACATCAGGTTCCTGAAAGAGTTGGTATTCAGATATGGAGTTCCACATAGTATTATCACGGATAATGGCTCAAACTTCGATTCAGAAACTTCTGCACCACCCAAGGCACTCGGGTAGATTACGCATCTGTTGCGCACCCGCGGTCGAATGGTCAAGCTGAGAGGGCAGATGGTCTTATCCTTCAAGGATTGCAACCCCGACTCATGAGCGACCTTGAGCATGCAGGTGGAGCCTGGGTGACTAAACTGCCATCCGTCCTGTGGGGTTTAAGGACAATTCCAAACCGGTCCACGGACCGTGCCCCTTTCTTCATGGTGTATGGAGCTGAAGTTGTACTACCTAGTGATCTCTTCCATAATTCACCCCGAGTGGAACTCTACTCGAAAGATCAGGCGGAGCAAGCACGACAGGATGTCATTGATCTCTTGGAAGAGGAACGTGAGATGGCCCTGATACGGTCGACTATTTATCAGCAAGATCTTCGTCGATTTCACGCCAGGAATGTCAAGTGTCAAGCATTTCAAGAAGGAGATCTCGTGCTCCGAGTGGATCAGCAGCGACCACACAAACTTTCCCCCGCGTGGGAAGGCCCCTTCATCTTCATCAAAGTGCTACACAATGGGGCCTACCACCTCTACAACCTCGCGAAGAAGATTGATGAGCCGCACGCCTAGAATGCAGATCTTCTTCGTCGATTGTATACTTAGCACTCAGATTGTGGAGATGTAATAAGAGTACTTTTAGATTGTTTATCAAGACATGACTCCTATAGTCCCATGATGATTTCTCTCACACAAGTGTATGTTCAAAACCCCTAGTGGGTGACTTAGCCACGAAACCTGTTTTCGCCTAGGTTCAAAAACTATTCCGAGTGAGAGCATCCCTCCCACTCGGGGGCTTAGCCGCGAAACTTGTTTTCGCCTAAGTTAAAAAACTACTCCGAGTGAGAGCATCCCTCCCACTCGGGGGCTTAGCCGCGAGCCAGTCCTTGCCTAAGTTAAAAAACTATTCCAAGTGAGAGCATCCCTCCCACTCGGGGGTTTAGCCGCGAGCCAGTCCTCGCCTAAGTTAAAAAACCACTCCAAGTGAGAGAATCCCTCCCACTCGGGGGCTTAGCCATGAGCCAATCCTTGCTTAAGTTAAAAAAACTATTCATAGTGAGAGCACCCTCCCACTCGGGGGCTTAGCCGTGAGCCAGTCCTCTCCTAAGTTAAAAAAACTACTCCAAGTGAGAGCATCCCTCCCACTCGGGGGCTTAGCCGCAAAACCTGCCTAAGTTAAAAAAACTACTCTGAGTGAGAGCATCCCTCCCACTCGGGGGCTTAGCCACGAGCCAGTCCTCACCTAAGTTAAAAAGCTACTCTGAGTGAGAGCATCCCTCCCACTAGGGGGCTTAGCCGCGAGCCAGTCCTCGCCTAAGTTTAAAAAACTATTCTGAGGAGAGCATCCCTCCCACTTGGGGGCTTAGCCGCGAGCCAGTCCTCGCCTAAGTTAAAAAACTACTCCGAGTGAGAGCATCCCTCTCACTCGGAGGCTTAGCTACGAGCCAGTCCTCGCCTAAGTTAAAAGTCTACTCCAGGTGAGAGAATTCCTCCCACACGGAGACTTAGCCACGGGCCAGCTCTTGCCTAAGTTTAAAAATTACTCCGAGTGAGAGCATCCCTCCCACTCGGGGGCTTAGCCATGAGCTAGCCCTCGCCTAAGTTAAAAAATATGTTCACTCAGAACATGCAGTAAACTAGAAAGCAATATTTGGATAAATCCATCAAGTTTAGAAATGCAAGCAAAAGTACTTGTGCGACAAACCCAAACGAGTTTATTGCTTACAGATCACTCGGCATTCCGAGGCAAATAAGTTTGAATCATAAAGTTTTTCATGCGTCGGGGGACTCGCGGGCTCGACGAAGGTGTCTAGGTCAATGCCATATGCGATCCGAGTGGCTGCATCAATGAAGGTCTCCATAAAACTTTCAAACTGGAGCTTCTTCTTGTTTGCCACTTGAAGAGCCTTCAGCTTGTCTTCCCCGGCTTCCTTGCAATGAACGCGAACAAGAGAGAGCGCCACATTGCACTGGTGCACGTCGGTCCTAAACAAACGGTTTTTAACCCCTTTCCATGACGGCATTTGGAACCATCACCAAGTGAGTGTGTGCGATAGGGTGTCCTTCCCACATGACCCAATAATCGTCGGGGATAGGCCCTCCTGGGACCCAGGTTGGGGCCGTGTGCGATCGGGCGAGGCATCGAAACCCAATCATTTCCATAGGTATGTACATCCCACATGGTAATCCGAGAAAATCATTTCCGTAGGTATATACATCCCACACGGTAATCCGAGAAAATCATTTCCATAGGTATGTACATCCCACGCGGTGAATCCCAGAAAAACATTTCCATTCGTATGTATATCACACACAGTCAATCCAAGGAATATGTTTTTGTTCTTATGTACATCCCACACAGTCAATCCAGGGAAAACGTTTCCGTTCGGACATACATCCCACATAGTTTTATATGTAGGCTCGTGTCTGAAAGGTGTAACTATCACACACAGTCTTCCTTGGTTAACTGTTTGCTTTTATCAACTATATCACACATGATTTGATGAAGAAAACTGTGTGGCATTGGGCTATCCATCACAAGCACTTTTACTGCTAGAACCGTTTGCAAAGATCCATGACACATTTAGCAGGTTTACAATTAATAATTCTAGTATTATGCAAATTCACATTTCATATTGAATAGTTGTTTGCCAATTTCATATCAGGTACATAAATATATTATAACATCACAGTACGGTAGCTACATGAAAACAGCACAATACAACATATAGCTAGTTCAACTTCATAAGAACAATATATTCATTTCCCTAATAAAGATCATCCAGGCTCGTCTTATCCACCTCTGCTTTCAGTTCAGTAAGAACCCGTTTTGCACGGGCCAACTAGGAAAGTGCCTCCTCCTTCGCCAACACCATCTTAGCAAAGTCTGATTTAAAAAATCTGAGCTCATTCTCCACCTTCAACTTTTTATCCCACGTCTTGAAATATGCTTCAGTGTTGACAAGACTTTCTCTAAGCCTATGTGTGTTCTCTTCCTCATACATGCTCCAGAGCTTCGTTAGGCACATCTTCAAAGACTGTGGCCACTCTTGATCAACCCACTCCAAGTAAGAACACTTTTGTTCATCCTATAATATTTAAAACTAGACCAGTAACAATTGTAGGGGAAATGTGTCAGGCCCCCGATTCCAAGTCACATTGGTCTAGCCGGTAACACCTCATATCACTTTGCGGCCTCACGCACGGTATTCCCACGGGTGTCGCCTTACCATGGCCCGGGACCATTTGCGCCTTTTGGCTCACGTATATGATAGTGTCGCTAGCATCCATTTGACAGAGAACCCGGGCCGACATGGCTAGTCGTGAACCCAAAGTGGCACCAACCTATGGGGACAGGCATACATGAATCACATCGAGCATGTCGGTCAGCAGCGTGTGAATCCGGGCTATAGCACTGGGCTAACAGGACTCCGGGAACCCGGGCTGTAGCAGGCTAGGCAGGACTCCGGATGTCACCGCATGAAATTTCCCTGAAGGGACAGACACATGAACGAAGTGAAACACATGCCGACCAGTCAAGTGTCCTGAGTAGTAGTGCTGGGCTAGCAGGACTCCGGTGAACCGGGCTGTAGCGGACTACTATGGCTCACGGAAGCACAAGACTACATTTCCCCATAAGAGAGGCTACCAAGGATAAACAACTAGGTTGTCGGATCCCACACATACCAAGCATTTCAATCATACACACAATATGCTCGATATGTGTAAATACAACATGGCATCACAACATAACTCTACGACTCAAGTATTTATTCATTAGGCTCCGAGGAGCAAGATATTACAAACATGGGTCTCATGACCCAACAATCATAGCATACAAATCAAAGCACATGCGGAAGCTTAACATGTCTGAGTACAGACATCTACAAATGAAAGAGGCTAAGAAGCCTGACTATCTACCAGATCCTGCCGAGGGCACAAGATCGTAGCTGAGGTATCAAGCTAAACGTCGAAGTCCATGCGGAACTACTAGCGAGACTGAAGTCTCTCTGCAAAACATAAATTAAGAAAATGTGAGTACAAATGTACCTAGCAAGACTTACATCAGAACTAACTACATATGCATCGGTATCAACAAAGGGGGTGGTGGAGTTTAACTGCAGCAAGCCAGCTTTGACTCAGTGGCTAACCTGAACTACGACTGCAAGCAACTCTTTTGAGGTGGTGCACACGAGTCCACATATTCACCATTCAATACACCACTATGGATCCGCTCCCGTCTTCCTACGAGAAAGCCATCCATAGCACTCACGCTTATCTTACGAGTTTTAGAGTATCCACTTTCACTTGTCTATGAACAATGCAAGGGGTCCAAGTTTCCATATCCGAGGAATCTGGCTATTCGAATAGATATTGATAACCCTGCAGGGGTGTACTTCTTCACACACGCTCCCACCACTTATCGTTGTTTACATGACATGTACTCGGCAACCTTCAAGCGGAAGCCCAACGAGGGTGTCGGCCACGGCCTACCTAAACACTTAAGTCTCTAGTCCAGGTTTATCGCCTATCCAGGTTCCATCCGCAGGGAGTCCGATCGAGGTTTCCACATACGGCCCTGAACGATGTGAACAGGGTTCCCGAGACACCAAACGGGCGCCCGGTACACCGTGCCACGGTGTATCTACCGCATCATAGCCCACCCCTAGGGTCAGTGCTATGCATGGCCGCCAACACATAACCTACAAACACCAGAAACTAGTTGCAACTCCTGGACAGAGTACTAGGGTGATTAAGAAGCCGAGAGGGTCAATTAAGGATCCCAATGAGTGGTAGTAGTTGTTCATGGATCACAGACACAGAACTCAGTTCCTAAGAACGGTTTCAATGAGACAACCACCATGTACTCCTACATGGCCTCTCACCGCTACCTTTACCAAATCGTGTTCACACACTTAGCTCACACACAGTAGGACATGTTCACAACTTTCCAATTCATCCCCGATGAATCAGACCTGACACAACTCTGAGCAATAGCAGGCATGACAAACAAGCATGAATGAGTAGGCACATCAGGGCTCAAACAACTCCTACTCATGCTAGTGGGTTTCATCTATTTACTGTGGCAATGACAGGTCATGCAGAGGATAAGGGGTTCAACTACCGCAGCAGGTAACAGATGAATCGTTGTTATCCTAATGCAGTAAAAGAGAGCAGGAGCGAGAGAGTGGGATTGTATCGGAATGAACAAGGGGATTTTGCTTGCCTGGCACTTCTGAAGATAGTATAACTCTTCATCGGTGTCATTGATCACATCATCGAAACATATGTCTACCGAGGGGGGAACAATCACCGGCAAACACAAAAAGAATACAATCAATGCAATGCACATTATGATGCATGATCATGACATGTCAATATGTTGTGATTTGAGCTAATGCAACTAGAACTAGATTAAATGAAGTTGGTTTGAACCAAAGACTCAAATTCAACTCCATATGTGATTATTTAAATGCCACTTATTTGATTTGACCTGATCAGCAGGCATAAGTTGTTCAAACATGCATGATAATGCCATAAACATATTCTTTGGATTTTTCTGATAATTTTTCATATATAAATTATTTCATTTGGAGTTACGGTTTAATTTCTATGAATTTTAGAAGTTTTGGGCATTTTCTAGAATTTCTGAATTATTTTAAATCCAGAAAATGATTAACTGCGTTAGTATTGCGTCATGCTGGCGTCAGTAGGTCAACAGGGCTGCCCCGGGTCAAACCTGACGTGTGGGGTCCACACGTCAGTGACGCAGGGCTGGTTAGTGTCGCTGACTGGTGGGCCTGGTCAACGGCCACGTCAGCAGAATCAATGCTGACGGGTGGGTCCCACTGTTTATGAACTAAACTAAACAGAAAATAAAACTAACCTAAATAGGTACTAGGGCCCACATGGTAGTGGATCTAGGGGGTTAATTAGGGTGTCATTAGTGGTAAACACGCGGCCACGTCGGATTGCGCCGGCGGTTAGACGACAGCGACAATCCAGAGCAGCGGTGGCTCGCCGGAGTGGCGCCAGGGGCGGTGGCTAGGTGCGCTGAGGGGACCAGGAGGAAGCCCACGCTCACGCGCATCCAACAGAGGCAGCGGCAGGTCATGGGGTGCTCAGAGTCGACGACGGCGAGCACCGGGGTGGCGGCCGGAGATCGGGCGCCGGCGGAAACGATGCTACAGTGCATGGCAGGAGCAACGGATGAGTGTTCTAGGCTCCTAACGGCATTCTGAGCATGTTTTAGTGCTCAGTTGCGGTCATAACTGACTCTCGCCGCGGCGGTGATGAAGCATGATGGCGGCGAGCTTTCGGGTCCGACGGGGCAGCTAGCGAGGGGACGAAAACAAGCTCAGGGAGCAGGGGGGAAATACGTCAGAGCTCACCGTAGTGTCGAGGCGAAACTCGGCTGGGTCGAGGATGCGGCAGAGACGGCGAATCGACGGCGGCGGTCGTCGGATGTCGGTGAGGAAGACGAGCTTGGGGGCGTCACTGTAGGCCGTCCGGGGTGGTGTTATTCGGCTTGAAGAAGCGAGGCGTCGTGGCGGAGCGATTTGGCACTGTGGCAGGGCGTGGGGAGTGCGGTGGCCGTGGTGGTGGTGAGCGGCGGTGACGGCTGCGCTCGATGGAGAGAACAGAGGAGGGGGATACCGTTCGGGGAAGAGAGAGAGAGAGAGAGCAAGGGGGGTCAATGGGTTCCAGACGGCCACGGGGTGGCGATCCCCAGCATCGTGCTGGCCAGGAAGGGCCACGCAGGCAGCTGTGTGCCGGCCTGCGCGGGCGCCATGCTCGGCCTCACCTCTGCCAGTAGGCAGAGGTTCAAGACAGGTATGCCCCTGGTGGGCTGGGCCGAAACTGCTGGGCCACCAGGTGGGCTGCAGGTAAGGTTTTTGTCCTTTCCTGTTTTTTTCTAATTCTGTTCTGTTTTCTATTTTGCAGGTTTGTTTTGAATTTGGTTTTGAAACCAATTCATTTTTTTTGCTTCTGAAAATATTTTTAGGAGCTAAAAGAATTAAACCAATGCTCCACAAAATATTTCAGAATTATTGGACCTATATTTATTTAATAGTAGATATAAATCCAATTCAAATAGCTATTGATTTAACTCAAATGCCCAAAATAAATGTTTCTGAGATACCAAAAATATTGGTTTGGACTTTACCTCTTGCCAATATTTCCAGAGGATAACAGGAACATTTTCTCGGACATATTTGAAGCAATTTTATCTTGATCATTTTTTAAAGGATTCTGAGGCTTTGAAAGTTCCTCAATTCAAATTTCATTTGAATTTAAACATGTTGCAGCAACCAAGCTAGTCCAAGGCCAGGGTAAAGCTAGGGATGTGACAAAATGGGTTTATAGCAACATAGAAAATCACCAATGCTTATTTTGAAAAACTGAAGGAATATGTTAATTATGACATATCTTCTCAAAAAGATCAATGTGCAAATGAAATAATTGGTACTGAGGCAACAACCAAATTCTAGAACATTAGAAGCTATAATTAACTACAACAATGCTACAAGTTCTTACTCATGTACAATAAATAAGAAATTGAACATTTTATGAGGAAGGTAAATATAACTGCAACAGCATAGCGACAGTGTTTGGATGACAACAAATTGATACTAATAGGTGTGTACATGCACAAATTTAGTAACATAGGACTAATAGCACTAAGGCCGTCCACTATGTATGCCAAAACTGGGGTAAAGACAACTATTCCTACATCTCGCACCGGTGCCCTACACTGGCGAGCCGATGCAGCGGAAAAAAAATCAGGGACCCAGACTCCGGAGCACGTAGTTGCTCCGATGCCCAGTTCCTTCATGCCATAAAGATTTAGTATTTTACTGCTTGGCTTCTCGGATGTGTGGACCAAAGTTTGCTGCACAAACTGCTGAAGCAGTGCCAAATAATTTTCTAATGACACCACTGATGAGATGGCAACAATTTAAGATACTAGGTACAAACTGTGACACTGTCTTAGGATGCGTTTGGTTGAAGGTGTGGTATGAATGGGTTGGGACCGTGACAGTGTCTGAATCACATCTAACAAATGATTTGTAACAACGAAAGAGGATCTAACCTTCTCTGCACATGCCAGAAACTTTCTCCCACTGTCCATAGAATCAAATGCAACTAGCTTCACGCATGGAGATTGATGGTGAAAACGAGCAGATAGATCTTCAGCCACCCCACTCCATTCGTTGCCACTGATGGTCTTAGGGAGCTACAAGAGGAAGAAACGACTCAAATCTACCTCCGGGTAAAAATCCTTCATTCCAAGTCATAGCCCGAGAGATAGAAGAGAGGCATACCCGGGTGGTGAAGGAGTAGTCACCGGAGGAGGAACCGCTGGAGCTGTCTTTGAAGAAGACCATGGCGACCCCGGCGGTAGGATGCGATATGGAGAGAGCAAGGAAGCAGATATAGCTTAGCAAGGAAGGAAGGAAGGAAGGAGGAAACAGGGGAAATGTGACTTGTGGTCGGGGAGAAAAGGGGGTGGGGAAGGGGGCGGGGTAGATATTTTGGCAGTAGGCCAAAATTTTGGAAATGTGGAGGGAAACTTTGTGCACGGTGCCGCCGGACCATTCACTTTGAACGATTGTGTGCATCGCAAACAATTCTTTTGCTTTACGCGCATGGGATGAGTTTGATACTTCAATTTTGGTCTCAAGGCATGGGCACATTCACTTTGAACGCGCGCGGTGCCGCCGGACCATTCACTTTGAACGATTGTGTGCATCGTAAATGATTCTTCTGCTTTACGCGCATGGGATGAGTTTGATAATTCAATTTTTGGTGAAAATTTCCCTGGGTACGTCATTGCATAATTTAACATCGCTTGCTAATTTGGGCACACAAAAGAGCTTACAGCAGACAGACCACACTTACTGAATCAAGCAATTTTAGTAATTACACAGAGCCAGTTGACATAAACATTGCTCTAACAAAAGACCAGCATTAAAAACAAAGCATAAGTACGCATAATTAAAAATCTGCCGCCGCGCCGGCCTATGCATCGCCGGTGTGAGATGAGACATCGATGACTTGTCCTGGCGACATGCCGCCATTGGTGGACTCCGCGTCCCCCTGCTGGAGTCGACCATGTCCTTGTCCTCGGCACCGCACTCAAGGTTGTAGTACTCGTAGTAGTGGTTGTGCCAGAGCTCGCATTGGTACTTCAACGCCGATTCCTCGACGGACAGACTCTTCTCTACCTCGACCTCGGCCACGCGCAACTCCTCCTCCCGGCGCTCCTCGATCTCTGCCACCTCCTGCATCTCCAGCTCCCGCTCGGCGACTTCATGAAGGAGAAGGTGCTCCATGGCCACAGCCGCCTTTTCAGACGTGGGTTGCATGCTGAAATCTGAGGTGGCCTGGAATATCTTGGCGTGTGCATACAAGATCTTGTCATGGATGGCCTCGACCCAGGCCAGGGCGACATCAGCGGCACGGACGGCAGCTCGAGCGCTCTCGGCTTTTGCAGCCGCCATCGTAGCAGCAGCTGCAGCCGTCTCGGCTGTTGGAGCATCCATGTCGGCTGCGGCTGTGGTGACACTCTCGGTGTAGGCGGTCACGCTCTCGGCGCAGGGGGCGGTGCTCGGGGGGACGTGGCCATCTACGGGCCTTCACGAAGCATTTCCACGGCGTCATCTTTGCAAGAAGGGGGTGCCGGAATGGGGATCGGGATTCATGGATTCGGGGGTTGCTGGCACTAGAGCAGATGAGCCGGTGAAGCTTAAGGAGGGAGACTTAAATAGACCCAGATATTTTCATCGAAAACGGTTCCTAGAAAACAATTGTGTGTGATGTTGTAGATATTTTTTATTAGCTGTGAAAGACGAATTTGGAATAAAGTGTCAACGGATGGTGTTTTAAATGAACGAAAAATTTTGTAGTACTAATACAACTGTCATGTCAAATTTTAGAAAATTTTAGGGGTGATTTGACCTTCTAAGACATTTAAGTGATTTTCTAGACATTTAATGACCGTAATTGAAATTTGAACTACATGTACATGTGAAAGCGCAAGTGCTCCCTAGGTGGTTTTGATAATTGATGACAACATATCTCTTGTTGGACTAACACTTCTATCTAGCATGTTTCAGATAAGTTCAACAATGGAGTGGCATGGACTAAAGGTTGTGGGAACTCCTTCAAGATGCTAAGGACAAGGGATTGGCTAAAGCTTCAAGCTCAAGACTCTTCACTTTTACATTTTTGTGATCCAAGATCACATTGAGTCCATAGGAAAAGCCAATACTATCAAGGAGGGATGAGGTGTTGCTTAATGAGCCTCTTGCTTCATGTGCTTAATGATATGCTCCAAAATCCTCAACTACTTTCCCATATCCACATATGACCTAGACCCTAAGCCAAACTCGGTCCTACCGATTCTTCCTATCCGGCGCCACCGAGTTTCACTTGTCATAAGCCACTGCCAAACCCTAATCAGCTCGGTATCACCGATGGGATATCGGTCTCACCGAGATGGGCTTGCAAACTCTCTGTTACCCATTGCAATATTCTCGGTCCCACCGAGATATGCAATCGGTCCCACCGAGTTTGCTTGACCAAATCTTAGTTTCACTTATTACCCAAATCGGTCCCACCGAGTTTGAGTAATCGATCAAACCGAGTTTTGGATTTACCCTAACCCTAGCACATCGGTCCCACCGAGTTGATCCAGTCGGTCCCACCAAAATCACTAACGGTCACTAGGTTTACATTTTCGGTCCGACCGAGTTTATTGATTCGGTCCCACCGAGATTGGAAAACTATGTAACGGTTGGATTTTGTGTGGAGGCTATATATACCCCTCCACCTCCTTCTCATTTGAAGAGAGAGCCATCAGAACACACACACCATTCCAACTCATATGTTCTGAGAGAGAACCACCTACTCATGTGTTGAGACCAAGATATTCCATTCCTACCATATGAATCTTGATCTCTAGCCTTCCCAAGTTGCTTTCCACTCAAATCTTCTTTCCATCAAATCCAAATCCTATGAGAGAGAGTTGAGTGTTGGGGAGACTATCATTTGAAGCACAAGAGCAAGGAGTTCATTACCTACACACCATTTGTTACTTCTTGGAGAGTGGTGTCTCCTAGATTGGCTAGGTGTCACTTGGGAGCCTCCGACAAGATTGTGGAGTTGAACCAAGGAGTTTGTAAGGGCAAGGAGATCGCCTACTTCGTGAAGATCTACCGCTAGTGAGGCAAGTCCTTCGTGGGCGATGGCCATGGTGGGATAGACAAGGTTGCTTCTTCGTGGACCCTTTGTGGGTGGTTGCTTCTTCGTGGACCCTTCGTGGGTGGAGCCCTGTGTGGACTCGCGCAACCGTTACCCTTGGGTGGAGCCCTGTGTGGACTCGCGCAACCATTACCCTTCGTGGGTTGAAGTCTCCATCAACGTGGATGTAGGATAGCACCACCTATCCGAACCACGGGAAAAACATCCGTGTCTCCAATTGCATTTGATCTCTCCAAACCCTTCCCTTTACATTCTTGCAAGTTGCATGCTTTACATTCCGCTGCTCATATACTCTTTGCATGCTTGCTTGATATGTATTGTGTGTGCTGAAATTGTGCCTAAACCCCACTTAAACCAAAAAAGCATAAAAATTACAACTTTAGCACTAAGTGTCTAATCACCCCCCCTTTAGACACATCTACTTCTAGATCCTACAAGTGGTATCAGAGCTTTGGTTTCCATTGCCTTGGTTTAATCACCATTGGAGGAAGATGGATGTGTCTACTCTAGGGAGTCTTAGACATAGAGTGCCTATTCTTGATGGAAAGTATTTTCATGAGTGGAAAAATGAGATGCTTGTAATCTTCAATCAATATCATTTGAACAAGTATATTGCTAGCCCTTGTGCACCCCATATTGATCCCTTGCATCCTACCCTAGATGAAGATATTGACATGATTCGCAATCTTAGAACTATTGTGCTCATCATTAGAGGATTGCCCAAAGATTTGATTGCTAGTTTGCCTACTCAAAATTGCGCCCATACTATATGGAAATTTCTTGAGGAACGGTTTCCCAATCACTCCTTGAAAACTTTGGATGAAATTCTCCATAAATCTATTGCCTTGAGTAAGATGAACTCTAGTGATCCTAGTTTTGGCAAATGTCTTCTTGAACTTGCCAATCTTAAGCATGCTAAAGGAGATGTTGGAATCATTAATGATATCATACTCAAAGCTATAAGAATTCATAAAAGTAACCACTTTGATCATTTATCTAATGAATTACCCTCTCTAGGAAATGATGAGTCACGAGATCATGATGAACATGAATATTATGATGATGATGATAGTGACTCCGATCTTGATAATGCAATGAGACATTTTGGTCTTATGGCAAATCTTCGGGGATATGAATCAGGAGGAAAGGAATGGGTTCTTGATAGTGGATGCACTGATCATATGACCGGAGATGAAGAGATGTTCCGTGAACTTGCTGAAAACAACGGCCCTCGAAAATATGTCACCTTTGGTGATAATTCAAAGGGTAAAGTGGTTGGCCTTGGTAAGGTGGCCATCTCACATGATAGTTCCATTCAAAATGTCATGCTCGTTGAATCTCTTGGCTACAACTTACTTTCAGTATCTAGACTTGCTTGATTTCGGTTTGAATGTCCTATTTACTGAGGTAGATTGCCAAGTATTTCGTCGAGACAATCATAAAATGGTCTTTACGGGTATGCGTAGAGGTGATCTTTACATTGTCGATTTCTCTAAAAAGGCACAACCTAAAACTTGCTTTGTTGCTAAATCCTCAAAAGGCTGGTTGTGGCATAGACGACTAGGTCACGTTGGCATGAGAAACCTTGACAAGCTTATTAAAGGAAATCATATCCTTGGAGTTAACGATGTCATATTTGATAAGGATAGACTTTGCAGTGCTTGTCAAGCAGGTAAACAGGTTGGAGGAAGACATCCCGTGAAGAACATCATGACCACAAGGAGGCCACTCGAGCTGCTTCACATGGATCTTTTTGGTCCCAATGCCTACAAGAGTCTCGGTGGAAATTCTTTTGGTCTAGTTATAGTTGATGATTTTTCAAGATTTACGTGGGTGTTCTTTCTTAATGACAAGTCGCAGGTCCAGAAGATCTTCAGAAACTTCGCTAGGAAAGCCCAAAATCAGTTTGATGTGAAGATCAAGAAGGTTCGGAGTGACAACGGAACAGAGTTCAAGAACGCAAATGTGGACTCCTTTCTTGACGAAGAAGGGATTTCACACGAGTTCTCGGCTACATACACACCTCAACAAAATGGAGTTGTTGAGAGGAAGAACCGGACGCTCATCGAAATGGCAAGAACAATGCTTGATGAATACAAGACGCCAAAGCACTTTTGGGCAGAAGCGGTTGAGACAGCTTGTCACGCAACAAATCGCTTATATCTTCACAAGCTACTCGGCAAGACAGCATACGAGCTCCTCACTGGTAACAAGCCTCAAGTTGGATACTTTCAAGTATTCGGCTCAAAGTGCTACATTCTTGATAAGCATCATCGTTCAAAGTTTGCTCCTAAATCTCATGAAGGTTTTCTACTTGGTTATGGATCAAACTCTCACACTTACCGTGTCTACAACAATTTCACCCGAAAGGTTGAAGAGACGGTAGATGTGAAGTTTGATGAATCTAATGGCTCGCAAGTAGAGCAATTGCCAATTGATGTAGGAGACAAAGACCCTTCAGAAGCAATTCAAGATTTGTCCATTGGCAAAATTCGTCCAACAGAGGTGAAGGAGAGTACTTCATCCGTCCAAGTGGAAGCTTCTACTTCACACCAAGGTGAACCAAGAATCGACACGGAAGCATCCACAAGTGGGACACACCAAGATGAAGAAAACGAGGAAGTACGTCAAGATGAACATCAACAACCTCCTTCTCCACCACGACAAGAGAACGACGACGTCAAAAATGAAGAAGGCCAAGAAGAAGAACAAGATGAAGAAGATGTTCAACAAAGACCCAAGCAAAAGCTCTGACGAGTTCGAGCTAGAATTGCCAAAGATCATCCCGTCGAGCAAATCCTCAATGATATACAAACCGGGAGAATCACTCGCTCAAAAACTCGTTTAGCTAACTTTTGTGAAAACTATTCATTCATCTCTAGCATTGAACCAATGAAGGTTGAAGAAGCATTGGAAGATCCGGATTGGATAAACGCTATGCATGAAGAGCTACATAATTTTGAGAGAAACCAAGTTTGGACATTGGTTGAGAAGCCCGACAACAACCACAACATCATTGGTACCAAATGGGTGTTTCGCAACAAGCAAGATGAAGATGGACAAGTGGTCCGCAACAAAGCACGTCTCGTCGCCCAAGGATACACACAAGTCGAAGGTATGGACTATGGTGAGACGTATGCTCCCGTTGCTAGACTTGAGTCCATTCGCATCTTACTTGCCTATGCTAATCACCATAATATCACCTTGTACCAAATGGACATTAAAAGTGCTTTTCTAAATGGAGAAATAGAG
Source organism: Triticum aestivum (assembly GCF_018294505.1). Lineage (NCBI taxonomy): Eukaryota > Viridiplantae > Streptophyta > Magnoliopsida > Poales > Poaceae > Triticum > Triticum aestivum. Next base: position 609,773,051 of record NC_057800.1, read on the forward strand.
GAGGAAGTTTATGTCAAACAACCTCCCGGCTTTGTCAATCCTAAGAAACCAAATCATGTTTACAAACTTCACAAAGCTCTTTATGGTCTTAAACAAGCTCCTAGAGCATGGTATAAATGCTTGACCAAATTCCTTACTACAAGTGGTTTTGAAATTGGTAAAATTGATTCTACTCTTTTTACTAAAAGGGTTAATGGAGAACTATTTGTATGCCAAATTTATGTTGATGACATCATATTTGGTTCAACTAACCCTCTCTTTAGTGAAAAGTTTGGAAAGCTAATGTCAGAGAAGTTTGAGATGTCTATGATGAGTGAACTCAAATTCTTTCTCGGGTTGCAAATCAAGCAAACTAAGGAAGGTACATTTGTCTCTCAAACAAAGTACACCAAGGACTTATTCAAGAAGTTCAATATGCAAGAATGCAAAGGTATGTCTACACCCATGCCTACTAGTGGACATAATGATTTGACCAAAGATGGTGAACCTGTTGATCAAAAGGTTTATCGCTCTATGATTGGTTCATTGTTATACCTATGTGCTTCACGTCCCGATATTATGCTAAGTGTGTGCATGTGTGCACGATATCAAGCTGCTCCTAAAGATTGTCATCTTAAGGCTGTGAAAAGGATAGTGAGATATTTAATCCATACACCAAATTTTGGCATTTGGTATCCTAAGAGGTCTTCTTTTGATCTTGTTGGCTATTCCGACTCAGATTATGCCGGAGACAAGGTTGATAGAAAGTCCACTTCGGGTACTTGTCAATTTCTTGGTAGATCTCTTGTGTCTTGGTCTTCCAAGAAACAAAACTCGGTATCCTTATCCACCGCCGAAGCGGAATACATTGCCGCTGGTTCATGTTGTGCTCAATTACTTTGGATGACCCAAACTCTTAAAGATTATGGGATTTATGTGAAACATGTTCCACTGCTTTGTGACAATGAAAGTGCTATCAAAATTGGTCATAATCCTGTACAACATTCTCGAACTAAGCATATTGAAGTTCGTCATCATTTCATTCGAGATCATGTTGCTAAGGGTGACATCAACCTTAAGCATGTTCGCACCGATAAGCAATTAGCGGATATATTCACTAAACCGCTTGATGAGAAAGTGTTTTGCAGGTTGAGAGGAGAATTGAACATCATTGATGCTTCGAACTTGGAGTAGAAACTCCATTGGATACATGCAAGACATGAGCTTATAACTAATCCATGATGTATCTCTTATGATAACTATCTTATGTCTTGGATATATTTGCACCTTGCATGTTGTCTAACCCATGTAGGTGCTTGGTTGAATCTAATTCCATGAGATTGCGACTCACTCACATCTTGAGCAATCTCTACAAGACCAAGACTCTACACAATAGTGGTTGAAGACAAGGAAGCACAAAACCATTCAAACATATCCTTTGACAAATTCTATGTTAAGCTTCATGATTGTCATTTTTGGATACACAAGTGCTCTTCCTTGCAAGAACTAACCCATGTAGGTAGATGAACTCAAACTCCAAGTGGTGCTCCCAACTCCTGATGAACTACATCAACCCTGAGCACCCACACAAGTTCAACTACATGAGCAAGAACCACATCACCACCCAAGGTATGTCATTCCATCTTAGAGAAGCTTTACTCCAAGACATGAGTCAAAGCAACTCAACAAGATGTGAATACATCAAGATGCTTAAACGAAAAATGGTAACCCCATTTTGAGCTTAAACGATGAGTATGACCTATGATCAAGTGTCCTCACTTGACTCCTAAGTCAATATACTCTAACATAGGTGACTATGTCACCGCCCAATTCTAGATGAAGTTCTCTTGTGTCTTTTCTGAGTTATTGCATTTGTTCCTAGCATATTTGTTTCCTTCTCTCTCAAACAAAAAAAACTTCATCTAGAAACTCTCACTCTTTTCCTTTTTGTTCTTGTTCTGCATATTTCTGCATCAAATTCCTTGCAAATCCTTCAGCTAATTCTTTGCAAATCTTTGTGAGATCTTACTTGACTAATGAGCTGATGTGACAAGTGTTTTTCTCTGTGTAAACTCGGTTTCACCGACTTGCAAATTTCGGTCAAACCGAATCTTTTCGGTACCACCGAAATATGCCACTCGGTGCCACCGACTTTGCAATCAGAAAACCACTTTGCCACTTGTTCTACATTTCTTCTGATCCAGCTCCACTCAATGAATCTTGTCCTCCACAAGCATCACAATTTTATCCTCTGCTTTGTACTAAATCTCAAGGACCAAACCTATTCGACGGATTCCAGGCCAAACCTTCTTGGAAATTGATGTCAAAGGGGGAGAGAGAGATCACATCAAAGCTTGTAGGAGAGAGAGATCACATCAAGGGAGAGAAATAGTCTCAAGGACCAAACCTACAAGAGAGAAAGTATTAAGGGGGAGAGAGAGACCTCAAGGGGGAGAGAAATACTCAAGGATCCCAGATGCTTGATGTTCAAGAGGAGAGATGCCACATGTCCTTCTGGGGGAAAGACATGTTCATATGAACTCATTTGAATTAAGTTCTATTCAGCTCTGATTTTATTCTTGGGGACATGTTGAATCAAATGTGGTACCTTGTACTCACTCTCTGCATGTCATCCCAGTCTTGGCATTCTTGTGGTTTCCTTTGTTTGCTCTGGCTAGTGGATGTACCTGTGTTATCTAACCTTGTTTGTGCAGGTTCATTCCATCCTAAGCCAACTCGAGACCACAAGGTAAGTATATGCATCAAAATCATGAGTATGAGGAGTTCTTGCTTATGTACATACTGTTTGCAAGAAGGACTCATGAGCATGAAGGTATTTTTCCTTAATAATCTTTTGCTCTGATGCATATGGCCAAGATACATGTAACACATTGCCTACTCTGTCATGATTATGCTCTCACATGCCTCTATATTTCATATTTACATGAGTGCATACATGTAGGGGGAGCCTATGCTTGCTACATGTTCTTCCAAAGCTTTACTTGCTGTTCTGTATATCTTTATCTAAAGCTTTGATGTATGTCGCCATCAATTACCAAAAAGGGGGAGATTGAAAGCGCAAGTGCTCCCTAGGTGGTTTTGATAATTGATGACAACATATCTCTTGTTGGACTAACACTTCTATCTAGCATGTTTCAGATAAGTTCAACAATGGAGTGGCATGGACTAAAGGTTGTGGGAACTCCTTCAAGATGCTAAGGACAAGGAATTGGCTAAAGCTTCAAGCTCAAGACTCTTCACTTTTACATTTTGGTGATCCAAGATCACATTGAGTCCATAGGAAAAGCCAATACTATCAAGGAGGGATGAGGTGTTGCTTAATGAGCCTCTTGCTTCATGTGCTTAATGATATGCTCCAAAATCCTCAACTACTTTCCCATATCCACATATGACCTAGACCCTAAGCCAAACTCGGTCCTACCGATTCTTCCTATCCGGCGCCACCGAGTTTCACTTGTCATAAGCCACTGCCAAACCCTAATCAGCTCGGTATCACCAATGGGATCTCGGTCTCACCGAGATGGGCTTGCAAACTCTCTGTTACCCATTGCAATATTCTCGGTCCCACCGAGATATGCAATCGGTCCCACCGAGTTTGCTTGACCAAATCTCAGTTTCACTTATTACCCAAATCGGTCCCACCGAGTTTGTGTAATCGGTCAAACCGAGTTTTGGATTTACCCTAACCCTAGCACATCGGTCCCACCGAGTTGATCCAGTCGGTCCCACCGAAATCACTAACGGTCACTAGGTTTACATTTTCGGTCCGACCGAGTTTATTGATTCGGTCCCACCGAGATTGGAAAACTGTGTAACGGTTGGATTTTGTGTGGAGGCTATATATACCCCTCCACCTCCTTCTCATTCGAAGAGAGAGCCATCAGAACACACACACCATTCCAACTCATATGTTCTGAGAGAGAACCACCTACTCATGTGTTGAGACCAAGATATTCCATTCCTACCATATGAATCTTGATCTCTAGCCTTCCCAAGTTGCTTTCCACTCAAATCTTCTTTCCATCAAATCCAAATCCTATGAGAGAGAGTTGAGTGTTGGGGAGACTATCATTTGAAGCACAAGAGCAAGGAGTTCATTACCTACACACCATTTGTTACTTCTTGGAGAGTGCTGTCTCCTAGATTGGCTAGGTGTCACTTGGGAGCCTCCGACAAGATTGTGGAGTTGAACCAAGGAGTTTATAAGGGCAAGGAGATTGCCTACTTCGTGAAGATCTACCGCTAGTGAGGCAAGTCCTTCGTGGGCGATGGCCATGGTGGGATAGACAAGGTTGCTTCTTCGTGGACCCTTTGTGGGTGGTTGCTTCTTCGTGGACCCTTCGTGGGTGGAGCCCTGTGTGGACTCGCGCAACCGTTACCCTTGGGTGGAGCCCTGTGTGGACTCGCGAAACCGTTACCCTTCGTGGGTTGAAGTCTCCATCAACATGGATGTAGGATAGCACCACCTATCCGAACCACGGGAAAAACATCCGTGTCTCCAATTGCGTTTGATCTCTCCAAACCCTTCCCTTTACATTCTTGCAAGTTGCATGCTTTACATTCCGCTGCTCATATACTCTTTGCATGCTTGCTTGATATGTATTGTGTGTGCTGAAATTGTGCCTAAACCCCACTTAAACCGAAAAAGCTTAAAAATTGCAACTTTAGCACTAAGTGTCTAATCACCCCCCCCCTTTAGACACATCTACTTCTAGATCCTACGACATGCAACAGCTAACCATAAAGGTTTGAAAACTCATATTTCGTGTACTTGCGTGCGATTTAATTCCATGTGCAGTAAATTGGAAGGAATTTTCAAACATATTGGTCTAACGGCTATGACACAATTAAGCATGGAGTGACATGGCATTTTAATTCCAAAAAAATAAAAAATCAGAAACACATGAAACCTTGGTTGATGTAATGTCATGCCACCAAGATGATGTGGTAAAAAAAATGGCATGTTCGACCAAAGTTTGGACACACACCCCTCACAAACCGGAGCAACTCACTAGAAGGCTCGTGGTTCTGAGAGGGAACAATGCATGTTTGATGATGAACGGGAGATAGCTTCCTCTTACGGCCTTCAATTTTTTTTCTACGTCTAACATGCACTACTACAACTGTAATTTGAATTTTTTGAAAATTCTATGGGCCATTTGACCTTTTAAAGACATTTAAGTGATTTTCTAGCCATTAATGACCGTAATTCAAATTTGAACTACATCTACATGCAACACCTAACCAAAATGGTTTGAAAAATCATATTTGTGTACTTGTGTGTGAGTTAATTCCATGTACAATAAACTAGAAGGAATTTTCAAACATATTTGTATCATGACATGGACACATATGCATGAATACGTATGCATGGAGTGGCATGGCATTTTAATTCCAAAAAAATCAGAAACACATGAAACCTTGGTTGATGTAATGTCATGCCACCAAGATGATGTGGTAAAGAAATTGGCATGTTTGACGAAAGTTTGGACACGCACCCCTCACAAATCGAAGCAACTCGCTAGAAGGTTCGTGGTTCCGAGAGGGAACAATGCATGTTCAATAATGAACGAGAGATAGCTTCCTCTTACGGCCTTCAAATTGTTTCTATGTCTAACGTGCACTACTACAGCTGTAATGTGAAATTTTGGAAAATTCTAGGGGTCATTTGACCTTTTAAAGACATTTAAGTGATTTTCTAACCATTTAATAACTGTAATTCAAATTTGAACTACATCTACATGCAACGCCTAACCAAAATGGTTTGAAAAATCATATAGCGTACTTGTGTGCGAGTTAATTCCATGTGCAGTAAATTAGAAGGAATTTTCAAACATATTGGTCTCACAACATGGACACATGCATACGTATGCATGGAGTGACATGGCATTTTAATTCAAAAAAATAGAAAAATTATCAGAAACACATGAAACCTTGGTTGATGTAATGTCATGCCACCAAGATGATGTGGTAAAGAAATTGGCATATTTGACAAACGTTTGGACACACATCCCTCACAAACCGGAGCAACTCGCTAGAAGGTTCGTGGTTCCGAGAGGGAACAATGCATGTTTGATGACGAATGGGAGATAGCTTCCTCTTACAGCCTTCAAATTTTTTCTACGTCTAACGTGCACTACTACAACTGTAATGTGAAATTTTAGAAAATTTTAGGGGTCATTTGACCTTTTAAAGACATTTAAATGATTTTCTAACCATTTAATGATCGTAATTCAAATTTGAAGTACATCTACATGCAACGCCTAACCAAAATGGTTTGAAAAATCCTATCTGTGTACTTGTGTGCGAATTAATTCCCTGTGCAATAAATTAGAAGGAATTTTTAAACATATTGGTCTCACGACATGGACGCATGCATACGTATGCATGGAGTGACATGACATATTAATTCAAAAAAATAGAAAAATGATTAGAAACACATGAAACCTTGGTTGATGCAATGTCATGCCACCAAGATGATGTGGTAAAGAAATTGGCATGTTTGACGAACGTTTGGACACACGCCCCTCACAAACCGAAGCAACTCGCTAGAAGGTTCGTGGTTTCGAGAGGGAACAATGCATGTTTGATGATGAACTGGAGATAGCTTCCTCTTAGGGCCTTCAAATTTTTTCCTACGTTTAACATGCAACTGTCATGTGAAAAATTGGTAAATTTTAGGGGTCATTTGACCTTCTAAAGACATTTAAGTGATTTTCTAACCATTTAATGACCATAATTCGAATTTGAACTACATCTACATGCAACGCCTAACCGAAACGGTTTGAAAAATCATATTTTTGTGTACTTGTGTGTGAATTAATTCCATGTGCAGTAAATTATAAGGAAATTTCAAACATATTGGTTTGAAGGCATGGGCACATGCATGCAGTGCATGCCATGGCATTTTAATTCCAAAAAAATAAAAAATGATCAGAAAAACATGAAACCTTGCTTGATTTAATGTCATGCCACCAAGATGACGTGGTAAAAAAATTGGCCTGTTTGAGGAAAGTTTGGACACACACCCCTCACAAACCGGAGCAACTCACTAGAAGGTTCGTGGTTCCGAAAGGGAACAATGCATGTTTGCTGACGGACGGGAGATAGCTTCCTCTTACGGCCTTCAAATTGTTTCCTATGTTTAACGTGCACTAATACAACTGTCATGTGAAAAATTGGAAATTTTCAGGGGTCATTTGACCTTTTAAAGACATTTAAGTGATTTTCTAACCATTTAATGACCGTAATTCAAATTTGAACTACATCTACATGCAACGCCTAACCAAAACGGTTTGAAAAATCATATTTTTGTGTACTTGTGTGCGAGTTAAGAAATCATCAGACGATGTAAATATCTGTTGTTCAAAAAAGAAAATGTAAAGATTTGGCAAGACAACCGGCCCCCACACGATTGGCAGTTTATCTCGCGCCTCGAGGTTTCGTAGGTGAATGACGGGGATCATTAATCAGACATGGTTCTGCATTGGAAACCGTCAGCTATTATGTTCACACACGGATTTTGGCTATTATGTTCACACACTGATTTTGCTGCGGGAATCATGTGTAATTCAAACTACAGTACTCATAAATTCCGGCAACCAGCGTTTGTACTGTCCCCGTCGATCTATATTCCGGCCGCCAATAAATACTACCTTGATCACGTCGTCCCGCCTGCATTCTCATCTACATCCTCCCCTCGCTTGCCCTCTCTCTCTCTCTCAAATCTCTGCCATGGCGCCGCTGGTCTGGCCACGCGCCGAGGAGGAGTCGCCGCCCCCCGAGGATGCTCACTCAATTAGCAGCGACAAGGACCCATACGCGCCGCCTGACGAGGTTGCACCGGACCCCCCCAACTTTGGGTTGGTTTTGGGGCCACTACAATCTTTGTCTATGGAAGTTGCTGCCGTCAGCTGAGAAAGCCAGGCAAGTGGCATTCACAAAGGAGATGGTGAAGGAGGAAGCCAGGTACCAGGCGGCCTGTGAAGCCCGTGATGCCTCCTGGAGAAAGGAGGCGGCGGGGTTTTGGGGGCGGGCGCGTCATCATGCCGAGGAGGTGTATGAAGACGGGTACTTCGCGAGGAAGGTCATAGGCGCTGGGCGCCTCGTCGCTGCGTGGAGATGGGCCAATAAGCTCCAGCATGCCACCGACGAGGAGCTCTGGTGGGCGCCCAACGAAATGTCAAGATCGGTCGCGCACGTCTGCTAGCAAGAGGCAGATCGGTACGTCAAGCACTGCGAGGCGGAGGAGTCAGAGTACTGCCTCCGCACTGGAAAGACGCCGCGCACCAGGGAGCTGCTGGCGAGGGGCTGCCGGAATACTGGCCCCAGGAGGGATTATTTGTTTTAGTATTTATCATTTTCAATTTTATGCATTGTACCTAGTAGTTAAGTATCATCACGTATATGTGATGATAATATATATATATATATATATATATATATATATATATTCTGTGATGATCTAATGAACAATTAATATATATATATTATGAATTCCATTTTCTATCTGTGTTTGTCTAATAATTTGAATCTAGTTGTTATCATCCACATATACATAATGGAAAGCGTATGTACACACATTGAAACAGAACATATAAGAATGGAAAACGGAGTACACACATTGAAACGGAGCAATACTATGATTGATGTGAATACATAGCTATCCACGTCAAAACGACTTTTCAAAATAAAACGCGTCCATGAGACCATGACCAGCAGCCCTTGCCTAGGGTAGCTCTTGGCTCTGCCTGAACTCATGCAGGCGTTCGTCCAAGTGGTTGACACACTCGCGGTACATTTGGAGCGTGATCTCGAGCTCCAAGTTGGCTATTTCATCAGAGATCACCAGCTTGAGGATGTGACGGCCATGTTCCTCTACTGCGCCCAGGTGGACACCTCGGCCAAGGAGGCGGTCGAGCCTACGGACCAGCGCGTTGGCATCCAGCGGGCCGCAGACAAGGCGAACGGCGGCACCCATGCGAATGGTGCGGCAGGCGTCCGGTGCAAGTACGGCACGGCCGGCCTCTGGTGCAAGCTGTGACGCTATGTACCCATGTGAATGGGGGTACTGACGGAATGTGTACCCAGCTGTGACGCCGTCTCGATAGCAGGTAAGTGCCGCTTGATCCGCTCTTGCTGTGTGGCGCACCGTGCCTCTCACTCTGTGGCACTCCAACGGTCTCACCATGCGGCGAGCCGTAGCCTATCGGCGCGGATGCGCCTAGCATGTTCTGCGGCACGCCATCGATCATGTTGTGCGGCGACCTGTAACCTGTCGGTGCTGACATGCCTATCTTGATCTGCGGTGCTCAAGCTCCATGCGTCAAAGGTCTACTCAACCCTGGCGATGACGCACATCATGGTGTCGACCATCGCGTTGCCGGGGAGCGCCTCGGCCTCGATGGTCCGTGGCGCCTGCTCATTTTCCTCGTCGATGAGGTTGATGGCAAAGGCGGCGCTTTGGTGGGTTGGCGTGCTTGAAAAAGGTGGATGTGCTACAGGCTGCGCTTGTCGCCTCCGTGCGTCGCGCGCCCCCTATGCGCAATATAGCAGGGTGGCAGGAAACAGCTAAGGAAATGGCAGGAAACGGTGGCGTGTTCATAAAACGCCATCAATTAATGGAAACTTAGCATCGAGCTAGCACAAGAAGTAGATGATGATCAGATGAACACAGACCACACTAGGGAACCCATCGGTGATGAATTCATCAATCCCAAACGGTTGAATACTAGCAAGCATTTGCCCACAACACACACGGCCTATTCCATCACAAATAGGCCGGATGGATCAACCGTATGCCATGTATCGCACATTGTCAAAAAGTAATGCGATAGACCTTCTTTAACATGTGTTAAAAAATAAAAAATAAGGACATCAAGGTTAAATTAGCTGAGGGAATGGGGCATTTTGGTCATTTGACCGAAATGACCCATCCCATCACCTAATTTAACATTGACACAACTTCCCATCCAGTCACCCATCCGATGGACGTTCCAACCTGAGCACACTTAACTTGATAAGAATGCCTCTTCACATCCTTATGGCGTATACGGATGACCGCCCGTCCCACAATGGTCAATAGATGTTGTGTAGACAGAGCATATCACATACGTCATATTAGAAGCAATCGTCTGCGTTATTATCGGTCTTCGCACACATTTCTGATTACAGACCTGTTTGCCGCGTATCACACACATATTGTTATATTTAACCGTTTCTATTCTCTTGCCTAATCACAAACAGTTCATCCGAGTGAACTGTATGTTGTACATCGCACACACCTTGATCGGGATGACCGTTTCTTTTGTGTTGCCTAATCACAAACGGTTCATCCGAGTGAACCGTATGCTGCGTATCGCACACACCTTCATCTGGCTGCCCATTTCTTTTGTTCCTCCTCATCGCAAACAGTTAATTGAACTGAACCGTATGCCCTTCATCACACACGCAACTAAAACCTGAACCATGTTTGATGCATCCGTCATCGCAAATGTTTTACACATTTCTGATGGTTTTCATACAGCACTGTTTGCGATTATTGCATCGCACACAGTTTCTCAAAGGGTCTCTGATCGTCGTGTCGTGTTAGCAGCATCCTGCAGTAGTGTCGGCTCCGCAGCGAGAAGTTGATTTCTTCCATGCCTACACTCGGCCAGGAATCTCATTGAGCTGAACCATTAGTGACTCGAGATCGTTCTGGAGCACATCTTCTGGCCACAGTTCTTTGTCTATTCTTGTTAGTGCTACCTTCAGCCGAGCGACATACCCCAAGACACTGTCAAGGTGAGCATAAAGTCGTAGCACATTCATAGCAGCAGCATCTTTGATGAGTGACTTGGTAGGGTCCAGACCTATTTCAATTTGTTCTATCTCTTGCTCGAAGTTCTGGCAGAATTCTACACAAAGAGGAAAAAGTGAGTTAGCAGCAGCATTGTTTTCGAAGCTCTCGAGAATTCACTCGCATGAAAAAGGTATCTTCAAGCATGATGTACATTTTCTTCACAAGGTTCCCCAAGTATTCCTCCATATCATCCCTCTTTTGGGTGAGCTGGCCCACCTTGTCGGCCAAGACGATCTCCTCGTCCTTAAGTTGGGCAGCTTCCTTCTTCACCTCCTCAATGGCAGTCTTCAGGGTTGCATTCTCCTCTTCAAGCTTGCCGACTAAAGCTAGCTTCACTTCAGCAGCCTCAGTCTTCTCCTTGGCCACCCTCTAGGCGCCCGCAAGTTCCTCATCCTTCTTCTCCAGGGCCTGCTTCATGGTGTCTAAAGAAATAACATTTCTAAGTCGCACTTGAAGTTGTTGGTTTTCATTACGCACATATGTTCGAGTAACTACTCAGTTCAAAGGGCAGAACAGAAGTACAATAGTGCATTCAGTCAACAGAATTTACCTCCCATGGTCTTCACCTCAGTCTGAGCATGCTCCAAGTTCTTTTTGGTAAGCTCTAAGTCCAGTTGGAGTTAGATCTTCTCCTTCTCTAGAGCAACATACTAAGTTCCAAGTTCACAACATTTCTGAGATCAACAACAAAGACTCATTCGATGGGAAGGATTCTCGAAGTATTTCCTCTACTTCCAAGTGGAGAAGAGCAAATTCAGATTGCTATTACCAAACATGCTCTAAGACGCCCACCGAATCAAACATCCGATAGCAGTCTCGGGGACTACACCTAGTGGGTGCACTCAGCGTGCCCCCACTGGATCAATTTCCCACTCGGTAAGGCCTAACTGGTCCAAGTGGAGGACTACAAAAAAAATTCTCAAACCCTCGTCAAATTAAACATTCGACGGTGGTCTCGGGGACTACACCCAGTGGGTGCACTCAGAGTGCCCCCACTGGATCTGTTTCCACTCGGCCTTAGCCTGACTGGCCCAAGTGAAGAACATCAGAATGCAAAATTGCGACCAAATGAGTACTAAATCAAGCACACCTAGTGGGTGTATAGAATCAAGACGGATAGGACAAAATCGAATCAGAGATCAACTTACAACCGTACTTACTTAGACATTGGCTTGAACGGCCGAACTGGCGTCATAAGCAGACTTGCTAGCTTCATACAATTCCTTCAGATGTTGCATCATCGGGCTAGATTGCATCATAGCCTCCTTGCTGGCTCCAGTCTGGTCCTCTGGGACATGATGCAGAGTGAACACGCTCGACGCAGGAGTCGGTGACGCAGCTGGAGGGATCAGCACTTGCGGTTGTCTAGTCGGACCCGAAGCTGGAGAAGTAGACACCAGAGGTAGAGCAGTCGACGGAGGGGTGGCGAAAGAAGCACCACCTCGAGATGAACCACCTGACTCTTTAAGAAGAAGTTCAGGCGGCATACGAGATGTTTGGCCCGAAGGCACTCTCTTAGTGAAGCTTCGTGAGGCGGTCGAGGTCCTGCCTTTTCCCCCTGTGCTTTTTGGAGGCACCTCATCATCATTGTCTGCGAGGTGGATGATGTCTGTTCATGCTACAGTCACTCAACAGTGAGATCTCAGTCGACCATCGGGACAATTAGCGAGGCAGAGCACAATGTGAGTTGATCATACCGGCCCGAGAAGTGGCTGCGTCCATAGTGTCCGCTTCTGCGTGCTCGTCGTCGATCTGCATGTGGGACGTCGCAGAAGTAGCAGCCCTGGGATTCAGAATTCCACTCGGTCAGAAAAATAATGAAGATCCATAGCAATGAAGTGAGGAAAGATACAAATGGTACTCACGTTGAAACAGTGTGCACGGCAACCTTGATCTTGGGTAAAGCCTTCCGAGGCTTCAGTGGGTCGGTTTTGAGCTGCTTTGCAGTCTCCTCAACCAGATCAGGAGTGGTCGTCCGAGTGCGATTGGGGTTCCTGACACTCGATGTTGGGGCCTTGCTCTAGCCAACGCTAGGGTCTTGGTTTTCCTTGGAATGACGCTCAGTGTGGGGAGGTGACTCGACTTTGTCACTATCATCCGAGTCATCACAGTCGTCTTCACTATCGTTGGCATAGTCCATATCAGCACTGCCACCGTCTCTTACCATTCCTTCAGCAAGTTGGTCACCATTTGGCACGGGCGAATACATCTTCGTGAACGCCTACAGAACACAAATGTCAAAATCAGTCGGTCCTCAATTCAGTTGCATATTGAAAACAAAGATGATTCACTCGACAAGTTATGTCGAACCTCTCCTGGTGGATGCTCGGCATCCAAAGGCAGGATTGGTTTGGCTCTGCGTGGGTTGTCACAGGCTCAGGTGATGCTCCTAAGCCACTGGGCCACAGTATACTCGTCGACCTCTTCTGGATGAGTCCTAGAAGTGTCATCTCCACCCAAGTAAAACCACATGGATGGTCACGCGCTTGCAGAGGTTGGATGCGTCGACTGAGGACCACCTCCAGCAAATCCAGGCGTGTCACTCCACCCCAGATCAACTCAACAACTACTTCAACCAAGATCCCCACCTCGCCCTTCTCCTCCTCATCCATGGTCAATGAGCGAGGGGCTTTGAGTCTCTCCAGAGAGAAAGGGAGAAGGCCAGTCGACGCACCAGGAGTTGGAATGTCAGTGCAGTAGAACCAAGTCGACTGCCAATGTGACGCCCAGATAATCAAGCTACAGTAACCTCTTCAAATGATGCCACGTCACCTCGATTACTGTTGTTAATCTTGCGTTTGTTCGAAACCGATTCAATTCAAAATTGAATTAAAGACATACAATGAAAAGTTTTGAAAAGTTAAAACTAAAATGTTCTAAATGTAGCAAGTATTTCATAATAAATATTGGTGGAGAAATCACACTCTTATAAAATAGTCAAATGCATAATAATAAATGCAATAGTGGTAAAACTATTAATTAAATGCTTGTAAATTAATAAACAAATACAAAATGCTTTCTAAAATGTGCTAAGTTGTTTGTGGCACTGGAATATTTAGTAAACCTAATTTAGGGACTATTGTTGTATTTTATTTAAACTAAAATATATTAAAGGTTAAAAGAAAATAGAAAAGAATAAATAAAAGAAAAGGAACAAATCAAAAAAAGAGAAAGCAAAGGCCCACTGGCCAACTGGGACAGACGGCCTAGCTGGCCGACCCACCTAGACCATGTGGCCAACCCACCAACCGGCCGGCCCACCCCCCACTCCCCCATAACCACACTACCCGAAAACCTAACCCACCCACCGACACCACTTCCCCCACACTCGCTCTCTCCCTTTCCCCGATCTAGATCGAGATCAGGGACACGATCCCGTTGCCAACTGCGCCGCCCGTCTCCCGCAACTCGACGCCGTCGCCCATCGCCCCCCTGACGCCGCCGGGAGGACCACATCGCTGGAGCCTCCCGCCGCCATGACTCCGTCGCCACACATCATCCCCAACCTCCTCCTCACTGGACCACCTCCTCGTAGCACCGCCGCCTCGACCTCGCACGTCCTTGTCCTTGAAAGTGCGTTATATCGACTAGAGGGGGGGTGAATAGGCGATTTTTATGAAAGTCTTCAAAACGTGAGAGTTATGAAGACAAATAGCGAAGATTATGCCTTTTACTATGCAGTGGAAGTTAGATTACACTAGGCCAGCCATGGTCATGTATTCAATAGAGTGAAAGTACAATGACAAACAACTGCAGTGTAATAAGGATCAGGTAGGAAGAAGTTATGAAGCCAAACAGATCATACATTCACGTTGTGAAGACAAAAGATAAAGCAAGCATGCAATGGCTTCACAATGTGTAACAGTAAGAAAAGGAAGTGAAGATGAAACCAGTGACTCGTTGAAGACAATGATCTGTTGGACCAGTTCCAGTTGCTGTGACAACTGTACGTCTGGTTGGAGCGGCTAGGTATTTAAACCTTAGGACACACAGTCCCGGACACCCAGTCCTGAACACACAGTTCAGGACACCAAGTCCTCACCGTATTCTCCTTGAGCTAAGGTCACTTAGTCCTCGCCCAATCACTCTGGTAAGTCTTCAAGGTAGACTCCCAAACCTTCACAAACTTCGTTCACTGGCACTCCACAATGTCTCTTGGATGCTCTGAACGCGACGCCTAACCGTCTAGAGGATTCACAGTCCTCAAGTGTAATAAGTCTTCAGATCACACAGACAAGAAGACTTAGGTGATGCCCAATTTGCTCTGGCTCTGGGTGGTTAGGGCTTTTCTCCTCACTAGAATTTTCTCTCAAAGGCTTCGAGGTGGGTTGCTCTCAAACGACAAAAGCCGTGCACTGAAATCTGAGCAGCCAACCGTTTATGGTTGTGGGGGTGGGCTATTTATAGCCACTTGGCAACCCGACCTGATTTGTCCGAAATGACCCTGGGTCACTAAGGAACTGACACGTGTCTCAACGGTCAGATTTCAAACTCTCATGGCAACTTTACTTGGGCTACAAGCAAAGCTGACTTGTCCGGCTCTGGACAAGATTCGCTCTCATTGTCTTCACTCGAAGACATAGGTTTTTGATTTAGGCATCACTTCAGTCATTCTGACTGGTTCTCCTGGACCCCACTTAACAGTACGGTGGTTCCTATGACTCAACACAAAAGAAAAAGAACTACGAAAGATCTAAGTCTTCGAGCTCCATAGGCTTCATAACGTGTCTTCTTTTGTCATAGTCTTCAATGTGAATATCTTCATATACCACCTTTGTCTTCAATGTCTTCATACATTTTTAGGGGTCATCTCTGGTAGTAAAACCGAATCAATGAGGGACTTCTACCTGTGTTTTCCTGCAATTCTCACAAACACATTAGTCCCTCAACTAGGTTTGTCGTCAATGCTCCAAAACCAACTAGGGGTGGCACTAGATGCACTTACAATCTCCCCCTTTTTGGTGATTGATGACAAACTAGTTGAAGTTTTCAACGGGGAATATAATGTGTGAAATTTGTAAAGGACAAGGAATTGTCTTCATAAGTTGCAAAGGGCTCCCCCTGAAGATGTGCATATAAGTTAATTTGCTTTTGGAATGCAAATGCACATGGCAGGTTGTACTTGTGGAGATCCTCTTCAGCTTGTGATGACAATCCACTATGCATGTGAAAGTATATGAAGATAATGACATGCATAATGGAAAATGGACGTCTGCAGAATGAGATAAGTGCGGAATTTATCGTCGCACATGCAGAATTTATCTTCGCAAACAGAGTGGCAAACAAGTAGCAGACGACCATCGAGTTTTAGTGTTTACAACTTAAAGAGCCAAATGAAGCAAAAACAAGAGTTGTAAACACGAAGCAAAATATGACAAAACATAAGGCACCCACCCATAATGACCCGCTTGAAGACTATAAACATCATACGCTTCTCCCCCTTTTGTCAGTAATGACCAAAAAGGTTTGAAGACATAGAGTTTGCTATGCATTCCCAGGCGCAGCAGGGTCGGTGGAGTTGTTTGGTGGTGCTGAAGCAGATGGCGGTGATGTAGCATCGTCGTCTTCATCAATGATCCTTGCAGTAACTGTGGCAGCAGATGAAGAGAACTCAGAGTCTTCTAGTGATGGTGTGTTGTGCATCACAGCCCTTCTAGGAGGTGTGGTGTCAAACTTGAAACGCTCTGTGAAGCCATCCTCTTCAAGTTCAGCTTCAGTACATATCATTGAGAGCCCTTTCCATGTACGACGGCAGGTTTCGTGTGTAACAAAGGCATTCTTGGTGGCAAGGTTTCGAAGACGATTGACATCCACCAAGAGGCTCTTCATCTGATGTTTTAGCCAGTCGTGATGCCTATCTTGCTTTTGGTGAAGGGCCACAAGAAGCTCTCGGTCAGTGAGGACACGAGCACGCTTCTTGGGTCTTGGAGCATTTGTGCTGTCTGTGGCTTCAGTAGATGCTGGTGCACGTGTAGTGCCAGCCAACGGATATACTCTGGATATGGCTTCAACACCTTCAACATTCTGCGTGAAGCTCTGGTGTTCTGCATTCTGAAGACTTATCGGTTGCTTGGCAGGCTCAGGGTATATTGCTTCAGCAAAGGTATCCACATCTGGCAAGAAGATCCGATGGTTTCGGGCAGAGGGCTGATACGAGATCGTAGAGTGCAGTTTGATTAGCCTCATCACCCAAGGAGCATAGAACTTCAAACCAAATAATTCTGAGCCTGATGCTGCAAGTTGGCGTATGAAGAGATCCTGTGCGTTGAAGCATTTGCCATGCAGAATATAGAATATGAGAGTCTTCATTGCACCCTCGATCTTGGCATGTGGAGAGTGTCCCTTAATGGGCCAGAGAGTCCGCCGGATGATGTGATATATGGTCCTGGGCAGGTACTCTAGGTCTTCAACAAAGAACTCAGTTGGATAGGGTGCATCCTGAGGCAATGGCTTCATCATTGAGAGCATCTGACTCATGTTTGGTTCAGGTCTCTGGAATATGCTTTCAATGGCTTCAGAATGTAATTGACAACCTTCCTCGAAGAATTCGCCAGGAGTGGGCAGGCCGGTGAGCTCAATGATATCAAATGCATTGGCTTCATGATGGACATTGCCGGTCATCCACTCCAGGATCCAAGTCTTCGGATCTATGTTGTATCCTTTGATATGAAGGGTGGCATAGAACTGAAGCAGAAGCTCTTCATTCCAGTGCTCTTCATCCGTCACAAATGGCAGCAGACCCACTTGCTTGAAGCAATCCAAAGCTTACTCAAGATATGGCAGACCAGCAATGGCTTCAACCTCAAGGCGCTTGTGCGGAAAGATGCGTCCTTGGTTGTATAAGATGCATGAATAATAGCTGCGCTGAGAATAGCTCCAGAACCTGTTTGATACAATCCTTTCCCTTGAATAGGGGTTCTTGGAGCTATTGAAAAATGTATTGTCTGCCTTGAAGTTGTTGATGTCAAAGGAACTAGGTGCTGATGCAGGACCTGGGAACCTTGGCAGCCTTGGGACTGGCTTCTGAACATGAGGCCTGTGCTCAATATGATAATCGAATTGAGGACCTGCAGCAGACTCAGGAACAGAAGTGTGTGGCTCGGTAGCTTTGCTGTCCGTTGAAGCATTTGGTGGGGCGGGCTCCACATTGGCTTCAGTGTTTGTGGTGGCAGCCGCAACATTTTCTTCCTCCGCTTGTGTAGTTGGAGGGACAACCTTAGGCACGTTCTCCTGGAGAACTGCATCTTGATGGAGCGGGGAAGTGGGTTCTGGTGGTGCTTCTTCATTGTCTTCGGCTGATGCAGCCGGAATTTCGGCAGTATGGAATTGAGGCCGTGGACCTTTGCCAAGCCTACGGAACGCAGACGACACTTGTGGGGTCGGAGTGGGCTGGACCTCAAAGTCTTCTTCCTCCTGAGTGTGATCCGCCCATGACTCATCTTGTGCCATTGGCGTCAGAGGATGACCAATACTGATGAGTTCGCTTGTTTCAAGCTGAGGAAGGGCCGCATCATCTTGTACATTGTCTTGATGAACAATGTCTTCAGCAGCGATGGGGTCGGCTGCTGGAATATCTTCAGCTTCAGGAGCCTCTGTGGGAGCAGGCTCATGAACTGTCAGTCTTCTTTCTGTATTGGGGTGAAGGACAGAGAGAGGTTCAACTATCAAGGGCTCTGTGGGAGCAGCCCGAGATTTCTTGATCTTGCATTTCTTTTTGCTGGGGGCAGTAGGAGAGGCTTCAGAGCTTTTCCTTTTCCTGGCTTCAGCCTCTGCATTCCGTGTCTTCTTAAGCTCTGAAGCGGTTGATCGGCTCTTTGGCTTCGAGCCAGTCGTGGCGGTTGGGAAGACAATCGGAATAGCTTCTTGTCTTGGTGCCTCTGGTTCATTCACAGCAGGCTGCTTCTTCTTCTTCGCGGCCATCTTGGGGTCGATGCCAGGACGCCCAAGTGCCTTGCGCTTCTCGGCCTCATTGTAGGCCTGCACACATCGTTCTGCCAGAGACTTCATCCGCTCACGCGAGCCCTGAGCTTCAGCATGCTTCTTCAGGAAATTTTCCTTGAGCTCATGCAACATG
The DNA here is from genome assembly GCF_018294505.1 of Triticum aestivum. Classification (NCBI taxonomy): domain Eukaryota; kingdom Viridiplantae; phylum Streptophyta; class Magnoliopsida; order Poales; family Poaceae; genus Triticum; species Triticum aestivum. The sequence continues at coordinate 609,791,968 of NC_057800.1, forward strand.
GTTTTGAAGCTCTTCACTTCCTGCACGCTGAGCCTGGCCATGTGCTTCTTGAACTGAGCCTTTTCATGATCAATTTTCTGCTTCAGCTCAACTATGCGCTGAGCAATGGCAAGTTCTGAAGCAATTGCGCCTTGGAAGGCGACGCTGAGGCCGACAGGCAGCTGCAGATCTTCGAAGCTTATGTCTGGGGAGGCAAACCATTCATCGATGAAGTTGTGGATGATGGCGACATCAAAGAGAGGCAAATTGTTGAAGATTTCAGCTTCTTCTTTGCTTTTGATAAGCTGCTCTAGAGCGTCATCTCCCAGATCTTCATCGCTTGATAGATCAATGGCTTCGCTGCGCAGAATGGCAGCAGCAGTGAGCTCTTTGCCGGTTTGTTGCTGGGGCTCCTTTTCCTTCTGGGGCTTGGAGACGCGGGATACGTCTTCAGACTGCACACTGACTTCAGGAGGTGCAGTTTTCAATGGCTTCGCCCTTGAGATTTTTGAGGCAGGGGCCGGTTTTGAAGCTTTTGGTTTCTTCGTCTGCTTTGGCTTCGGCACAGCAAGAGCTTCATCAGACTCAGAGTCAGCTGGAGGGTCATTTACGGCAGTCCCTTGGACTAAGATGTGAGTGATCAGGCCCTCAAGATTGGCAAATGGACCGATGACATTGGGTTCCGCGTCGCGTGTGCCATATGCCCTTGGTGCGGCGGGGCCAAGGTTGAAGTCTAACCCATATTTCTTCTTGTCCTGCTTAGCTGACTGTTGGGCAAACTGGTAGTTTTGCTTGAATAGATTGTCGTCACGACACCAAAGGAGTGACGACGGATGCGCATCATCAGGCTGTGGTCCTCGGACCATGCATGGGTAGAAGCCTTGAGCAATGGCTTCATCTCTGGTCCTGGGCAAGAGATTCTTGAAGCGTATGTCCCCCCATGGTCTCCTGATGGCACTTTTCTCAGCATACTCCTCGGTGACGAAGCGGTATTTGAACCACTGTTCTACCCAATAGCGTCGAATCCATTGGATTCGTGTCTTGCGCTGCCCATAGCTCTCTTCTGGTTCTGTTTTGTACATTTCTGCCAAGTCTTCAGGCAGATCCTTGGAAGTTCCCTCACGTCTCTGTCTGTCCCCCTTTCTTGCTGCTGCTTCTGAAGCCATAAATTTTAACTTGAAAGGCTTCAAAGCTTTCAAAGGCTTCAAAGGCTTTCTTTTTCTAGACCAACAGGAACTGGCTTCAGGAGAGTTTATGTGATGCTGTAGGAATTCTGCAAATGAATGCAGACTATGAGAACCGAAGGATTCTCCCACGGACATGTACCTGTGACAGCATTAAGGTGCGAGGGAAGGGGAAGATGTCATATGCATTCTCAGAAGGTTTTGAAGATTAATTAGTTTAGAAGACATTAACCTCATCATGCGAAGACATTCACTCATAGATAAGAAGTTGGTTCCAGATTTGTACGAACCCACAGATCAGTACAAGTGAGGAATCTAACTACTTTATGAAGCACAAGTGAATATACTAGGCATGTTATGAGATGCAGATGAGAGATCTAACTAGTGTGAAGAGAAACTTCTTATGGTAGAAAGTGACAGAACCATGAGATCAAAAGAGGCTGTAAAAAGAAGTTTTATTTACCACACTTGGAACTGCTAGACGGAAGTGGAGATGATGCCGAGCAGTTCAGTCCTCCGTGCCCTAACTTGGCGACGGAAAACACCTACGGCGACGGCGGAGAGGACGATGTCCGCGGTCGGCGTGAGGACGGCGTTGGAGAGGTTGCGGCAGCGAAGCGCTTCGTCTCCGGCGTCGTCGAGTGCTAGCGGTGGCGCTAGGGTTCGTGCGAGGGTGGAAGAAGGAGATAATGACCGCGGTAAGTGTGAATTTATAGGCTCAGGGGCGGCACTGTGCTATTACACAGGTGCCCCTGGCGGTTCGCATCTGAGGAACGCGTGGCCAGTTTGCGGAAGTTTGGGTTTGTTCCACGTCCCACGCACGCCTGAATTGTCGGGCGGTCGTTCCTGCTTCTCCGGATTTTATGTGGAGGAATGAGCATTGAAAACGGACTTTATGGTTGTCTCTATATCTTCTGCTGACAGGACGCAGTGAAGACATTCGACAGTTTCAATAGAATGCATATGACTTGGAGAGATAGAATTTGAGATAGAAAGCATAGAGAGATTAGGGTCCGATCACATTCACTTAGTTCAAAAGATTCAACCAAGAAGACATAGCTATAAGTGAATGCTGTAGAGGACAGAACACTAGTATGTATATATCTATATAATCAACGTAGTGAAGATAATCATGAAGACATGTTGAGTTCGAAGCCAAACCAAATGTGAAGATATTGCAAGGTAACGCCATGAGTGAAACACTTCAAAATGGAACGTTTGGTGGTGGCGTTACCCACCGTATAGGAAGTATTAGACCCAGACACGGCGCACAATTATCGTGGCGCTCCGAAGTCAAATTCCACATTAATGTATTCACACTTAGAATGTATGTCTTCATTGATTGAAGATATACTTTACTTTGTGTGTTGCACATCTAAGTCATCAATATGCATAAGTGTTAGGATGTGTGCCTGATCACAGGACATTTGAGGATTCCAAGATATTTAGCTCACACCGTAACTTGCAAAATCTCTTCTCATCCAAGGGCTTGGTGAAGATATCTGCCAATTGCTCTTCAGTGTTGACGTGTATGATATCAATGTCTTCCTTCACAACATGATCTCTGAGAAAGTGATGACGAATTTCAATGTGCTTTGTCTTCGAGTGCTGAACTGGGTTGTTGGCAATCTTGATGGCGCTTTCGTTGTCGCAGTAAAGTGGCACTTGCTTCAGATGAATGCCATAGTCCTTGAGTGTTTGCTTCATCCACAGAAGCTGAGCGCAGCAAGATCCAGCAGCAATGTATTCAGATTCAGCAGTGGAGAGAGATACACAGTTCTGCTTCTTTGAAGACCAACATACAAGTGATCGTCCCAGAAAGTGACATGTGCCTGATGTAGACTTGCGATCAACTTTGTCACCAGCATAATCAGCATCCGAAAATCCAACCAAATCAAACTCTGAGCCCTTTGGATACCATAATCCTAGAGTTGGGGTGTGAGCCAAATATCGAAGAATTCGCTTCACAGCTAAGTGATGCGACTCCTTTGGTGCCGCTTGAAATCGAGCACACATGCAAACACTAAGCATAATATCTGGCCTAGATGCACATAAATAAAGCAAAGAACCAATCATGGAGCGGTATACCTTTTGATCGAACTCTTTACCATTGTCGTCAGGACCTAGATGATGTTTGGCTGGCATTGGTGTTGTGAAGCCTTTGCAGTCTTGCATACCGAACTTCTTCAGGCAATCTTTGAGATACTTCTCTTGAGATATGAAGATGCCATTGCGTTGTTGTCGTATTTGAAGACCAAGGAAGAACTTCAGCTCCCCCATCATGGACATCTGATATTGCTCTTGCATCATATATCCAAACTCTTCACTGTACTTCTGATTGGTGCAGCCGAAGATAATGTCATCCACATATATTTGGCACACAAACAGTTCACCATCATATGTCTTCGTGAAAAGAGTGGGATCCAGGGAACCAGGTATGAAGCCTTTGCTCTTCAGGAAGTATTTGAGTGTGTCATACCAGGCCCTAGGGGCTTGTTTGAGGCCATACAGTGCCTTGTTGAGCTTGTATACCATGTCAGGATGTTTTGGATTTTCAAAGCCAGGTGGTTGTGCAACATACACTTCTTCTTCAATCTTGCCATTGAGAAAGGCACTTTTCACATCCATTTGATATAGAAGTATGTTATGATGATTTGCATAGGCCAGCAGTATGCGTATGGCTTCAAGCCTAGCCACAGGAGCAAATGTTTCATCGAAGTCAATGCCCTCCACTTGAGTATATCCTTGAGCAACGAGACGAGCTTTGTTTCTGACAACTTGACCATGCTCATCTTGCTTGTTGCGGTATATCCATTTGGTGCCTATTATGTTGTGCTTCCGTGGATCAGGACGCTTAACCAGTTCCCATACATTATTCAGTTCAAACTGTTGAAGCTCTTCTTGCATAGCTTGAATCCATTCAGGTTCCATGAAGGCTTCTTCAACTTTCTTGGGTTCTGATATTGATACGAATGCGAAGTGCCCACAGAAATTTGCTAGCTGAGTTGCCCTTGAACGAGTGAGTGGACCAGGTGCATTGATGCTGTCAATTATTCTGTCAATCTGCACTTCATTGGCAACACGAGGATGTACAGGGCGAAGACTTTGCTCTTGCTGATCTGTGTTGTTGTTGGGAGGAATGTCTTCAGGCTGAGCATTGTCTTCATGTTGATCAGGTGCTGAGATGATAAGTTCTTCTTCAGGATGAGCTTCAGAAGGTATAATCTCTCCAGTTCCCATAAGCTTGATTGATTCACTAGCTGGAACTTCATCTAGCACATTTGGCAGTTGCTCTCTTTGTGAACCATTTGTCTCATCGAACCGCACATCCACTGTTTCAACCACTTTGTAATGAAAGAGATTGAAGACTCTGTAGGAGTGCGAATCCTTTCCATATCCAAGCATAAAGCCCTCATGTGCTTTTGGTGCAAACTTTGAGGTGTGGTGTGGGTCCTTGATCCAGCACCTTGCGCCAAATACTCTGAAGTAACTGACATTTGGCTTCTTGCCAGTTAGGAGTTCATAAGATGTCTTGTTCAGAAGCTTGTGAAGATAAACACGATTGATTGTATGGCATGCAGTGTCAATGGCTTCAGTCCAGAATTTTCTTGGAGTCTTGTATTCATCTAGCATTGTTCTGGCCATCTCAATGAGTGTTCTGTTCTTGCGTTCGACGACGCCATTCTGCTGTGGCGTGTACGGAGCTGAGAATTCATGTGTGATGCCCAAGGTATCAAGATATGTATCAAGGCCAGTGTTCTTGAATTCAGTGCCATTGTCACTTCTGATGTGCTTTATCTTGGCGCCAAAATTGTTCATAGCTCGATTGGCGAAGCGTCTGAAGACATCCTGCACTTCAGTCTTGTAAAGGATTATGTGCACCCAAGTATATCTAGAGTAATCATCAACAATGACGAAGCCATAGAGGCAAGCAGAAGTAGTAAAAGTTGAGTAGTGAGTGGGACCGAAAAGATCCATGTGGAGCAGTTCGAAGGGTTGTGTAGTAGTCATGATTGTCTTCGAAGGATGTTTTGCCCTTGTCATCTTCCCTGCTTCACAGGCACCGCATAAGTGATCTTTCTTGAACTTGACGCCCTCGATGCCTATGACATGCTTCTTCTTCGCAAGGGTGTGGAGGTTCCTCATGCCAGCATGCCCAAGCCTCCGATGCCAAAGCCAGCATTCTGAAGCTTTTGCAAGAAGACATACTGCAAGTTGTGGCCCTGCTGAGAAATCTACCACGTACAAATCATCTTTCCGATACCCTTCAAACACTAGAGACTTGTCAGATTCCATTAGTACTAGGCAACGATATTTTCCAAACATTACGATCATGTTCAAATCGCAAAGCATTGAGACAGACATTAAGTTGAAGCCAAGGGATTCAACAAGCATGACTTTATCCATGTGTTGATCCTTTGAGATTGCAACTCTACCTAGACCCAATACCTTACTTTTACCAGTGTCAGCAAATGTGATGTGGCTCTTGTCGGATGGACGTAAGGTTGAGTCCATAAGAAGGCTTCTTTTGCCAGTCATGTGATTTGTACACCCACTGTCAATAATCCATTCTGAAGACTTTGAAGTCGCTGGTGTCGTACCCTACAGTGCAGTTAGGGGGATAGGCTTCACGAAGAGAATTGTGAAGCAAAAACATTTGACGAACCAGTGGGTTATGAAAACTTAGATCCAGATTAGGACTAATAGGGAGAGTAGCATGCGATTCAGGAACGAAGTACATAATGATGCCATTCGGGCATTTTATCTTGCGCCCTACAAGATTTTTAAGGTCCCCAGCAATAGCATCAGAAGATTTTGTTTTTCTGCTGGAGACCTTTCCCTGCAAAAGAGAGTTAAGCTTTCTTAACCACCCACATCTTCAAGGGTGGCTTAGAAGCAATAAGTCTAAGTGCAGCATCTGAGAATTTTGGCTTTGAAGCCTTAGCAAACAGTCTAGCAGGTGGACAATAATACTCATAGGAATAAGCAGAATAATTTTTGGTCATATGAACATGACGGTTCGATGAACCGCTCTCATATTCATATGCCTGAGTATGGTTTCCCTGCAAAACATTTGCGTTAGTGTGACTCAGGTGAGTCCTCTGTTTGTATGAAGCCTTTGGACCGTATGAAGCCTTTGGTCTGAGGTTTGTCTTCTTCAAGTGAGGTGTCATGAAGACATTCACAGGAAGATTTTCCAGACACTTTTTCGGAACCCAGATCTTCTTCATAGGCGGTCCATTCCTGCAGTTAGTACCAATGTACCTGGCAAACACTTCACCATTCTGATTCTTAAACAGTTTATAGTTTGCATCAAAGGATTCATCAATGATAATGGGGTTAGCACAAGTGAAGCCAGATAAATTGGATGGATCTGCTGAAAGTTCCTTTGCAGCAACCCATGTGGTTTTGGGGTACTGCTCAGGTTTCCAGTAAGAGCCATCTGCATTTATTTTCCTCACGAACCCAACACCCTCTTTCCTAGGGTTTCGGTTCAGAATCTGCTTCTTGAGGACATCACATAATGTCTGATGTCCTTTAAGACTTTTGTACATCCCTGTTTCAAGCAATGTCTTCAACCTAGCATTCTCATCAGCAATAGCAGTGGTATCCTCAGCAGAGGGGTTAGTTACCACATCAACAGTTGAAGATATTGCAACAGCAGTAGCAGTGGAACATTCAGCAACAGAAGTAGCATTATCACGCTCAATGCATTTAAGACATGGTGGTTCAAATCCTTCCTGAGCGGAACTGATCTGTTCGGCGCGAAGTGACTCGTTTTCCTTTTGAAGATCTTCATGAGCCGCTCTCAATTTCTCAAGTTCTTGCTTCCTTTGAAGATAATCATAGGAAAGCTTTTCATGAGTTGTTGAGAGAGTATCAAGACGATCTTCAAGTTCCTGATACTTAACGTGAAGATTTTTTATGTCTTCAATTAAGGATTCAGATCGAGTCATTTCAGCACCCAACAGATCATCGCTTCTGTCTAACAGTTTTTGAATATGTTCCATAGCTTTCTGTTGTTCAGTTGCAATTTTAGCAAGTGTTTTGTAGCTGGGTTTTGAATCACAGTCAGAGTCATCGTCACTAGATGTTTGATAGCGAGTAGTGCGTGTGTTTACCTTGGCACCGCGTGCCATGAAGCAGTAGGTAGGAGTGGAGTCGTTCTTGTCATTTGCATCGGTGTCGGTGATGCAGTCATTGTCTTCAGTGTTGAAGATGGACTTGGCGACGTATGCTGTAGCCAGACTCGCAATGCCAGAATCAGACTCCTCCTCAGACTCCACCTCTGCCTCCTCAGAAGCGGACTCCTCCTCTGAATCCATTTCCTTGCCAACAAACGCACGTGCCTTGCCAGATGAGCTCTTCTTGTGTGATGAAGACTTTGAGGAAGACTTGGAAGAAGACTTTGAGTATTTCTTCTTCTTCTTGTCGTCAGAATCATATTCCTTGCTCTTCTTCTTCCTTCTGTTCTCATTGTCCCACTGTGGACACTCAGAGATGAAGTGTCCAGTTTTCTTGCACTTGTGACATGTTTTCTTCTTGTAGTCATGAGCAGAAGCTTCATCATTCCTTGAGCTTGATCGTGAAGATTTTCTGAAGCCTTTCTTCTTGGTGAATTTTTGGAACTTCTTCACTAGCATTGCAAGTTCTCTTCCAATGTCTTCAGGATCATCAGAACTGCTGTCAGATTCTTCTTCAGATGAGGAAACAGCTTTTGCCTTCAAGGCACGAGTTCGCCCATAGTTTGGACCGTAGATATCTCTTTTCTCAGAAAGCTGAAACTCATGTGTGTTGAGCCTCTCAAGTATGTCAGACGGATCGAGTGTCTTGAAATCAGGACGTTCTTGAATCATCAGGGCTAGGATGTCAAACGAACTATCAAGTGATCTCAGCAGCGTCTTGACGATTTCATGTTTGGTGATCTCAGTGGCGCCGAGGGCTTGAAGCTCATTTGTGATGTCAGTGAGCCGGTCAAATGTGTGCTGGACATTCTCATTGTCATTTCGCTTGAAGCGGTTGAAGAGGTTGCGAAGAACACTGATTCTTTGATCTCTCTGGGTTGAGACGCCTTCATTGACCTTGGAGAGCCAGTCCCAGACCAGCTTGGATGTCTTCAAGGCACTCACACGGCCATACTGTCCTTTTGTCAGATGGCCACAGATGATATTTTTGGCAGTAGAGTCCAGTTGAGTGAACTTCTTGACATCAGCAGCAGTGACACCTTCTCCAGCCTTGGGAACGCCGTTCTCGACGACATACCATAGGTCGACGTCAATGGCTTCAAGATGCATGCGCATCTTATTCTTCCAGTAGGGATATTCAGTTCCATCGAAGACGGGGCACGCAGCGGAGACTTTGATTATCCCTGCAGTCGACATAGCTAAAACTCCAGGTGGTTAAACCGAATCACACAGAACAAGGGAGCACCTTGCTCTGATACCAATTGAAAGTGCGTTATATCGACTAGAGGGGGGTGAATAGGCGATTTTTATGAAAGTCTTCAAAACGTGAGAGTTATGAAGACAAACAGCGAAGATTATGCCTATTACTATGCAGCGGAAGTTAGATTACACTAGGCCAGCCATGGTCATGTATTCAATAGAGTGAAAGCACAATGACAAACAACTGCAGTGTAATAAGGATCAGGTAGGAAGAAGTTATGAAGCCAAACAGATCATACATTCACGTTGTGAAGACAAAAGATAAAGCAAGCATGCAATGGCTTCACAATGAGTAACAGTAAGAAAAGGAAGTGAAGATGAAACCAGTGACTCGTTGAAGACAATGATATGTTGGACCAGTTCCAGTTGCTGTGACAACTGTACGTCTGGTTGGAGCGGCTAGGTATTTAAACCTTAGGACACACAGTCCCGGACACCCAGTCCTGAACACACAGTTCAGGACACCAAGTCCTCACCGTATTCTCCTTGAGCTAAGGTCACTTAGTCCTCGCCCAATCACTCTGGTAAGTCTTCAAGGTAGACTCCCAAACCTTCACAAACTTCGTTCACTGGCAATCCACAATGTCTCTTGGATGCTCTGAACGCGACGCCTAACCGTCTGGAGGATTCACAGTCCTCAAGTGTAATAAGTCTTCAGATCACACAGACAAGAAGACTTAAGTGATGCCCAATTTGCTCTGGCTCTGGGTGGTTAGGGCTTTTCTCCTCACTAGGAATTTTCTCTCAAAGGCTTCGAGGTGGGTTGCTCTCAAACGACAAAAGCCGTGCACTGAAATCTGAGCAGCCAACCGTTTATGGTTGTGGGGGTGGGCTATTTATAGCCACTTGGCAACCCGACCTGATTTGTCCGAAATGACCCTGGGTCACTAAGGAACTGACACGTGTCTCAACGGTCAGATTTCAAACTCTCATGGCAACTTTACTTGGGCTACAAGCAAAGCTGACTTGTCCGGCTCTGGACAAGATTCGCTCTCATTGTCTTCACTCGAAGACATAGGTTTTTGATTTAGGCATCACTTCCATCATTCTGACTGGTTCTCCTGGACCCCACTTAACAGTACGGTGGTTCCTATGACACAACACAAAAGAAAAAGAACTATGAAAGATCTAAGTCTTCGAGCTCCATAGGCTTCATAACGTGTCTCCTTTTGTCATAGTCTTCAATGTGAATATCTTCATAAACCACCTTTGTCTTCAATGTCTTCATACATTTTTAGGGGTCATCTCCGGTAGTAAAACCGAATCAATGAGGGACTTCTACCTGTGTTTTCCTGCAATTCTCACAAACACATTAGTCCCTCAACTAGGTTTGTCGTCAATGCTCCAAAACCACTAGGGGTGGCACTAGATGCACTTACAGTCCTCCTCCCCGAGCCCGCGTATGCACATCTGCAGGGCCCGGTGAGCCAGCGTCCTTCCCTCCTTTTTCCTCTTTGCCCGACGCCGTTCATCGCGCGTAACACGCCCGCGTGTCCGACAACGCGCCCACCCGACCATGGCCGCCTCCCTCGTGCGCTACCCCGTCTGCCACGGCCTCGCTCGGCGGGCCGCCTCCCTCCTGCCCTTGCCTCGCTGGCACCCGAGCGAGCCCCTCTGCTCGCGCCTAGTCGCCGCACTCGGCGCCCTGCTGGCCGAAGGCCGCGCCCACAACCACACGCGCCATGTCGTCGTCACGTTCCGCGCCTCGCCTCTGCTGGTCCGTGGCCGCACCACCGCGCGTGACCGCACCTACCCGCACCCTTCGCCTCGCTCCACCGCGCCATCACCGCGCGCCGCCTGCCCCCTACTCGCTGCTCCGCTGCTCGTCTGCTCCAGCGCGTCCGCGGCCCCTGCCACTCCCCGCCTCCTCTACCACTGGCCCCATGCTGCTCCACCACCGCAGCGCCCCGCTGCTCCTCCGCTGCTCGGCACCCGCTACCGGCGCCCGTTCGTGCTGGGAGCCCGCACGCCCGCTAGGCCCCCAGGGCCTATGACAGCGGGGCCCCGCGCCCAGAATGTTTTATAAAAAAGAAAAAATAATAATTAAAGTAAATAAATAAAAAGTAAATAAAAATGTTAATTAATTAATTAACTTAATTAATCATGTTTAGTTAAACTAATTAAACTTTAGGTACCTAATTAACTAATTAAACTGATTAATAGGTTGATTAGGCTATTATACCTATGACATGTGGGACCCACATGTCAGCGACCTAGTCAACACCTCTGTTGACTACTGATGTCATGCTGACGTCATGATGTACTGTTCTGGATAATGTTGAATTAAATAGTTAAATAAATTCTAAAAATGATTTAAATCTTTTAAAATCAATATAAAATAAACTGTAGCTCCGTTGGAAAAACTTTGTACATGAAAGTTGCTTAGAACGATGAGACGAATCCGGACACACAGCTCGTCCGTCCGCCACGCATCCCTAGCATAGTGAACACGCAACTTTCCCCCTCCGGTTCATCTGTCCGAAAATGCGAAACCCCGGGGATATTTTCCCGGATGTTTCCCCCTTTTACTGGTACCGCCTCATACCGCGTTAGGGCACACCTAGCCTCATGCTTTGTCATGCCATGCATCGTCATGCATCTGTTTGCTTAATATTTATTGTTTCTTCCCCCTCTTCTCTTGCTAGACACCGAGACCGACGTCGCTGCTACCCAGTACGACTACGATGTTGACGACCCCTCTCTCTTGCCAGAGCAACCAGGCAAGCACCCCCCCCCCCCTGATCACCAGATATCGCCTACTCTCCTCTATACTGCTTGCATTAGAGTAGTGTAGCATGCTACTGCTTTCCGTTAATCCTATTCTGTTGCATAGCCTGTCATTGTTGCTACAACTGTTGATACCTTACCTGCAATCCTAAATGCTTAGTATAGGATGCTAGATTATCACTAGTGGCCCTACATTCGTGTCAGTCTGCCATGCTATACTATTGGGCCGTGATCACGTCGGGTGTTGATCACAGGTAAATACATACATATATAAATGCTATACAGGTGGTGACTAAAGTCGGGTCGGCTCGTTGAGTACCCGCAAGTGATTTTGATGTGGGGGCTGAAGGGGCAGGTGGCTCCATCCAGGTAGTGGTGGGCCTGAGTTGCCGACGGCTCCCGACTGTTACTTTGTGGTGGAGCGACAGGGCAGGTTGAGACCACCTAGGAGAGAGGTGGGCCTGGCCCTGGTCGACGTTCGCGGTTATTTCAAGATAACACGTTTAACAAGATCTTGGTATTTGATCTGAGTCTGGCCAATGGCCTATACGCACTAACCATCTACGCGGGGACAGTTATGGGCACTCGACGTCATGGTATCAGCCGAAGCCTTCGCGACGTCAGCGACTGAGCGGCGCGCGCCGGATTGGACCGTAAGCCTACTCTTGTATTAAGGGGGCTAGTTCTGCTTCCGGTCGCGTACGCAACATGCAGGTGTGCAATGGGCAATGGGCCCAGACCCCTGCGCCATAGGATTTAGACCGGCATGCTGACCTCTCTGTTGTGCCTAGGTAGGGCTGCAATGTGTTGATCTTTCGAGGCCGGGCATGACCCAGAAAAGTGTGTCCAGACAAAGGGGATCGAGCGTGTTGGGAAATGTGGTGCACCCCTGCAAGGAAGTTAATCTATTCGAATAGTCATGATCTTCGGTAACAGGACGACTTGGAGTTGTACCTTGACCTTATGACAACTAGAACCGGATACTTAATAAAACGCACCCTTCCAAGTGCCAGATACAACCGGTGGTCTCTCTCTCACAGGGCGACGAGGGGAGGATCATCGGTTAGGATTATGCTATGCAATGTTACTTGGTGAATTTACTGTCTACTCTCTTCTTCTGCTGCAAGATGGAGGTTACTAGAAGCGTAGTCTTCGATAGGACTAGCTATCCCCCTCTTATTCCGGCATTCTGCGGTTTAGTCCACATATGTTACCCCCTTTTCCATTTGATACCAATGCATACATATGTAGTGTAGCTCCTTGCTTGCGAGTACTTTGGATGAGTACTCACGGTTGCTTTGCTCCCCCTTTCTATACCCGATTGCTGCGACCAGACGATGGAGCCCAGGAGCCAGACGCCACCGTCGACGACGACTCCTACTACACTAGAGGTGCCTACTACTACGTGCAGCCCGCTGACAACGACCAGGAGTAGTTTAGGAGGATCCCAGGCAGGAGGCCTGCGCCTCTTTCAATCTGTATCCTAGTTTGTGCTAGCCTTCTTAAGGCAAACTTATTTAACTTATGTTTGTACTCAGATATTGCAGCTTCCGCTGACTCGTCTATGATCGAGCTCTTGTATTCGAGCCCACGAGGCCCCTGGCTTGTAATATGATTCTTGTATGACTTATTTTAATTGTAGAGTTGTGTTGTGATACCTTCCCGTGAGTCCTTGATCTTGATCGTACACGTTTGCGTGTATGATTAGTGTACGATTGAATCGGGTGCGTCACAAGTTGGTATCAGAGCCAACTGCCTGTTGGAATCCCCCTTCCACACTCCTTGGCCGAAGTTGAGTCTAGACATTGCCAAAACTTATACTAACATGGATGTGTGTCTTACGGGCCCACGTTGCCATTTGGGTGGTATTAGGATCTTTTATTCCTCATCTATACTCTGGGATTCTGCTATCTCTTCTATTCGGATGAAATGATTTTTACTTAATCTAACATTAGGATCTCGTGATCACTTTCAACCTGAGAGCATCTTATTACCGATGGTCGACTGCTGCACTAGAAGATTCCGAGGATACTCTATGTTATTCTTCTAAGACTTTGTGCCCATTGCTTTTTCCATCCCCTACCACCGAAATATCCATATGGATAAATACCTACACCTGTCATTCTTACTTTTATTCCCAGTTAATCTTGTTATTACAAGATACCCTGAAATTCTCTCTATTGTTTGGAAAGTACTTTGTGCCCACTGCCCTTGCAGTTTTTTGCAGCCTGAATACCCCTACAGAATAATTCTCGCACTTATCGAGTATCCGCTCATCCCTAGTTGATTCACGTATTTCACAAAAGTCTTCGAAATACCATTCGGTCTTCCGAAAATCCTGAGCAGCCTATTGCTCTTGAAATTCTTGCTTGCTTCCATTATGGTTAATCCCATAAGTCTCGTATCCTTATTGGCATCCTTTGCCACTATCATTTTGAGCCCATTGATTCAATGAGTGAGAATGCTCTCAATCCTCAACCAGATCCTAGAATTCATCCTTCCGGTTCAGACGCCATTTTAAACATGAGTTGGTTCTCGACCAATCAAATTGCCGACGATTGTACCTCTAAGACTATTCAACTTATCCATCCCTATTCAGAGCATTGCTTCTGATCCCTTGACTTGGAATCATAATTCCTTTGTATTTGAGCTTTGAGTTAGTCAGTTGTTTCTATAATCTGATATCCTTACATTCTTCTTCCTCTAGTTGAGTACCGATGCTCACAATAGATCCCTTGTGGACCACCAGATCCTTTGTTGGTTTTTATCCGGCAGCGTCCTTCGTATTCAATAAGTCTGTGAGCCTTTCCTCGGATACATACTGCCTTTGGTAAATTGTATCCTCTACTTTCTCAAGCATGCTCTACTATCGAGCTTGTGTTATTATTCTTGAAATTTGTGGTATATACTCCTAAGATGCCCCGATGGGTTGAACCTATGCCTTCCCCAAACGGTATGAACCCGAAAGTTATCGTGAGTTATACTCTTCTGTTGTTTCGCCAGATAAAATTTCTACACTACAGCCTCATCAAAAGCGAGAAGTAAAATGAAAGGTACATTGAAGAAGTGGGAGTCGACCTTGAGCCTTTGCGTTCATGCCCATAGACCCGATGTGGAACTTTTCATCGAAGCTTCTTGTAAATGATAATAATCCCCTTGTTATAAGTTCATCCTGTATCTATGTTTGGTCATTTGTAATCATGGTTCCGACCATATTTTCTCCTTAATACCATATCTCGGACAAGTTGAAGTACTTTTCTTGTGCAGATCATTGCACCTGTCCAACCTTTACTTTGATCTACTGTCGAGTATTACACTATGATATCTTGATAATGTCATGGAACTGCATAACTTCTTATGAGTTCTTCATTAACTGTTATTTCTCACTGATTCCAATTTTTCTGGGTTCTGGGTTGTCGTCAACCGAGAACCCCGATATGTGAACCGATTCCGCCTTCTGGTTTGATAACCCTATTAATTTTCGTTGCTTATGAGTTTAATAATCCTTCAAGTCATTCCTAGCATTCTCGGCTATACCATTATTGGGCTAATTTTTAACTGTGCTACCTGGTCCTTCTTCACGGAGAACAAATTTCGACAGTGAGCTAATCTTATGTCGATCTTCCTTGTCATATCATTTCTCCTTGAATAGCAAACTTGATTTTGAGTTTGTTTCATACCCATGGTTCTGATAACTTTTGCTTCACCCTTCCTTTTGCTTGATGTCATCGATGATCGATTATGTCCTCATGAAACCCCTCGACAAGTGTGTCGTGATCATCATCAACATTTTGACCCCTTCCAGGATATCAATTGAATTCATGATGAGAAGTGCCATCCTCGTCCCTTGGTAATTTGAGTTACCATCGACAACATCTTTACATTCCTTTCATCACAAACTTGTTCATGTTATAGATGCAACTTGCTATCCAGCTCGTATTATGATCTACCTTGAAGTATTAATGCCTTTTTGTCAAGGATGTTGTGAGAATTTCACCACCTATTGAGAATTCTTGATACCAGCGATACTTCACCATCACCATTCTTTTCTTGTCCCCGTGTTGTTCCTAACAGGAATACCGACAGATGGACTAGTAATTTTAAAAACTTTTAGCAACCTTATTGCTTTGAAGTTAATGGTCAACATTTCATTCTTAGACCATTGGTTATCGAATCACCATTCTACCATTGATCATGCTACCTAAGCCCATATGTCAGGTGCACCTTGCAATCAATGTTTAATTGTGTATGTTTTCCTCAAGCATACATCATTATATCATTTGGTGTGACAAGTGTTACCTCCTTGTTCAGATAATTGTGGGAATCCATCTTTTGTTAATCTCGATGAAATGTCGTTGCGTCCATCAGCCATCTCCTCATCTTCTCCTTGGTTTAATGACGAACCCTTGTTCGGAACTTGCCCCCATAGTTCATTTCCCGAGAATCTTACAATGTCATCTCGTTAATTTGTGTCGCACTTTTTTCTTCTCTGGCATCCTGAGTCTGAGGTATCCTGACCCCAATCAGATCTGAATTTCGGTCAGATATGATGGTTGGAACATATTTCCAGGAGTTATGACATCTTACATGACCCTGTAAGATGATGTCGTGCCTAGCACACCTGACCGGAGGCCCTATTGTTATAGATTCCTTTTCAGCAAGGTTATCCATTCTTCCATGAGGAAATTGTAAGACTTATTCTATGAGTTGATCCTGATGGATCCTTTGGGTATCTAAAGTCCAACCTTGCTCGAAGACCATGTCAATGCTATCTCGAAGCATGTCTGTGGTACTCCGATTTTCAACAAGAACATTTGAAGTCCAATGCTAAATGTTTCTTGCTCAATTATCCAAACACCGTTGCATGGGTAATGTCATGATATTTCTCTCCCCTTTCCTAAAGGGTTTGCTACGTTATATCCTGTCATGGATATCATGCTCTGCTTGTCCTTGGGACGGTTATACCCTTGCAATATGTGTTTAAACACATTTTCCTTTCCATTGTTCTGTTTAAACCTGATAATCACTTTTCCTTTCCATTGGATTGTTTAAACCTTCTTGTGATCTATGTTATATAAGCAGTTGTACCACTCTGTTAGAAATACCCTGTTACTTTTGTTGATGACATTCTAGTAACCACTAATGGATAAGAACTTTGCCTATAGGTCCACCTCGTTTCAACGAGCAGGAAAATGGTTCTCTACGTCCCTCGCCCTTGGTACCGATGTTGTTATCGACATAACCGACAGACTATCCTCTGACATGCCTTGCTTTCATGATCATGCAAGACGTCACCGCCCTTCCTTCTTTTAACCCACATGGTGGGCCCATAACCCACAGTTCCACAGGATCGAAACCTGACTCTCCTGTATACCCCTATCTCCGAAGTTATTCCTCACGATTGACTTCGTATGAAGATCACCAGCCACCTTCCTAGAGGTGATATAATCTGGTATCGGACGCAATACTTATTCTCGTTGCTCTAGACCCCTTTCACACTTGGTTTCAGGCATCGAACAATTGCCTACCCGCTCGAAACTTCTCATGGTACCTACTTACTTTGCTCATGATATTGTCTTAAGTTTCCATTTGAGAGTTACTTTCCGCCACCTTCCCCGATGTTATCTACCAAATAGACAACCTTGTAGAGGTCCGTTCTTCCGGAATACCCACCCCTTTAATTTTTCATAAGTACAATGGAGTTCCCAAAGAAACGATAATGACTTCATCATGATACTTTGATGCATAGGAATGAAGACATCGACGCTATGGGCCTACCTCATCGAGAAGAGCAATCAAGACCGAGAAGACTCGTTGGAATTTCATAACCAAATCCCTTCCCCCTTACTCTCCCTCTTAAATCTCGGGACGAGATTTCTTGTAGTAGAGGAGAATTGTGACGCCCGGATAATCAAGCTACAGTAACCTCTGCAAATGATGCCACGTCACCTCGATTACTGTTGTTAATCTCGCTTTTGTTCGAAACTGATTCAATTCAAACTTAAATTGAAGACATACAATGAAAAGATTTCAAAAGTCAAAACTAAAATGTTCTAAATGTAGCAAGTATTTCATAATAAATATTGGTGGAGAAATCACACTCTTATAAAATAGTCAAATGCATAATAATAAATACAATAGTGGTAAAACTATTAATTAAATGCTTGTAAATTAATAAACAAATACAAAATGCTTTCTAAAATGTGCTAAGTTGTTTGTGGCACTGGAATATTTAGTAAACCTAATTTAGGGACTATTGTTGTATTTTATTTAAACTAAAATATATTAAAGGTTAAAAGAAAACAGAAAAGAATAAATAAAAGAAAAAGAACAAATCAAAAAAAAGAGAAAGCAAAGGCCCACTGGCCAACTGGGCCAGACGGCCTAGCTGGCCGACCCACCTGGACCATGCGGCCAACCCACCAACCGGCAGGCCCACCCCCCATTCCCCCATAACCACACTACCCGAAAACCTAACCCACCCACTGACACCACTCCCCCCCCCCCCACTCGCTCTCTCCCTTTCCCC